>NC_041222.1:66943478-67068349 GCF_002837175.3 Physeter macrocephalus
ACCGGGGCACGAACCCGTGTCCCCTGCATCGGCAGGCGGACTCTCAACCACTGCGCCACCAGGGAAGCCCAAGACTCATCTCTTTTAATTACCTACTTTTCTACTACACTCTAGCCATGCTGGCCTCTTTTAATTCTTGGAGCTTGTCAAATGGTTTCCTGCTTTAGAGATTTTGAACACTCATTTCTATCTAATTGGAACGTATTCTTCCTCTGCTCTGTGTGACTTGACATGATTTAAAAAAATCATTTAGATCTCAAGTTAAATATTCTTTCCATCAAGGTTTTCCTAGATGACAACCATCTTTGCTGTCTATCCCTTCGCTCTATTCACTTACTTCAGAATGTTGACAATTAGCCTTGACTATATTTTATTAAATTTTCCACTAATCTGTAAGTTCCATTTTAATACTACATTTTGTTTATCTATTCTGCCAGTCTGTAAGATACAAAGAAACAGAACCCATATCTGATTTGTTTATCCTTTTATACTACTTAGGATAATATAGGTGCTCAATAAATATTTGTTGAATAAAAAATGAATCCAGAGGTGACCAACAGTTCTTTTTTCAGCTGTTAACTTATAAAAATTCTTGATTATTAAAAATGAAGTTACTACTGAATTTATTTTTACCAAGGCTAATTTTTCAAATATTAGGAAAATAAGAGGACTTTGGAGTTCAAATATTGATAAACAGTGGCTTAGTTTGATCATGTCAGCAGGAAATATCCAGATTTAGGGAAAGATTCACCAAGAAGAAACAACAATCCACCTTATCAGTAGAATTTAGGCTACAATAAAACAAGACTTGGGAGAAAATACTATAGTGTTGACTAAGCACTTTAAAAACTTTTTGAGTTTAGGGAACTGATTCTACGTGATGTTTTTCTAGTCCCAAAGCAACGTCAATCTTAAGCAAAAAAAAAAAAAAGACAGGAGAAAGAAAGAATAAGAGAATTAAAGAGTAAAAAAAAATTGTCTACATTTCTAATTATATTCTGTATCATTAGATTCTCCCCATGATGAAACCTGAGACAGCAGTAAGTTAAAGGGGAAGTTTAACCAACAGGCAACTGATGAGGAAGCAGCTAGAATATATTAAAACAACAACAGAAAAACAAAAAACACTGAGGACTTAGCAATAGGCAAAAATGTGGCCAATGTAGTAGGTGGAGTTAATTACCTCAGCATCCCTGAGGACACTGAGCAGATACAATCACCCAGTCACCACTTTTTAGTTAAATGGAAAGGACATCAAAGAGCTCACGAGTAATTATTTACAGACTGAGAGAAAAGTATTTGCATGAGATTGTGGAGAAGCAAAGAATAAGAAGTGGGAGAAGACTGTGTACCTCAAAAGAGAATAATGGAGTGAAAAGAGGATATCTGAAAAGCATGCATCTGAAATAGTGGCCACACAGAGGAGAAAGGAAATTAGAGGCTGGTCCTGCATAATATTAGGTTTTAATTTTTCTTGAGTGTATTTTGGCTGGAACATAGATTCTAATTTCCTAGGATATAGCCCAGAAGTTCATATAGTTGAAGTTCAATATGCCATTTTAAAGTAGATGGATAGATAGCTGAATGATAAAATGGATAAGCAATGTGTTGGCAATAATATGGCAATAAGATATGGCAAGTAAGTGACACAAGGGCTAATACTCCCTCCCCCTTCAGTACCTATGCAGATATCACTAATCACACTTTCTTCCTTGCTAAGGTTGAATTTGGATTCAATCTTTAAAACTTTCTCAACGCAGTGCTCCCCTACTAAAGTGTGGCAGATCTAATTTCAATTTCTTCCACAAGCTATTGAGAAAGCAAAGAGTAGAGGCTAGTTCTTACCTTTCCAGGACAACACTGTTTGGATACCCCTAAACTGTTTGAGTGTTATTACTCAGTATTTTAGCTGTAGCTTAGTGAAAGAGGTAACAATACCTCTTTGCTTGCGCTGTTAATTCTAGCTAACTTTGGACAAATCACTGAATATATTCCCCCAGATCCATAATCTCAGGAACTATCTCATGACCCCCATGACATGTTAAGTTTTGGGTCTGTTACTGTTTTTCAGTGGATGAAATGTTATACATATATGAACTATAAAGGCATTGATATATACATTTTTCTTTATGCAATTGAAAATAATTATTCCCATATACCGTTACCTTTTTACAGCATGTGGTAATAATAGAGACACATTCATTTCTTCTAGGTAATTTGAGTTACTTATAACAAGTGTAGAATAAATTATTGGTCATTTACTTCCCTTTATTTACTTGCTACTGAGAAATATACCACCATTTGGCCAGCTCTGCAGTGTAACATTAGTGATGATCCAATGAGTGGGGTGAGATGGAAGCAGCCCAATCACCAGTCCTACTCTCAAAGCAAGCTCTGAAACCTTTTGTTTGCAAGACTAGAAATAATACTCTCCCTTTATTCCAGATATCAACAAACAACAAACAAAAGCCAAATCTTTTCTAAAATCCTCTTAAACATCTCAGATCAGGACTGTCAACTGAGCCTATTGTTGCTTAGAGATTTAGAGGTTTCAGGGGAGAGTCCAAGAGAAGGGGCACTGTCTGCTTTAACAGCACTGACTTGAAAAAAAAATTGTTTTTCCACCCCCTCACAAGCAAGAGGCATCTGTCTAGAGATGAGACGAGGGGGTGTCCAAACAGAGCTATCCATCAGAATATGACTTAAGGAAAAAGACTATTCATATTTAGAAAAATATAGTAATTGAAGTCCATAGAATGAAGGCTAGGACAGACATACTTGCTAACAGGACTAAATGGGGAGTATCTGCGAGGGCAAATGTGCTTCACATTCCATTCCCAGGAAATGTGCTGTCTGATTTGTTTGTCTGCATATTTTAAAATTTAATTTAAATTACTTTTTGACAGTTTGATGGTTATCATCTCTGTCTGTTGTTTTCTATTTTAGTGTACAGATAGTGCTACTCCCTAAGAAAGCGAAAGACACGTTCATGGCCTCCAGCAGGGCTGAGGGTCCTTGTGGCAACCCCTCTGAGGCTCCCTGGCCAGGGATGGGGCAGGGATGGGAGCAACCCACAGGCAGTCTGTCCTCTGCCAGGTCAGCAGACACTGATCTCTGCTCCCGCGGAATCTTACACTGTCAGTAAGTAAAATTCTAACTTCTTGTTACCATTATTGTTTTGTATTTCAGGGAAATGGGCGGTAGGTTTGCTGCTAGAAAGGCTGGAAACTACTACCCTAGATCCTTCTTGCCAGTGAAACTTCAGCTCCGTTCAGGGATGATGAACTGGAATTGATCACTTCCTTTAAAACCCATCTTGCAAAGGTTTAAAGGGGAGGGAAGTGAGTTAAGTGAGATAATATGAGTTCCGGTAGATAAAGACATGATTAGAAAAATTACAGGCATATTAAGATTTCCTATTCTTATTTCCCACTTAGAGGCTTCATCGCATGTCTCAGAGGAGTTGTCCTGGTTTCCCATATTTTTTTTTTAACATAACGAAATGTTTAATAGAATATTTAGAATCATAATCCTTATTATGGTTTCAGAATATTCTTCATGTATGACCTATACCTAATGACCTAATGGCAAATGAAAAACGCAAAATAAATATTTAATAATTCCCAATCAATTCCTGTGTTCAGGGTTCACCCAGGTATGAACTGTTCAGAAATTATTACATAGTCAAAGTAAGTGGAAAATTAGTTCTCCTTCTCTTTCTGTTAGCCTCTGTCACTTCCTCACTGTAGTTTTATCATTTCCTGTTCCATTGTCTAGTTGCAATTCAAATCTATGTCTATCAAACTGAAACTTATAGTTTAAGATTTTTGTTACTTCTAGATAAAAACTACCAAAAGCGATATGTAAGTTTAAGTACGTAAAAAGAGAAACATATTTTAGAGCAACTGAAGAGGCACTAAGCATACAAATATAGGGTTTTTCTTGAGCAGAAATATATATCTATATTTGAGGTTTATCACTATGTATTCAGATAAAATTCTTACATGCATTGGAAGTCTTCAGATTTACCCCCAACATAATCAGCATGACCTCTACTGAAATGTCTGCTGCTTTCAAATAAGACGATTGTGAAAATTCCATCAGCTTCTGATGGCATTAGTTTATGAAAATGTCACTCTCTGACCTTGGCAAGTTGCAGTGCAATTTTTCAATGAACATCTAGTTCTTAGAACTTCAAATTCCATGTTGTCACTGGAGGCCCAACAACTTGCTTTTTTGTCATGTGTTCTGGACCTGACATAGGGCGGTATGTATCAGGTTCAGGGAAAAGACATGCAAGGAAGCCAAATCGCTTTTCATCTAAATATATTCCTCAAATTCATAAACACTTGTAAATGCCAAATTAAGGAGCTACAGTCAATTCTTCTTTTTAAAATTTCACTACTTATTGAAAGAAAATTAGTAAATACAGTTGAAATCCTCAGGTTTTCCCCATACCAATGAAAATAAACTGATTGTGTCTTGAACAGAAGCCAGGGTCTCTGATCTCAAGAAGTTTACAACAAATAATGGACACTGACATTTCAATCTACCTATGAGGTAGGTAGTAAAGAGCGCTGAGTATGATTTTGAACAGGGTTGACTTTCCCTTATAACACTGTGCTTCATTTAGATTCTGGTGCCAAGCATCAATGTTATTGGGTCTTCGTACCTGGATATCTGGAGACAGAACACTAACTGTGGAGTGAGTACTTAGAAATGAGATACAAGTCAGAGCTCACTGAGTTCATGCTCATATTTCACTGGAGGCTGAGATATATTTTTCCCTCATGTTTTCAGGCACAGTATTCACAGGTCTAACTTAATATCCAAAACTAATAATTATTTGTAATATAGCAGAAAATAATGCATATTATATATGCATGACCACAGCGAGAAATTCATTTTGTATAAAATCTCATGTGTTTATAGATATGCATATATACAAAAATATGTCTATATATATGAATATATACCTGAAGAAGAACGTTCACAAAATAATATTTAAACTGCTATATGCGTTTGATTTTTTTATTGTGTTCAATTTAATCTGCAAAAACATATTTGGTTCCTATCCACTAATACACTGCAACCCACAGCTTTAAAAACACTGTACTAGACATCTAAGGAGCTATATTATATTATATTACTAGTGGTACACGGCAGGCGGACGCGCAACCACTGCGCCACCAGGGAAGCCCAAAAAACATTTTTTAATATAAAACAATATTGTTAAAAATTATATTTCTTTTGCTGTCTGTCATGGTTTCCTTTGACTATAAGAATAGTTATTTTAATAAATATATTTGGGGTTTAAGACTGTTAATTTTTACTGAGTTGTTTTTTCTTTTGATTAGCTATTTCAATGGAAACTTCTAAGGAGATTCAAAAGAAGAGAGCCAGAAAATCTCTTAGATTATTTCCACAAAGATACGGTAAAGTGGCCAGTCCTTGAAAATACCAGAAAATAAGAAAAATGCCTTCTTATTAATTTCATGGACTCTTTAGCAAATCACTTGTAATTTGCTGTTTTCTTAAATGTTCCCTGAGTTACAAGACTTAAACTATTAACTTAATGCATATGGAAAATTTCCTACACAGACCATAGATGGAAGTGCTGATGCTAGGAAATTTTTATGGATGAGCCTCAAAATACTCATTTTGTAGAAAAGGAAACTGAGCACCAAGAAAGATTAAGTAATTGGATCAAAAGCTGGTTAGCAGAGAAATGGGCCTAGAATTCATATTTCCTCATTCATAGTATGTTGTATTTCCACTACAGCAGCTTTTCCCAGTCTTTCCTGATCTTAAGAATTATTTAGGGTACTTATTAAAAATGAAAATTTCCAAACACCGTTCCAGAAGATTGTGAGTCAGTAAATCTGGGATGAGACCCAGGAGTTTTCACTTTTCACAAGCATCCTAGGTGATCCTTACACTCAGGCAAGTTTGAGAAACACTGCCTCTGATTATTTTAATGACTGGATTATTAGTTTCTGCTACAATACAGACAATTGGTTGCTGAATGTAAAAATGACAGTTTCAGTCACAGTACAACAAATTTCTCACTATACCATATGTACGTGAAGAAAACTGAACATCCTTAATGTTTTGAATAAGTTTTGCCCATTTAGAAACTAGTAAAGATGTTCTAATCATAGAGATTTGAATTTAGCATAATAACAAAATGTATACTTCCCATATGTTAAAAAAGTCTTGCTTTCTATAATACTTAGCCTGGTCTCAAAGACCATGAGGACCCTTTAACAACCTTCTCTTAACATTCCTTGACACCTTTTCATTCGATAACTCTCACAATGTTGCCACGTCATCCCCCAGGTCTGCTAGGTAACACTGCAAACTTTGCAATCATCTAGAGCTGCTATACAGCTGAAAGTTTAAACTTTCCTCTTTCTACCTCTGACTACAAATCCCCATCCCTCCAGATGCCATCTGCTTTTGCCATACAGCTTCGTCACTGAAAACTCCAATTTCTCCACTTCCATTTTTTTGTTTCCTATCTGAACTTCTCTGCACTGTACACTAGCTACATGGGCCTCTTTTCAGATCCCTGGACATGACAAGCTCCTTTCTCTATCTAGAGTATTCTTCTGCTAGCTTCCATATGGTTTTCTCTTCAAACTTCAGGAGGGAATTCTTTCATGACTACCTACCTATGGGAGTTGATCACTTCACCCACTCGTTATCTTCTTGGCATCCTACTGCTGCCCCTCATAGCTCTTTAACAGCCTGCATATATATATATATATATATATATATACATATATACATATATATATACACACACATACATATGTTCTTACTTGGACTATAATAGGCTACAGGCTCTGTGAGGGCAAGGCCCATGTTTTCTTACTATTATATTTCCAACACCTAACATAACGTCTAGGTTCTATTAGTTAGTTAATATGTTAACCTAGACATTTCACACGAAGCTGTTACTACTCTCAACTCTTTGTCTCAAAAAAAAAGGAGCATTTAGAAAGAAGATGGGATATCTCAGAAACTATTTGGTAGAACAAGCTATCTGATCTCAAAAAATGAGAAATGCAGAGAAAAAAGACAAATGAATACCCTGTTTATCAATTAGGCAGAGCTAACCTTAAAATGTCTCAGGATGTTTAACCTCTGTAATTTATTTTAAAATACTATATTTAGTTGCTATTCCATTAGATGTTCAAATCATTTTCACCTATCCCAAACATATTGTACAGTGATTCATCAGACAACTGTGGCAAGTAAATATACACAGCGTATTTTTAGAGTATCAAGTATGTGTGTATCCATTTATAGCATAAGGAAAATTAAACCTGATCTGGAAAAAAAAGTGAATTCTTCAGATCTGACCACTGTTGTCCTATTTTCATCCTTAGAACCCACATTTCCATCGTACAGTTTTCAGATCACTTCCCACCTTTAAATGCCAGAATTTATAGGAAATTGTTCTTTTTCTCTGTATACAACTTTGCTAGAGGAGCCCTTCTGCAATGAATGTTGAATGCTGTTAAGCCCTATTTATGGCTTTAATAGCTTTGCATTAATGAAAAAATCAGATACCCTTTATAGACCCACCTCAGGGGTTCATCTAGGAGATGTTCTATTGATGTGAAAGAGAGTTAAATTGATTTCTGCCAAAGATGAGAAAGTAGAAAAAAGTCTCCAACTGCATGTGGATAATGAAATGGCTTGTTTTATCACAAATATTCACTGCACATGTTTTCTACTTATTCCTTCTAATGGCTGTCCCCTGCTTTTCATATAGCTCAAATCCAGATGTCTAAACTGTTATGTGTATCAACAGAAAAAGGGAATGAACAGAATCTCATAACATTTTAGTGAGAAGAGAGTTAAACCTAGAGATATCATTCCTGCATTTTGATTTGTGTGTGCACTTATTTGGATAATCGGAAAGTTTGTTTTTTATGACTTAGACTTCCTGGAACAATTAATCAAGATCTTAATCACTACATCTATAAAAATAAAGTTACATGTGCAGGCTAAGAACTTTCTAGCACAGAACTGTATTTTTTTTCCCCTCTTCCTTTAAAGTATCAAGAATTTCCAAGCTATCAACATTTGCTAAATCTGGTCATGCATAGTCTTCAAAAATAGGTTTCATTTATTTTCAAAATACTTTCCATTTCAGTAGGTTTCCATGAAGTGAAAACATTTACCATAATAGATGAATTTCATCAGGGAACTGTTTAACAGTGTCCTAAATGAATAGAGTAAAAGCACTGCAAAGATATAGTAAAAAGAAGTAAGCCTCTTTAAAAAAAAAAAAAAAAAAAAAAGAAAGTGCTAAAATTTAAAGCCAAGCTTTATTCTGCAAATTGGACGGTATCCCAGGTATTTTGCCTAAGAGTGAGTGAGGGCCGCAGAGAAGTCAGAGACAAAAGAAAAATCTGGAGTAGAGTTAGCTGGATTAGACTCAGCTAGACTAGGTCTGGTTATAAAAGCAAGACCACCATGACCAGGGGAGTTTACACTGAAACTGACACACAGACCAGGAGTTGTGGTGTTGCCAAGGTAGAACCGATATTGATGTAAGATGCCTGGAGGCAAGACAGAGAATGGGAGAACCAGAAACTAATGACTCATTTCAAACAAGAGACCTCAAGATGAAGCAAAAGCCAACTTGAGCAAGAAGAAACGGGAAGGAAGAGAGTGATAAGCACCAGCCAGAGCATGTGTATGAAATTAAGTTAGACATATGTATGTTTTCTGATTCATGAAGTCAGGGAGGAGATAAAAATTCAGGTGGCAAGTCATGGGGTATTTTGATTTGAATATAAGTAGTCATCACAATCAATGAATACAATTAGTCGTTCTCATCAGTTTGTATGTACAGACCCTTAAAAATGTTAGGTGCTCCATATAAAGCTGTAAGAGTGGATGAGGAAGATCTCTATTACTGACATGGAGTAATTTTCAGATGGATTTTTAAGTGCAAAAAGCAAGTACAAAAGAATACAGCATACAGACTTTCATAAAGAAAGAAAAGTAAGAAAATATCAATATATCTGCTCATTAGTGCAAAAAGTAATTCAGGTAAAAAAATTCAGAAACAAATGAGATGGGTTATCTCTGGGGTGGTGGGAATAGAGTGGAAAGGATGGGGGAATGAGAACGGGAGTGGATCAGAAAAGAAGGAGAGGAAGAGAAACTTCCTTGAGTGTACCTTTATGTATAGTTCTGCATCTTAGAATCATAGCAATATTTTATAAACAGAAGCAATAAATAATTAAGTTCAAACTGGATAATGGGGAAGGACTGAAAATGGAATACAAAAATAACCAATAAACCTAATCCTATTATAAATGAATAAATAGTCCCACTGCAGGGGTCAGAGAAAAACAGACTAAGTAACTCCATAAAAAAAATAAAAGTATTTTCACAAGATACTGTAAGCCTAAAGAAAAAAAGAACTCTACACAAATATCATGCTTCAGTTGGTAAATGTGATTTCACTGGAGTATGAATTAGCAATTCTGTGACTATCGTATGTCAGTGTATCTGATAGTAATGGATTGTGGGTAATGAGACACAGGTTTCTCACTATCAGAGAAAGGAGTTACAAATAAGGAAAGGAGAAGGCTAGAATGAACTAGGTGATGTTAGATTGGAATTGGAAATATCAGTTGTAACTGAGGGATTTTATTAGAAATAATGTGAACTGTTAGGAAATAGATGTAGATGTGTATATACATGGGTTACTATACATGCAAATATTTTCTAGCTGTATTCACTGAGATGGCATAACAGCAATGACATCCCAGTAGCAATCAGAACACTCTATGCCTAGATCTTGGTTTCTATAAACAATTCCCCAAAAGAAACAAAAACACTTGAAAAATTACTGATTCTAGAGCTGGGAAATTACTGAGGAAGTACAAGATGAGCTTGGAATACCTTAGAGTTCTGAAAAGTAAGGAAGTGATAAAACAAAAAAAGGATGAAAGTCACAGAAGCCAACTTAAAGATGTTTCTGAACTTAACTTGTCACAGCGGAAGCTGAGACAAGTTAAGGAAAAAACTAAACAGTAATAAGCAATGGATAATAGCACATCAAATAAAATAAATCTCCATGAGTCTATATTGATATAAATAATTAAATACATAAACAAATAAATGGGGTAAAAGGGGTAGCTCTTCCTTATACTAGGATTGCAATTAATAAATGTAGGAGGAATGACAGAAATTTGCCATTTGGTGAACATTTTAGTAATAGGTACTGTAGGCAGGAGTCATCAATTAATGCTAAAATTACTGGGTGAAAGTATGATGAGAAACAAAATATTTGCATAGTCTCAAAGTATCTCTTACGACATATTTACTACTTTCAAAAGAAAAATTTGAAATTTTACAATGGAGAAACCTGGCAAAAATCTCTAATTGACATTGCCAAAAATAAGACATAGCATCAATTCCTGAACATTTTCCTAAACTCTGTAGCCATTTATCTGAAAACTTAGAAAACAACACTTCCTATGTTAGAAAACATAGAAATACTACTTCTGTTGGAGTGATTTTCCTCCTTCTGACTTTTCAGGCACAGTATTTCATAAAATGTACCCTGTGCAACTAAATAATGCTATGGACTTCCTAGTTTCAAGTCTGATGACAAGGAAACTGTCTAGTTTAATGTCTCCTGAGCTTACTGGAAGACTCTAGCATGGGAGCTGAGCTTTAGACAGTTTTGACCAAATGACAGTCCTTCTCTATTTAGTGACAGAGATAATCTGATCAACTGAATGGACCCTGACTACCACTGGGGTGATAGATGTTACACCCATTTTTCTTGTATCACTTATATCACAGCTTCAAAGGCTAAGTAAGATAACAACCCCTGCCTGTACAAAGTTCCTGGACATCTAGGATATTCCTCACCCCAGCCATGAGCCAAACAGATGCTACTCTCAGATGTAGCATCTACTTTGATTATACCACTAGCAGTAACTATTGCCGACAATGCAAAAATATATTTCCCCAAAATTATTCTGTAGAGTGATGGTTTTGAGGGATGTTAAATGGTGTTCAGTAAAGGGATAGGGGAGGGGCTTTCGTTTGAAAATATACCCATACGAAAAGGTAAAAGGTATTTGACTGTCACCATAAAAACAAACCACACCAAGTTTAAATTTCTATCTCTAATAGTGAATTCTTACTTCAGATATCTAAATAAAGACGTAATTCCTGAAGATTATATCTGATCTCATTAAACAAGGAATTGGTTAAATTTAGGGAAAACCAAGTTAAAATTTTATCTTTAATACATTAATTTGCAAAGTTTGAATTGTCTTCAATGTATTTTTAAGAGGGAAGAAATGGTGTACAGCTTTTCACAAACTTATTTGACCGTCTCACACCACCACCTGCCCTTTTTCCCAGAATTTTTTTAAGGACTAGCATTTCCTGAAACACTTTTGGGAAACAGTATTTTAAGTAACAATAAATTAGTCACAAAGTAATCTTCAACTATGATAAGTAGCAATAGAAAAATAAAGTCTTTGTGCTTAGAAATTAAAGTGTACACTTAGATAGCAATAAAAAATCAAATGAAAAAAAAATATTAAAATGCCAAATGGTTCAGATGGTCATCTCCACAGGGTATATCAACATAGGTTAGAATCAGTAGAGGAGGCAAAGGAGCAGAGCCTGGAGCTGAGCTGTGATGTGTGAGTAGGTTTTGTATAGGTACATAGCAGAACTGCACAGAGTGCTCCACACAGAGTAGGTGTTTATTAAGAGCTTGTTAATTAACCAGCTAGCCTGAACTGTACGGCCCTCAGAGGAAGCATGGCCTGGCTCAAACTGGAGAGGAGCCACGAGTAAACTTTCCATCTGGCAGTGACGCAATGGAGGTGCCTTTGCAGAAAAATCATTAGAGGCTCTTGGAAGAGATGGCACAAGCACTTTATCTAGCAACCTGCAGTGAGACCATTCAGGCTGTTATGCTTGTCCTAGAATTCTTCCTCCAGAGAGGAAAACTTGGCTGAAATGGTAGAAGGCTTGAGGGTACAGTATATCATCTCCATCTGTCTCAAAGAGCATATATTAGTGTCTCCCTCCTGAGGAAGAACTAGCCCATTAAGTTATGACTGTATCATCACTCCCTACACTCATTTCCACTCAATCAAAAATACAGGCTAAGCAAGATCATAGAAGCAAGGCACTATGACAAGTATGGCAATATGGAAGGTCGGAATACTTATATCAACTTATCTGGAATGAAGGAAGCCAATATAAACCTTGTTAAAGCCTTCTTAAGTGTATGATTCATATCTTATCCATCTACGTATTACATTGCCACACAATGAACATAGTGTATGCTCAGTAAACAACTAACTTTACCTAGCTAGAACATGGTTTAAAGATGTCAGTGTCTAAGGCCTAATCACATAATCATGTCATGTATTGATATTTAGAGTAGCTTTCTTTTTCTTAAAGAATCCCACCTTTCTGATAAGATAGGAAAGTACTCTGCATTAAAATGCAATACTGCCACGAGTTGCCACCATACTTATGAAAAGACCTGCTTTGATTCACAAATGACTTGGAATTTCCTTGAAGATACTTTGATACATGCCTTATGATGCCAGATTTTACAATAAACTTTTATTTTTAAATGCAATGACATGAAAAGATAAAATCTCCACATAATAAGTGGTCTTGATAAAAATGCAAATTGATAAAAGAGTCAAGTTGTCTCCTTTACTCTTGAATTCTTAACTCAGGTACCTACATACAGATATAAATTCCTAAATATTATATCTGATTGCATTAGACAAAGGATGGGTAATCTAAAGATGATTTCCTTTGACCCTTTCTAAAGCTGCATGCATTTATTGAGCATTCACTATAATTTCTGATGTATCTAGTATTGTCAGTTATAAGATATTACTGCATATTTATGAATAAATTATTTTGGATATGCCTTTCCACAAATCTTAGGTCCTTCATTATCAATAAACAAACCTGTTGAAATAAGGACTTTTCATTAAAAGTGAGAATTGAGTGGTATAAATTACTTACTCATTCATTGTCCAGATCCTTCTATGAGAACAGGGACCTTGTTTATCTTCTTGAACACTGAATCCCATCTCCTAGGGTACAAGTAAAATAAATTTTACTTCAATGTATAAATGAATGAATGAACTAATAAATAAGTAAGTTGCACCAAGGAAACATGGATGTGTAACCTAGCAGGACCCTATGAGGCCTTCCCAGGACAGATACCTCCCCCATATCGTCTGCTGTAGCTCCTCTCTGAAGTACGTAGGTAATAGTATCTGCACACTTCCTGAGTTGTTTTACAGATGCTAAATCCACCACCAAATGGAAGAAATTAACGACTTGATGATCATGAACCCCCAGACCTATGGGCTTCTAAGGACTGATAATATTAACTGCCCTATTACCTCACCATCAACCAATCAGAGAATTGTGTGTGAGCTGATCACACACCCTGGGGCACTCCTTCCCCCTTCACCTGGCTTTTAAAAATGCTTTGCTGAAACCCTTCAGGGAGTTGTGGGTCTTTTGAGCATGAGCCACCCATCTCCTTGCATGGCCCTGCAATAAACCTTTCTCTGCTCCAAACTGACCTTTTTGTTTGGCCTCACTGTGTGTCAGGCACACGAATTTACGATCAGTAACAGGTACTTTAAATGGAAAGGTACCTGCGATTTTCAAGGGTTCTCTTATTAGGTACCTTGACCATCCCTGGCAGATATGGGGAAAAATTAGGAGAACTTTTTAGCATCTCCTCAGTGCTGCCCTGTGCCCCAAATAGTTTCCATTTCCAGAAGAACCAAATATAGTCAGGATCTTTAAAAGCTATAAGGAGAAGCTGTTCACACTATATGGGTCAGGACTGAGAGCCTCATGCTGTTTTAATTCTGCCAATCTCTAAAGCACTTGGTTAGGACAATATAACAATGGATTCTTTCCAGATGCTACTAGCCTAGGGACCACAGAACTCGATCTACAGTGTTCACTGTTTGACTCCAGTCTTTGAAGTCTTCTCAGAAACTGTGTCTTAAAACTGTACACAAGCTCCAAGCCTCCCTCTTTTATTACTTTTTTTTGTTCAGAGCCTGAGCTATCACCACCCAATCCAGTTCTTGCCTTATTTGTGTTTAATGCTTTCAACTTAGCCTTCACTAAGATCCTTTAACCTACACTCTATACCCCTAGCCCACACAAGAGCCCAGTTTGCTCTGTCTTAGAAAGGAAGGAAAGAAGGAAAGAATGACATTGGAATCCAGAGAGCAGCATCCACTCCCTCAGTCACAGCCCCTTCCTCTTCAGGAGCACCCTCTGCCTCCAAAGCTAGAGACCACTCTGGAAGGTTTCCTAGGCCCTGGGACCTGGCCAGTCAAAAAAATAAAGTGAGAAGACAAACAGGACATCAGAATCCAGCCATTAAAACTGTACTTCTGGGCTTCCCTGGTGGCGCAGTGGTTGAGAATCCGCCTGCTCATGCAGGGGACGCGGGCTTGTGCCCCGGTCCGGGAGGATCCCACATGCCGCGGAGCGGCTGGGCCCGTGAGCCATGGCCGCTGAGCCTCCGCGTCCGGAGCCTGTGCTCCGCAACTGGAGAGGCCACAACAATGAGAGGCCCGCGTACCACAAAAAAAAAACAAACTGTACTTCTTTGGGTTAAGCACACATTCTCCAGAAAATTTTATTTAAATCCAAATAGCACAAGGAATCTTCAAGATGGAAAAAAAAATCATTATATCTTTATTTGAAAGAATTGATCAATCATAAAGCTTTCCTTCAAGAAAGAAAGCAACTAACATGGGAATGGATTATTGGGCATCCAGAAGGAAGAGACCCTAGAAGAGAAATGAAAAAGGCACAGAAAGAGAGATAACAGGACTCCAAAACCTAACGGTGCTTATCATACGTTTTTCCCTGAGTTTGTATATGTGCAGAATTCGAATGCACCTGAAGCCTTTAGAAGATTCTAGCATATCTTTTAAGTCCCAATTCTATTCCAAGCAAAGTTTAAAGACTTAAAAGTACAATACTTAATTTTATTTGGAGCAGAGGAAGATAGATAGACCCTTAACGGTTCTATTTGTGATAATAATCTGGAAAAAAGAAACAATATTGTGCCATATTTGTATTTTTTATGAAGTCTTACTAAAGGCTATGAGTCAAATAATATAAAAACTCTTTTTCATATATTTTTCTGACTCCTGATATATAAAACTCTACTAAAGACAGCTAATTCATCTTTACCACATAAAATGTGACTTTTCATAACTGCAAAAAAATAGTACACACATCATTTAAAACTAAAATGGGAAAATCTTTATATGAGCAATAAATATAATAAACATGTTTAAATGTAAATTTAAAACACAAACCTCAGACAATGAGCCTACATGAACACTCTGATATTTAGACATTTGTCAGGCAGCCTTTTTCTGTTTTGACAGCTAAATGAATGTTATATATAGAGGGACTCTCTTTGGAAAATAGACTTCCTTGCCTGGTTTCCTTCACTCTGAATACAACAGTAAGACATTTCAGTGTGTGGGAAGCATCTATGGTACAGAAAGTTGGAAAACATTCAGGCTTGAAGTACCAAAACAGTCAAATACTTGCAAAATCCAATATGCTCATCCATAATGATTCCTTCTCTATTTAAATCACATTTTCAAAGCCTAAGACAATCCAACCTGTAGTGTTAACAAAAGCCTCTTGCTTTTGACCATCTTATAGATGAGCTTAAAAAGAAGGAATATGTAATTTAAGTGTCAACAATTTTCAGTTCTAGGAGGTGTCTTTTTTCCAGTGCTCAGACAGGAGACAAAAATTAACTGCAGTTATCACATCTTTACATCATCTGTAGTCTTTGCTCTCTCTTTTTTTTTTTTTTAAGTTCCTGCTTTGTATACAACTAATGATATTAATATAAGAGGAGAAACCAGCAATGCAACTTTCTGCATAAAAGAAATTATTCCCAGAATCTTGGCTTTAATTTGATTAATATTCTAAGCATGGGTTTCATTATACCCAGCTGGAAATTATCTTTGAGATCTTTGGATATGACTAATGTGTGTGAATTTTAAATTTGTGAAAACAAAATAACAATATTGTTGATAATTCATCATTTATGGCAAAACCTTGACAATTTTTTCCTTTCGTAGCTTTTAAGAGACCAGGGCTGTAAACAAGTATATCTTTTCTCCCATACTCTGCTCATACTGTGCTTTCGAGGAGAGCTTGTTTGAATTATTCTACCCTAAGAGAAGTGTATTTAATTTATCTTCTTTCACTTTTGATTACGTCTAGTGACTTAATTAACGGGATGAATATTTTTGACTAGTGCAGAGTAAGTATTTAGAAGAAAGGAGAAACATAAGGAAAGTGAGAAACGATAAATATTAACACTCTGGCAATATTAATTTTGTTAGCACTATGCCAGAAAACATTCTAATACACTGGACAAATATTAGAGCTCTTATAAAGAGCGTGAAGGAAAACTCATAATGAAATCTGGAATGTGTGTTAGTTTTAGAATTTTACTGAATTTGTAAACGTAATGGACATTACAAATATCATGATGAAAATTTCTGTCAAATCTGACCAAATAAAGTAAACCCAGTAAGAACTGTGGGTAGAGTAAAAAGACCATAATTTAAAAAAAAAATTATTTCCTGCTTAAAAAAGTGCATTCACAATAAGTTCCTTTCAAAGCATTTGAGAATTTAGAAAATAAAAGCTTACAACCCCCAATATTCTAACTGGAGTAAGGTCTTTATAGAGCATTATATATAATCTTTTATAACCTATATTTTTAAAATGATTATAAATAAGAACAAGAAAAAAATAGTTCTTAAAAGATATGAGAATGCAAATGATCTCCTAGGTGATAATACTAAACATAGTCACTTGCTTTCCATCTAAGTCATAACTTTTCACTCTTCTCACACATGCACTTAAAATTTCTACACTTCTTATTTCATTTAGATATTTCTTTAAAAGATGCAGCCAATCTAAGTACAGTCGTAAGATATAAAGCACTGTAATGAATATATGACAATGACAAATAGAAAAAATAGCCAAAAGACTTAAGTAGATACTTTATAAAAGAGGATATCAAAAGGCCAATAATCTTATGAAAAGTTGGTAAACATCACTGGTAATCACTGAAATGCCAATTATAACATTTTGGTATTACTATAAATAAACCTTACAGAATGTCTAAAATGAAAAAGATATCACCAAGTTTCAGCCAAGATATGTGTAAATTAGTACAACATTTTGGGAAAGTTTTTGGCAGTATCTTCTGAAGCTGAACAATACTCTATGAGCCAGCAATTATCACTCTAGATGTATAACTATCAGAACTTCATTCTACACACAACGACATAAAAAATAATATTCACAGCAGCACTATTAGTAATAGACTCAACTGGAATCTTCCAAAATGCCTATCAATCATAGAACAAGTATATAAATTGTGGCATATTCACACGATTAAAGGTTATACGGCAATGAAAATGAAGGAACTACAATATGCAACAATGTAAGTGAATTTCATAAATGATATTGAACTAAAGAAAGCAGACAAAGGAGTACATATTGTATGAATCTATTTATATAAAGTTCAAAACCAGGTAAACATAATCTGTGATTTTAGAAGTCAGAATAGCAGTTAACCCTGTGAGGGATAGTGATGAGAGGAGGCACAAGAGGCCTTCTGGGGCACTGATTATGTTCTGTTTTTTTATCTGAGTACGAGTAACAAGTGTGTGTACACAGGAAACTTTATCAAAACATATACTTACAATCTGAGGGGAAGGAAAGTTATCATCAATAAAAACTTTACATTGAAAAGTAATTATTATAAGTGCCCAGAGGAGGATTTATGCCTGGAAGGGATCTAGTTATATGTTTAAACTGAATTGCGTATTTGAAAAAAGTTTTTTAATTTTTAATCCTTTAACTTTGTTTTACTCTCTTTCAACTCTGACTTCTTTTTATTCTTTTCATGTGACTAGAGTTGTTGAGGGCATTTTGAGGATCCAGCTAAATGGAAGTTGAGTTGCATCCATTACATTTATTTTGTATCAAATAGGATAGATTTATGTAGTTTGCAGTCACTTCCATGGATAGTTACATTATTGGTTGCTGTCCCTGTAGAGGAATGACTTCTGGGAATTCTCTGATGGCCCTCTGGTATTATGAGAGAATGCATCAGGACCAGAGATCCTACAGAGAAAACAAGCTATTTACAAACCTCAGCACTGGAAATATGAGGTTAGTGGAGGAGAAATACTGTTTGAATATAGAGACCAAAAATTATTCTATAAAAATTCTTCCAATAAATACATATCTAAAATTTAAGTGGAGGATTTATTAATTTTTGGTGTTTCATCAAAACGGAAGTTTCCCCCTGTCAGAAATATACTTTCCAAGGCAGAATATGTAATTATAAAAGCAGCATAATTTTTATGGGAATCAGACAAAGTAGAATTGATCAATATTCCTGTTTTGTAGGGAATAAAACAGCAGTACTAAAAACAGTGGTCAATTTCAAGTAAGGTAGTACTGAAACATGTTTTTCAATTGTTCCTAATATTCTCTGACTAATGACATGGGCAAATAAGGGAAAAAATTCATCAGATAGTCATAAATTTTTGTTGAATAAACACAACAAGATGACTACTATGGAAAGCATGATATACTTAAGGTTTCACTTAAAATTAAAGAGGGAAAAAATTTAAATTTGAAGTCCTTGACTGGTAATTTTCATGGCCCTTAAAGATATGATTTGGAGACTAGAAATCCGATTGCTGAAGATCATGGTCCAGCAGCCTAAGTGCTGTGACCCCAGAGAATCCAAACCCTGTGGCGACATCTTGTCACCTGCTGTATTCTCTTTGGTGAGTATCTCCAGTGATTACCTCAATGGCATCACTTTTCCCCCGCTTATGTGAGGACAAGTGTAAAAATCTTCACATTGCTCTCCGTGGCAGGTGTTCTGGATTCTGATAAAACAGCCACCTCCTAGGTTTATCTCCAAGGAATGACAGCAGTCCATACCCTATATACAGACACCTCATTTCCAGGTTCCTTCAGAAAAATGCAAGATGCTTCCTGTTAAAAAAAATTTTCTTTCTCAGGGAGTTTTTACACCTTCTCCAGCAATAATCATCCCTCCTTGCAAGAATACAAACAAGATACAACCACATTACAACACTGTTTTGTTTACTTTTAAAAGCTTCATTTAACAAAATCTTTGTCTATATCTAGGAACACTAATGGTTTCCTCCCTCCCTCCTTTTCTTTCATTTCTTGTAGAAGAAAAAGAGTAAAGGGGAACAGTTTTTGAGCACTCTTATCATATGTAATATACTTAATCCTTACAATAATTCTTGAAAGTATGTATCATTATCATTATGGGTCAGGACCTGAAGGACGGGAGTTTAAGATGTAAACATTATTTTCCAGTTTTAAGTTGAGAACCAAAAGCCATTGTTTTTTTCTTTAATTGAGGGAGAAGTAACACAGGGCTGACAGACTCGCCAGTTTTGAGAAAAATAAAAGTAAGCTTCCTCCCTTCCTTCCACTGGCTCACTTACCCTGAGCTGAGGTGAGAGGGAGGTCTGTAGCCTAAAGAAAGGTAAAGCACTGTTAAGTCTTCCCAGTGGTGCCAGCCTATAAAATAGCCCCAGTGATCTCTGTCTCTTGCTATTCACAGTGATAGTAATGGTATCTTACTTTCATGATTAGGTTATAAAAGACACTGCACTTCCTCCTAGGCACCCCTTCTCTCTCTCCAATCTTTCACTCTGGGGAAATAGAGCTGTCATGTTGTGAGAAGCAGGGTGGTGGAAAGGCCCAGGAGGTGAGAAATTGAAGCCTCCTGCTGACAGCCACAGGAGAGAGCACTGTAGTGAATCCTTCAGCCCAGCCAACACTTCACATGACTGCAGCGCTAGCTGGTAACTTGATTGCAATTTTTATTCAGGCAATGCAATGTCTGCCATTGTGGTTAGGTTTTTCCCTAGTCACAGAAGAATTTCCTTCTCCTTAGCAGGGGAGGCTAAAATTTCTGAAATGTGATCACACTGAACTGACAATTTTGTTTTTTTTTCTTTAAAAAGAGCTGAAGATAATTAATGTCTACAACTTCATGTATTTGGAGTCAAATATACACTTGTGAAACCATCATCACCATCAATGCCATAAACTTATCCATTACCTCCAAAAGTTCCCTCCTGCCTCCTTTGGTTTTTTGTTTCTTTGTTTGGTTTTTTTCTCTTTGTGATAAGATCACTGAACCTAAGGTCTACCCTTTTACCAAAATTTTAGGTATACAATATGGTATTGTTAGTTATAGGCCTTATTTGTACTTTAGATCTCCAGAACTTATTTATCTTGTATAACAAACTTTGTACCCTTTGACCAACACCTCCCCATTCCCACCTCTCACCTAGTTCCTGGCAACTACCTACCATCCTACTCTCTGCTTCTATGTGTTTGACTTAGACATCACATCTAAGTGAGATCATGGCAGTATTTGTGTTTCTGAGTTTGGCTTATTCCACTTAGCATAATGTTCTCTAGGTTCATCCATGTTGTTGCAAACGACAGGGTTTCTTACTTTTGTAAGGCTCAGTAGCATTCCATTGTACGTATATGTATAGTCCCCAAATTTTCTTTATCCATTTAGCCATCAATAGACATTTAGGTTGCTTCCATATCTTGGCTATTGTGAATAATGTTGCAATGAAGATGGGAGTGCAGATAACTCTTCAAGATCATGATTTCAATTCCTTTCGATATATACCCAGATGTGGGATTGCTGAATCAAATGGTAATTGTATTTTTAATTTTCTGAGGAAGGTCCATATTGGTTTTCATCATTTAATGTAAATTAATTGTAATTGATGTAAATTAACAGTGTAAAGGGTTCCCTTTTCTTCACATCCTCACCAATGAAAAGGCAACCTATGGAAAGGGAGAAAATATTTGCAGACCATATATCTCATAAATGGTTCATGTTTTAAATCCAAAATATATAAGGAGCTCCTATAATTCAATAGCAAAAGCAACAAATAATCTGATTTAAAAAGTGGGCAAAGGACCTGAACAGACATTTCACCAAAGAAGATATACATATGGCCAACTGGTATATGAAAAGGTGCTCAAATCACTATCCATCAAGAAAATTCAAATCAAAACCACAATGAGCTATCACCTCACACCTGCTAGGATGGCTATTATAGAGAGATATATTTTTAATGTTTGTGGATGTGTGTGTATATGTGACAAGACTTGGTGGTAGAATATGGAGGGATGTGTAAGAATTGATAACGGGTGTCAGCATTCAGCTAGTCTAGGGAGAAAAGACACAGCACTCTTAGATGATAACAAGGTCCTAAAGAAGTAGGAGAAAGGTAGACATAATGGCATACATGTGGCAGGCATGGGAGGTGGAATGACAGTAGAGGTGCTCTGGAGAATATGTAAGTTTGTCTGGGCAGCTGTCATGAGGCAGATGGTAGGAGGAGGATGAAAAAAGAACCCACAAATTCATTTTCTATTTCCAAACTATAAAATTATTAGAAAATTGAAATCTTACTGAACATTTCTCCAAGAGATGATTGGGGTAGAGACAGGGCTGGGAAGGCAGAGGCAGGCTTCTATATGTTGTACAAGTAAAACTTCGTCATGCTTTTTATGCAGCTTTCCCTTGTTTATGCCTTTTGTGCCATATAAAATAGGCAGGCGGTTCCAAATGCCTCATGCCCGATGGCAGTTTCTTTCCATGCCTCAGTCCTGGGGTGGTAACAGTTCCTACTGTCCTTTCATGAACCTTAAGTTCTACCTGGTCCTGTTAGGCCCAGAACTCCTGCCTGCCTGGAATTCTCCTTCTTCTGAGCTATCACTTCTCACGGGTAGTTCCATCTGTTTTCTCTGTACTGGCCTTCAGCCACTTTACCTTGATTTCCGAACAAACACAGCAACACTTAGAACCATTCATTCACGGTATGCACGTCTGGCAGACTTCAAGTGTTGCAGGGATTAATTTTCTACAGCAGCACCACAAATTATGCAAACTAAAATCTGAGATTGCCTTGCTTTGGCAATGATACACTCCAACTCATTCCAGCTCCACTGTTTCTTTCTTTATCTTCTTACTACTTAGCCCAACTCCTCATCCCTGACCCCCCAGCAATCCCAGACTCATTCACTCCACAATTCAGTTCCCTGAATTGAGCTCTAGCCTGAAACTTAACTACGGATCTATCTTTACCTTTTTAAACCCAGACACTGATTACTGTGTTCTGTTGAACGGCGCGCCCTCCACTTTGGACCTCACGTATCTCCTTCCCGTGGGGATAACCTGTGCCATCCCCTGCGCCCACTCTTCAAGAGCCGAGGCAGCAACAGGCTTTTTGGTTTTGTTTGTTTCCGCTGATTCACACAGAGAAAACGAGTGGGCTTATTATCTGGTGACAATTATTTTTTACTCTTAGACTTGATGTTTGATTACAGGCTGTTTGGGGGAAGCTCTCAGAGGTGCATGGAGCGCACACTGCAGGGCTGACTCCGGTCTGGTCACTTCATTTTTTCAGACACTACTGAGTTACACACAGCGTTTTCCTAGACATGATCTCATCTGATCCTCCCACTAACCCTATGACTTTGATAGGACAGGTAGTGTATCAGTCAGGATCGTATCAGCGGACAGAAAACAAGAGAGAATTTAATGTGAAGGCTTAAGTAGTAGTTAACTTTCAATTAACTATTGCAAAGTGTTAAAAAAAAGAATTCTAAAGTTTCACAAAAATATCTACTTTATCAAGTCCTTAGGCCCGAGGGAACAGACAAGTGGTAGCAATTACTACAATTCAGGAGCTTGGAGGAGGGCTCCAGAGGAGCTGAAGTTCAGATGTCTAAGGAGCTGGTGCAGCTCCGACCATGCTGGCACCTCTGGGCTGGGAAGAGGAACCCCGTGGGGCAGGGACCCAGACCTCAGAAGTGGGAGCTCCAGCTGCTGCTGGTGTTTGGAGCAGGGAAAGGCAGCATGAAGCTGGTTCTGCAAGCGTTAGAAAACGGCAAACAGGATTCAACGGCTCCTTCGGGAAGGAACTGCTGCTGACAGGGTGAAGAAGGCCCGCCAGCGTGACTCATAGAACTGCCCTCCAGGCGTGTGGTCTCTCCCTAGCGTTTGCTACTGCCAGAGCCTGGTATCAGCCAACCAGCAAAGCAGGCACCGGATGCTTAGGTCCGAGGCCAGTACACACCAGAGGACAGTGTGGAAGTTAAGGCCAAGAACCTAATAACTAGAACAGATAATTTTCCTGGCCTAATTCTGCAAATCAAAACAAAGAAGGCACATCAGGCTTAAGAGAATGTAGCCAAAGCAAAATAGCTTGCTTTAAGATAATAAAGCTGTTAAATGATAGTGCTGGCATTTACATTCAGATATCTTGATTATAAATGTCATACCCTTTTCACTAGACCACATTTCTTGAGTCCCAACAACTGAAATAACTCACCTAGAATCATGCACTATTGCACTGGCAGAAAACGGAAAAAAATATTTCTTTCGAAATATCCAAATTATCTTTTTTTTTTCCTGTATATCACACTGACTCAAAAATGTCTCCTGGAGATGAGGAGAGATCAAGTTTAGGAGAAAGGAGAAGTCCTGGCTGGGAAGAGAGGAGGATCTCAAATCCACAGCATTAGGGAGAAAGCTAACCAGGCAGGGGGAACCCCCAAACTGAGAGAATCAAATGCCCCATACATTCATGAACTGATTCACTCAGCAAACAATTATTGCATGTCTACCTCATTCTAGACGCTATTTTAGATGATGGTGGCTCAGATTTGAATAAAAATTCCTGCTTTCATGCCGTTAACAATCTAGTAAGGAAGCTAGACGATAAATAATATGAATGGCATATATAGTACGTTGGAGAGTACAGAAAAATAGAGCAAGGAAGAAAGATAAGAAATATCACAGAAGTGCAGGCATTTCTCTGCAGGCTTGCCAGAAAGATCCTCATGGAGGACTGCATCAGAAGACAGAGAATGAAAAAGGGAGTGCAGTAGGAGAAGCAGGCATAAGTAGTAGGAAATGGTGTTAGAGAAATAACAGAGGACCTGTTCGTGTAGGGCCTTGTTTGAAGAAATCCACTGCAATAGATTGTATTACTGTTCATTAGTAATCGCCACCTCTCCCTGGAGGACAATTTTACTTTCTTTCTCCTTGACATCACGTGTGGCAATGTGACATGCTCTGGTCGGTGATGTGAGCATACAGGGTCTATGTCCCTTCAGACTGAAGCTTTAAGAGCTAGCACATGGTTCGCCATATTCCTGTTTCCCTTTTTCAGGCTCACCAGCTCTATCAGCCTCGTTCTCAGAGGAGAGCTGATGGGGAACTGAACTTCAGCAAACCTGAAATGGACATGTAAGTAAAGTATGAACTCAACCTGTGTTGTTAAAAGCCACCCAAGATATCAGTTTGTTACTGCAAATCAATTTGGACTATTTTGGATGACGAATACACTTCTTCTACTTATGTAGGATTAGTACTCAGTCCTAGTTTTTTGTTTTGTTTTTGTTTTTCTTAAGAATAGCACTGGAGCAGTAAAAAGAATATGTTGCTTTGAACTTGGTGCTCTAGTGGGAACATCCTTTTGAGGGAACGCTACTCAGATGGACGGTGGTGCTTTCAGTCAAAAAGGGAAAGGTTCAAGTCACAACATTGGTTACCTTCTTTCACACAAACTACCAGTTACAGAAAAATTCAGAATTCCATGTGGAAGTCATTCTATCTTAAAGAAGTTGGTTGCTGCCAACTTACTCTTTATGGAAGTTATGTGATATAGTACCTTGTTCTAACAATTGGGAGAATCAAAGAATACAAAAGAGAAAACAGGGAAGAGAAGAAAGTATGTTATGTTCCCCTTTATGTTGCATCCATCCCCACCCAACATTTTATCTTACAGGCAGCCATCAGTCTTCGCAATCTGTCCACTCAGCCTCCCAACCTCACCTAAATGTCTTTACAAATATACCATCTACTGTTTTCTGTCTTTGCATTCTAGCTACAAACACATTAATTCTCCTGAGGAAAAAATGGCGGTGAAGAAAGAGGGAAGTTAGAATATGAGAACATCCTAAGTAAGATGAGATACCAAATATCATGGTGTACCAACTAAGAATTAGTGATATAATCAAATAAGAGAAATACACTGAAAAACACCATTGGTCTTACATGCCTCTATTAATATCATGAAGAAATTATCTAAGGCTATTTTTATAATATTTCTCTTAATTACATAATACATTCCTTAAGAATAGGAACCTGACTCATTCATTTTTTTATCCCCAATACCTAACTAATATTACTTAATAGGTAATATTACTTAATAGGTAAGCATAGGAAAAAAAAGTCTGTCGAACTAAAATTAAAAACAAAAGTAGAATCAACTGGATCCCTGCAGAAACTGATCTTTTGTTTGAAAATTTATTAACATTTAATTTGCTTTTCATACCTCTCTCCCTCCATCTAGCACATGAATTAGCAGTGACATGTCAGAGATACCTAGAAATTTGCATATACATACATACATGTGGTTATATATATGGCTATATACATATGAAAATATATACATATATATAATTTTAAGTATTTTTATGTTTTGTTTCCTATTATATTTGATCAAGGCATCAGTTAACTAAAAAGACACAACCTTTTTTTTTTTTTTTTCCTGCAATGCAAGGAAAGCCTGTTGTAAGAAAGAACTGATTGCTTGAGTAGACATCTCAATTTCTGGATCGTTTGATTTTCCTGTCATTTAATAGTGAAAGCCAATATTCTCATAAACCCGTAAACTTTATTTTTATTTATTGAATTTCTGGAAAGTGCATCTGGAGAGGGGTTTGGAGAGAAAAATAACGTGTCTAGAATGTTATTACTAATATATACAGGAGCTGTCATGTTAAGAATGACTACAATGTTGTTAATATGACTTTAGCAGAATACACATAGCCTCTAAATGGTGACATAAATTACACCCAGTGTTCATATTGCTGCTTGATGCTATTACCTAAGACAATATAAATTTTACACTTGAAGTAAGTTGGCTACAGTCTTCAATAAAGAGCCAGCTCTCACACTGCATCTTCTACAGCAAAACAAATTAGGACATTACACTGGTGACAGATCGAATCCTCACGATGTTGTGTAATCTTCTGGGATTCATTTCTATTTTGCCCCATTAGCTTTTTCTTATGCAAAAAGAAAATCCCAGATTTTTTATTCTTTGACACTTTTACAGATGAAACATGAACAGCACTACATATATGAATGCACATCTTTCCAATAATTTCGGCTTCATAGATCTTATTGAATAATGAATTTAAGAGATAGCAAAAACCATAGGAAGAGACAGGGAAATTCACATCTATTAGTTATATTATTTATTCCTTTGGAATAGCTTTGATAGGTAAAGCATTTGGAAAATCATTGGCCTTAAAGATGTAATGGGTATGTTTGGATATTTTTCACAGCGTCTCTGTATAACCACAATAAATTAATACAGCTTACTTTTAATTTTGTTCAGCTAATAGTTGGTTTGGAAAAAAGATTAAACAAAGTTTTAAGTATTTTCAATACAACTGAATCCTTAGCATCATCCTTATTGAGTCAAACGTTTCATTTGTCTTCACTGAGTTTTTGTTGTTGTTATTGTTATAATTTTCCTTTTTCTTCTCTACTGTCTTCTAATAAGGGCATGCAATTGCATTTTTTCCTTCAGTAAAACCTAACTGAAGACTCCACTAGCCAGAGTGATATTTAGTACTGGAATTATGTAGTTGAGACCCATTGTTCCAAGAAAAAAATGGCTTTTAAGATAGGAATAAAAAAGACATAAAATTTGGAGTCATGAATTAGGTTTCATAAAACTGTACTAGGATAAAGAAGATGTACGAGTGAGGAACAGATAACTCAATGTTTTGGCACACATTCAGTTTCAAAATATTTAGAAGAAAAGAGTGACAAAGCACTGTCTTATTTACAATTTTGAATCACTTGAGAAAAAAGCTACAGATCTTTCACCAAACTCTGAAAATAAATTTTTACCTACCTCCTCCTATTTAGCAAATATGTCTGTTTCCAAAAATTACATTTTTATACTGATCAATGTACCCAAATGTACATACTTACATATGTATGTATATCTTACATTATGGAATGGAAATCCTTTCTATGCCTTAGAAAATAGTCACATTTCTTTCTCAGTTTGAATCATTTCCAACAATTTATTCTTATAACTTTCTTTTTTTTGAAATATAATTGACTTATAGTATTATATTAGTTTCAGGTGTATAACATAGTGATTCAGTATTTTTATACATTATGAAATAAGTCTACTTATATCTGTCACCACACAGTTACTAAAATTATTACTGATCATATATCCTATGCTGTACATTACATTCCCATGACTTATTTATTTTATAACTGAAGTTTCTACCTCTTAATCCCCTTCACCTATTTTGCCCATCCCCCTCCCCTCTGGCAACCACTAGTTTGTTCTCTGTATCTATGAGTCTGTTTCTGTTCTGTTCATTTGTTTTGTTTTTTAGGTTTTACATATAAATGAAATCATATGGTATTTGTCTTTCTGTCTGACTTATTTCACTTAGCATACTACCCTCTAGGTGCATCCATGTTGTTAAAAATGAAAGATTTTATTCTTTTTTATGGCTGAATAACATTCCCCTGTATGTATGTATGTGAAGATTTTCTTTAATGTGCGTTTCAGCTGGCATCACTTTCTCTTGGACATCTTCATCCTTTCCTTCACAACCACTTTCTTCACTTAAGTCAATAAAAGTCACCTTAACTAAGTTATCTGGCTGCACATCTACAGTTTCCTGAATGGCAGCTCCGTTAACCATCTAATGGTTAGCTATTTCTTTTATAACTCCATTTACATTCAATTCAGATTTCATGTTAATCTTTATAACTTTTTGTTTCTTTGCTGCTCTTTCATCTTTTTCGGCCAATTTCCTGCTTTGATTATCCACTTTTGTAAAATATCACATGGGTTTATCACTGAGAGACAAGGAGGCAACACAACTACACGCTGTTCTGTCTAAGCATGAGCTGAGTAACAGATGCATTGTGACCAATCACCAACAGATTTTTTTTTTTTTTTTTTTCTGTACGCGGGCCTCTCATTGCTGTGGCCTCCCCGTTGTGGAGCACAGGCTCCGGACGCGCAGGCTCAGCGGCCATGGCTCACGGGCCCAGCCGCTCCGCGGCATGTGGGATCTTCCCAGACCGGGGCACGAACCCGTGTCCCCTGCATCGGCAGGCGGATTCTCAACCACTGCGCCACCAGGGAAGCCCACCAACAGACTTTTAAAGAAGTGATGTGACTGGTCACTCATCATGGTGCACATCTGTTATCCAGTGACCTGTGGATGGACTAGTTGGCAGCAATGTACTTTATGTAATTACTCACAGTTACTTCAGTTACCATGGTAACAGAAAATTGGACCATATTCTTTGGAATTGTGTTACTTAATTAAACTACGGTAACTGAAATGTGTGAGTATTAAAAATGTGAAAACTGAAGACCACCTGTATTTGATTAACTGTTTAAAACTGTTTTAAAAAGTATGTACCATTTTGCTCTCCATGATCACCACAGCTACAGTCTATATATTTGCACACAAAAAATATATTTTTAGGATTTAGATATTAAAAAAATGCTGCATATCATTGTGTAAAATGGCTAATAGAAATATGTATAGCATCTATAACTTACACAACCACAACACTAAATCTTCAGTAAAGGGATATGTTATTCTAGCAGGCCAATGACCTTCTCAGCAGTCTCTGGAACTCTGCAATCACTTTAAGGGGCAGATATTAGCCACCAGAAAATTCTCTGGGATTTAACCTCTTTATGATGTTATTCCCTCTAAACCCATGGATCTACATCCTTTTTCTGAGACACTAATCATTAGGAAATAGTCACTGAACTTGTTTTTTAATGTAACATATCTGTGTTGGACATTATATATTTATAATTTTGAACCTTAACAATAATGCTGCAAGGTAGACATTAAGTAGTACCTGGAATTTACAGATAAGGAAACAAAGGCCCAGAGTCATCAGGTAATGTGCCCGAAGTTACACATTACCTGATGACTCTGGGCCTCTGAGATCTCCTAAGAGGAGTAACAATCTTCCCAGGTTGGATAAAGTTTTCAAGGAAAACATAGACATAAACCAGCAGATGGATCCTACCCAAGAAGGATGCGATTAAAACAAATTCTCATTTGTGAATCAGGGAACATGGCTAATATCTACCTTTTAGCACAATGAAGCCTAGAAACAATCAGCTTCCTCCAGATCCGCAGCATAAATCTGACCTAACTGTGACTCTACTTTCTCTTCCTCCTCCTCCCTCAATTCTATTGAACAGATTCTATTGAGGGACTAAAATCTTTTCAGAGCTTTTAATAGCCCAAACACTCTGCATAAATGAGCTCACTGGGTTTTATATAAATACAAAGGTTTTCAATTTACAGTAGCTTATTTGTTTTCTCTGTGCATTTGTTTTAAAACCATTGCTCATCTTTCTGTAATTGACCAAACGATTTATTTTTAAAAATCTAAGTTAAAATTGTAATATATCTTGCAACGTAATATATCCTGAAAAGGGAAGATGAAAAGAATAAAACTTATAATTGTATTGTGAGTTGTACCATATAACATTGCTTTCCAATTTTCTGTGAAATATAAATTTTACTTCTAATTTTGAAATATAACAGATTGTATCTTTTAAATGACTACAGTAAATGTAGAGGGAAGGAGCTGCATTTGAATTTTTTACTAAATGTCTGCAAAACCAATTAAGAGTGAGGCTTTTATGTGGGTAAGTCTTGAAGAGTGTGCATAGAATACGTGAGAATTTTCTCACCGTATTTTGAAAATACTGGAGCTAAAGTTGAGGAGCTATGGTTTACTATTTGATGAAGGCTATTTTAAGGCAAAATAAAACATAAATATTCATTATTATTTTCTCCTATAATTATCTTACAGCTTTGTTCTCTGATTATACACATTTCTTCAACTTCTTGAACCCTACCTATAAGCTCATCTGCAACTATCCCCATCTACCTCTTCCATACCTGTTTGGCAGGATGTCACTCCTCTTAGCTACAGTTAATCTTTCAACCTGTGCCCTGAATCTTATCCTCTCATTCCCTCGTTCCATCAACTTTCCCTCCACTCTTCTGCATCTTTAACCTTTCTCTCTCCTTACTCTTGGTCCTCACTGTATACACTAGCTCAAGTCTGAAACTGGATTCTGATCCTATTTCCCCACTGAAATTACTCAAGAAAAATCATCAGTAACTTCCAAAAGGCTAAATACTATGCATATATTTCAAATCCTATCTTTCTGGGCCTTTCTCCAGAATTGGACCCTGGTGATGACCCTTTCCTTGAAAGTCTTTCTTTTGTTTCTATGATGCATCTTCCTGGTTTTCTCCTTCCTAAAATTACCATTCCTTTAACCTCCTTCATAGTTTTTTCCACCTTGACTTTTATCTGTTTGTGCTCTTGAATGTCCTCTGCTCTCACTCTATACAAACTTCTAAATGATCTTATCCTCACTTGTTCTTTCGTCTAACATGGTTATGATAGAAATCCCATGCACACCCTATCCAGACCTCTCTCATAAGCTCCAAATCATAATCTTAAAATGCCTCTTTTACATCATCAGGCACTTCAGTCTCAATTCCCCTCTTCCTTCAAAAGCTGCTCTTTTGTTTTCCTTATATAAGTTAACTGTACCACTATCTACCCAGTTCCCCAAGTTAATAATGTCAAAGTGTTCTTAACTCGTTGTCTCTTTTCCTCATATATCACATCTACTCAGTTATTGATGTCTATTGATTCTACCACTTGTCTCTCAAATCTGCTTCCTCCTCTCTATTTCCACTTCCATTGTCTATGTGGGGCCCTTATTATTTTGGGAGTTGATAACTGCAATGACATCAGCCTCTATCCACTTCTTCCCCTAAATCTATCTTTACTCTGTCATTGGAATGATTTTTTAAAACACCATTCTTGTGCTTAAAATTCACCAGTTGTCCCAATTGTATTCTGGATAAATTTTGATCTCCCCATCAGTTGGACCAGCTTCTTTCTGTACCCCGCCTGCCTTCGAGCTTTTTCTCCTGCTGTGGGGATAATGCTGCAAGGTAAGTATTAAGTATTATTTCAAGCTTCAGATGAGGAAATAAAGGCCCACAATCATTAGTAATTTACCCAGAGTCACACAACTGGGAGATGCTCCTCTCACCCTCCTGTGAAGATACACACATCCTCTGCACCAGCCACACCGACTTACTGGCAAGGCTTCACAGGTGTGCTGCTCTTACATATTTCTCTGATTGGAACAAGGCCTTCCTCTTGCTGGAATATTTGTCCTCACACATTCCCTTCACTGCTTTCAGGAAACAGCTCCAGTGTCACCCCTTCTCTGAATCATTTTCTAATGTCCCAATGATGACATAACACACGTTACTTCTCCTTCTTCTTCCTACTTCAGTAACATTTAAACATCCCCTGGTTTGGGGATTTATCCTGTTTTTTTTTTTTTTTACTATGGTCCTCAGTTTATTGTCTCCCATGCTAAACTGTAACTCTCAACATCGTGAGTGCCTCGTCTCTGTGTCTTCTGTATTGTGTACAGTGCCTGGAATTTGATAGGGCCTCAGTTCTATTCTAATTTTTAATACACTGAAAAACAGAAAAATCACTGATTTTTCTTATTTGGAAAATGAACTTGGGCCTACAAAATCACTCAGGTCCGTTCTGTGACACTGTGATTACTACTCCTGTGTATTTGTGTAAAGTTTTGTATACGTACTTGAAATGTGCAGCTATTCTAGGGCCTGTAATATAGTGCACTTGGGTTACATTTTATTTCTTTAGGACACATGGGTATTGAATAATTTTACTGCTGTTATGTATATGCATGGGTTTGCATAACTGAGTTTAAACATGGTCACTGACAGACAAGGCAGACAGAGGTAGAATATATACAAAAGAGAATTCCAGCTGAATGGTATGTATATTAGGCTATCAATCTGACACTCAAATAGCTAGTGGGTTTAGTTAATTAAATAAAACTATAGGCCAGTTTGGTGGGAAAAAAAAGTTGAAGAGCATTTCAAGTTAGTAATTTCACTAAATGTACTCATTCTTCACTAAATTATTTATTTGACCAAATAAATCAAAATTATCCATATCATCAAAGCTCATGGGATTATGTATATATATTTTATACAGTAGCTGAGAGCATTAGAAGACACAAAACTATTTATTTTTGAAGGAATAAATCTAGAGATAAAACATCATGCAGATTTCCTCACAGGCTGTCACATTCACATACCCCCAGATCTTAAAATAGGCAGGGATCTAGAAAAGAAATTTGGTTTAGAAATAAAAACTATTTGTTTGACTTGAGATCCCTAGTTATTGTCATGTGTAGCATATTCAAAGACAAATAACTTTCTCAAAATCAAATTTGATAGGCACTCTGTTTATAGGTTTTGTCTAATCTGGGTGGCAGATTCTTGATTCTGATGAAAAAGTGATGTCCACTATTTCCAGGTATAAATATATAGCAATAGGATATTAATGCAAAAGCATATAAAGTTCGAAGCCATAATATGTAACTAGAAAAACATAATATTTACTTGTTAATTTATGTAGTCATTTTACTACACGTAAACAGAACTTATGGGGAATTACATAGCTATGTAAATACTGCATAGTAAACTGCATTTATAATAAGTAAGAAAAATGGAACCAAGACCAAATAAGTACAGAGAATCAACATAGAGGCAGGAAAATGTTGAAAACTCAAAATGTAGGCAATGAGGCCCTGCATACTTGCTCAAAGACTACAAACAATTAGTTCTAAGTTCTCTAGAGCAGCAGAAGAAAATAAAATCAGTAACACAAGTCACAGCATGTGTAGTGTGGAAACAAGTCAATTGTTTAGAGAAGGAAAATTATTCCTATAAACACTGAAATACATTTATCTACGGATTTTCCTAGAAAGAATACTATATGATAAAAAAAGATCAACAACATACTTAGAGTTAAGTACAATGCTGAATGTTATGGAACTGCTTTCAAGATGTTTTTCAATATGGTTTGATATTTTTATGCCAAAGTTAAAAATAATCTGCTTAGAGATATCAATTTATGTGGTCTCTGTATGTAATATCTTTCCATATCTAGCTTCACAAAAGGATGTTTTAGAGAGGAGAGCACAAAATAAAATGCACTCAAAGTCAGGCAAATAAGGAAAATTCGTGTAAGACAGGTAGGGATGGAAGATCTATAAGAGCATATCTAAATTAAAGGGATTTAAGTTCAATTAAAAAGAAGGAAACTGTGTAGACCCAACAAAACAAGTCTAGTGATAAAGAACAGCTTTGTTCAGTAGTTTACCAATTCTGTTTTGGAGAATTAAGATGAATAAATAGGTTGTATATACTTCAAAAATGGTGCATAAATATTGCTTACTTCAACCATTTTATGAAAGTTATTGAAAATTAGTAATGTCAAGATTATACTTCCTGGAAGTTACTTGAAGTCTAGTTATTTAATATTGTCAGTAAAACAGATCCCTATACATTATCAAATATATTAACTGAGGTGAAAGTGATAGTCACCTGCAAAAAATTGAGCAAGAAAAATAAGCATAAACCTGAATAGAGTGAATTTCTAGTAGAAGTGTTGAAATTTCCCTTATATCTGATTTTGGACATTTTAGACACAATCAAAAAGACATCTTAAAATGAAGGAAGAAATGTAGCTATGATAGAAAGTAAGAGGAGGAATCCATGATGAACCAGAAATTTGATGATTCTCAAAAAAGAGAGGATTGTCAACCACTGACCACTGCCAAACTTGTGGAGGATTCTGATGAAGGTCTTGACGTCTTCATTGATCCTAAGAGTCTCAAAGCTGTAAAGTCTTCACTACTTATTGGAAATACACAGTATTTCTCAATAAGTTGACTTATATGAGGTATTCTTTCTTTCTCCTCATGATTTTATCCATCACTATGACACTTTGAACCCTGTCCCATTTCTTTCCTGACCAAAAAAAAAAAAAAAAAGGAACACATGACTATTTAGCCTCTAAGGTTTGCCAGTGTTTGTGTTCGATGAGGAGGAGTTATTAGAAACTTTTTTGGGTAATTCAGGCTTGAATCTGTTTGTTGATGGGTCATCATAAATGAGAAATTATCAGACTGGCTATGCCATAAAAGAATCTCAGTTCACCCTTGGAATATAATCCCTTATTCTGAGGGCTGGGGAGGCAAATTGGCAAAACTGATTGCCTTTATGAGAACTTGCTAACTGCCCAGAGATAAGAGAGTTATTACTTACAAGACATTAATCCCTCACTAATGTGGGATACTTTAGAAAAAGCAAGGCTTCTTAACCTCAGCAAAAACTAACTCTTGAACAACAGGTCGAGAAAATTCTAGATTCCTTAATGCAGCAAAATGAAGTAGCTATTATTAAGGCAGAAGCTCACTAAAACTAACAACTCATCCAAACCTAAGAGAAATGGGAATGCCCTAGGTGATCATGATGCCAAGAAGACAGTTCTTACAAAATTTCTGCCCCTGCAATTCTGTTATCCCTATACAGTGTGTTTACAGGAACCACTATTTAAGCCAAATTTTATCCTAGCATTAAAGAAAAAAGTGTTAGGAGGAATCTGGCTATAAATTACATGAAGATAATCTCAGGCTTCCCAGGAGGGCACCTAGTAATGCCAAAAGATCTCAAGTGGAAACATGCTAAAATCCAGATGAGATCTCCCCAAATCACAAGGACACATTGTCTCTAGCATACTTCTTACCTGCCAAAAAACATAATCCTGACAAACTTTAAAGGAAGGGTATGGCCAAATCATCAGGTCTACATGAATAACTCTAAATGGACTTTATGTAATTATCTTCTACAGTAGAATATAAACATGTTATGGTTGACATACATGTTCGTGTTAAGGAACAAATCCTCACCCTTTTGTAGAGCTATAGCTCTGAAGTGGATAAAAATGTACTCAATTTCATGTATTCTACTTAGGAAATCCCAATCTATCTTTCTGTTAACACAATTGCTCATTTTACTAGGAATGTCATTAAAGAGCTCTGCAAGGCATTACAGCTTGCTCAAAAACTCTGCTGTCATAAAATCTGATCTTTAGGCAAAGAAAAAAGGACAAATCATACTCTCAAATTAGTTAGCCAAAACTTTGAGAAAGACAGAAACTTCCCTGGTTTCTTTCTTCTAACTTTATAATAATAAGAAAATCTCTTTTGGAGGTTCATCAATTCTGCTTTTATAAATAAGTCATTAGTAGACTCATGTATCTAGGAATATCATCTCTAATCCTAGATTCTTTGTACTTTGGCAAGCAAATATGGACAAATAATGTAGAGGACCCATGGAATACAGACAGAATTATAATCAAAAGTTACAGGAGGCCTTTCTCCAACCTCCTTCCAAACAATTTTTGTATGACCTAAAATCTAGAAACTTGGTCTACTTGAAGTGATGTGAGAAAAAAAACAAACAAACTTCTATTGAAAAGGACCTTATCTGGTACTATTAGCAATGAGCAAACAAGTGAAAATCCAAAGGGTTGATCTATGCATACAACTGCATAATGTCAAGTGACTCACATCTCTTCATTCTTTGCTAACCTTTGGCCTCACTTGCCTTGACACTCACCTCAAGAAAGCAATCAGTTCAAAGAGTCATACTGCTACTGACGTCTTATTCCTACAAATTTCTGAGACCAATCTATAACTAGTATAGTAGTGTAAAGCAAAGTAAGAAATGTGCACTCACTTCCTCTCATAAAATACCATTTCAGAATTACCTGTGTAGTGTTCTGCTATGTGGCAGTAAGACAATAGAACTCAGTTTTCTCATATCATAAGTGGCTTCTTTATCTGAAGAGGGAACTTTTTCTTGGTGGTAAAAAATAAAACCCATAGCCTATCTTTGGAGCATTTATTAAATAACTTTGGAAACTACATTTGTTGAAAAACCATAACAGCTATAAGTGGGAATTTTAATTCTTTCATTAATGTTAATAAAAAGTTTTCATAAATATTGTCAGAACAAGTGAAAGGGAAGAAAGAGAGGAAAAAATGAACAAAGAAAAGAAGTATGGATAAAAAGGGAAAAAGGAAAGCAAACTACATTTTCTATCCTTTCACTCAGAAACTTGGATGAAAATCAATACAGAAGGATATGTGAAAAATAAGCATGGTAGATAAAACTCTTAGCCCACCCACATTTTGACATATCTAAAGTTCATCTGAGGATATTAGTCCTACCCCACAAGGTTACATTCCAGTTAGCTGGGGACAGGGGAGTGGAGGGCAGGAGTTTATATAAAAGTAACTCCTCTGATTTTGCTGAAAGAGAACTTGGCTTTGAGAAATCCTTCCTTCCTATCAATGTGTCAGGGGGAAAGGTTTAGATCAAGTCAGGATTCTTTTTGTTTCTCCCGTTCTATTCTTTTGCCCTACTGTTGGTACAAAGATGTTTTCTTTTTTCTTTTTTTTTTTAACTGTGCTCATATCTTTAAACAGGTAATTTTACGTTTTGTAACTTTTTAAAAAATACACTCATTAAATATGTTTATTGTTAGAGCTGACGAAGGTAAGCTGCATTATTCATTAAGAAAAAATGCTGCAGGATGATACATGTCTCTGTATCTCTCTCTACATAAACCTGAGCCTTTTGTGTTTATATTTTCTCCAGTGGATATCTGCTCCCTGTGGGATTAATGTTCTTTTGTGAATTAGAGTGACAGCAGGACTGTTTAAAAAGTCTTCAGCAGAGGAAGTCACTTCCTTCCTAGAAACACCATGTAACTTCCTATAATAATTTATTAAACATCACTGAAAAAAGCAGGTAATGGTCATTACCTACTTTTGGTTCAATATTGTACAAGTTACATTTATTCCTAGTAATCTTCAGCACTCGTTTTTGCCTACTTAGAGGTATTTTGTTTGTTTGCTTGTTTTTATACTCTCAGAGGATGTATAGAGCCAGATGCATGGTAAAGGAATGAATGACACTGACTCTTCTTTAGAAGAAGAGACAACTTAGTTTCTTTATGTTCCCTCTGTACTGCTCTGCCACCTGTTTATATTTTTCTAGTTCTCTTTAACTTAAGGGAACAAGGGACAGTAGTGATCGTCTATACTGTTAAAAACAATTATTTTCAATTTTTCATTCTCCTCTACCTATCTACCACTTTGGATTATTACATGATACCATTTAGCAATTAGATAAAAGAGAATGACCCACTTGGCTATTAATTTACTTTAACAACTAGAGGGGAAAAATGAAGCTCAAGCTATTGAGATGTAGTTTGAAAGGTAAAATGATGACATGTGTGCCTAGGGCATATTTCAGCCTCCTAGATCAATTCTAAAGACCCCTGATTCCCCTAGGATCTTTGTTCCTAGAGCTCCAAGTATTCTTTAGTTGCTCTGTTCAGCACAAGTTATAAGCCCTTTTTTTGGAAAGCCTGAACCTACTTCTATCAAACAAGACTATTAGCAGGTAGAATTAAAAGCAGCTGATACAGTGAGCAGACGTAATACACACCGTGATCCACACACAACTTGAAGCAAGGAGCCCACCGAAGTTAAGGTCCTTCCCTCCCACCAGAGACTGGGAAATAGGGGCTCTATCCTCCTTGATGATTATATTTCAAAGAGACGTTTCCCAGGTCCTTGAGAAATGCATCCCTGGGTTGTAAAAATGGCAAGAGGCTTTTACAAAAAAATGTACATCGTGGGGCAGAGAAAGAATTCACAATTTCAAGTTTTCTAAAGTAAATCCTCTAAGAAAAGGGAGACCAGGGTCTTGAGTCTGGAAGAAGCCTGTTTAGTCAACCTGAGGGAAACATGCAGGTCATCTTGCTCAGCTGGTAACAATTCTCTAAGATTCCAGGGTAGGAAATGATAAAAAAAAAACTTAAATATAGTGTCAATGAGTGTTTAAATCCAAAAGCGTATTCATGATCTCTTCGAGAGAAGTGATCTCAGGAATTTGATTATTCACATCGTAAGACCCAAAAAGATCCCAGGAATAGGAATCTGGAATTACTCATTTTATTTTTTTGGGAGCAAGGGAAATGTTAGCAGTTGACAAGCTAATATTTGGGCTTTCTTTGCTAAAAGAAAGGCCCAGACTATGCCCTGAGGCCAATTGTTTAAAATGTCTACATCAAGGATAGTAAACAATGAAAACAAAGTTCTGAAATATGACCCTGTGGCACAATGAGGTCTGTAGTCATTGAGGGAAAAATGTAGGTATTTTCTAGACACGCTACTACTATTGCAGAAAATTGTATGAATCACATTTTAGAATAATTTCTTTCCAAGAATTAAGGCAAAAAATTAGTTACAAGAAATTAAACTAAAATTTAATCCAAACATTTTTCTTAATTAGGATTTCACCATATTGTTCTAAAAGAAAAATTGTAACTGTGGTGAGTACCTGTCAAACGTAGGAAATGATGTTTGAACGACTTCTGGGTTCTATTTTATGTTACCTGCACCTCTTTACACATTTGCATTTCCTCTAGGAGGTCTATTTTATTATGGTTGGAGTTCAGTGAGGACTGTCAGCAAACCAGACCCTCATTAGAGATTCTGCTAAGATAATCATACAAATTAAGAAGGTCAGGAAGGCTTGGTTGCACCAGAACAGAGAAGTGAGGGAACTATGTTCTTGCACATCGTGAAGTATTTTGCAATCTTTTGCTGTTGTAACTGCTATTTTCGAAGGACTAAATTCTCCATTCTTGAATTAAGCTTTAGGCATTTTTGAGCCTCTGTTAGTGAAATTGCAATTTTTCCTATCCAGAATTAAACTATTTGACCTAGGGGAAAATCTGTGATCTTAAAATAGAATGCTTTAACTTTCTTTAGAAACTTCCTGGGGTCATCTTGTCTGTTACCCTAAATTCACACAGGGTTGTCCTTATCCTCTTGAGCAATATTTTTTTTTTCAAGGTTTCCAGAAATCCTACTTTTGGCTGAGTACGAAGATTTGGGATCAAATTTGGAATTTCCATATATTTATTATATATGCTTGGGCAAGTCGCTTAGCCTCCCCAAGCTTCAGTTTTCTTAGATGTAAAAAGGACAATAATAATAAGTATTCACAAAGTTGCGGTGGCTGTAAGATTACCGGTGTGAAACTACCTTTTAAGTTGTAAAACACAATTCCAGTATAAAAAATTATTTTTGCAACTTATTAACTTATTATAAAGCTGTTTTCTTCAAGGTTACATATTTTACCACTAAACCTTGATGCAGGATGAGATTTCTCTACCTCGACTACATTACTTTCAAGCCCTGAAGGACACATTTTGGAGGCTATTCCAATGCCAGCTTCTCTACTGGAAAACGGAAATACCTAGAACTGGGAGGTAAATATTCTAGGCTCTGGAATTTACCTAGCTCCCATTTACTTGCTTTATGTAAAATATTTGAAAGTCTTTCTGCTATTTCCTGAAACGTTTCCCCCTCTTGGGAACTGCTCTATTGAGATTACAAATACTTTCCAACATAACTTTTTCCACTTCCAGATCTCCAGAGTGCTTGTGAATGTGTGTGTGTGTGCACATGTGTGTGTACGCGTGCAGATGTGGTGGGATTGGGGGAATGGTGGGGAACAATTATTATGAAGATAGTATATTGAAAGTGTGATATTTGAAGGAGAAATGGAGAATTAAAGGATAACTTTGCAGTCACTAAGTTGACTGTCAAAAAATTCAGCAGACTTTCAATAAGTTGTCAAGATTTTATGAATAAGATATGACTACTTATGACATAGACACGCAATATTTTTTAAAGGCTTATACGAACCCATCCTCTCTTCTCTCTAATGAGAAACGGATGACATAAGAATGTAAAAGGAGGGCTCAATTTTTCTTTTTTTAACTGACTTTTGGCTACTTAACTCACTGCCTCATTTATCCCATTTGGACCTGTAGGTTCTGCCCTTCCTGACAGTTTATTATTAAAGAGAAATTTCCCTAAAATCACAGCCTTTTAAACTATTTAGTAGAGATCATTTAATGACAAATTTCATTTTACAGATAAGCAAGGTGACCACAAACCCTGGTTTGCCTAACACGATCCACGTTTAGACCTGTTATTGTGGTGTAATTATTGTTAGCACCCTTGTTCACTCTCAAACCTGTCCTGGTTTGGATGATAAATTACAGTCATCCTGCAGGCATGGAAAAATCAAACATAGAAAGTCAAGGAGCTTGCTCAAATCTGAGTAATTATTTAGCTCTGCCTTTAGGGCTAGAACTCAGACCTGCTGACTCTCTTCCTGGCCTTCTACTCGCTGTACCCAGGGTTCTTGTCACGTTATCTCTTAGTCATTGCAATTCATGAATGATTTGTAAACACAGATGGAAAGGCTAAATCTCATCATAAAAAGGAGACAAATTCTCCTACAACACCTTCAACCAGCTTCTACCTAAAAGAAATGAAAATGTTTTGAACTTACCTTCTTCTACACTAGTGTGTATTATTATATTATACAGGAGATTTTTAGGATAATATGCCGACAACATCAAGAACTGTTTTGTTTTTTTTTTAATATAGATGAGTAAAGTTCAGCTGCTGGGGACCAAGGACAACATAATTTCCTTCACCATAAGGAAATCCATCAGTTATCAAACAAACTTCACTGGGCTCTTACATTGACTCAGGAATACGCCAACTGCAAAATATTTGCTGCCTGCTCTTTAGCCCTAGGAAGTAGAAGATCATGCTTGTTACTGGATAATTATGTGCTATGGAAAAGAAAAGAACTGGTGCTGAATGTATGTCCTGCACCTTTTTGTTTGAAGGGCTCGAACTTGAAGATTGCCTCCTGTCAGGGGCCCCCTTGGACATGGGGCCCAAGTGTGACTAAAGCCCTGTTGTTTCTCTACTAATTTGCTATGCATCAGACTTGGGCAATCTGTTATGCATCTGCTCTGTTCAGGCTTTGCCTGATGATGTGGGAGGATCACAAAGTCTAATCTGACACAATGGCTATGTAAATGTCATCTGAATCCCTTGTACATTTGCCCGAGGGCTCCTTGATGGGGGCACATTTCAAAAACGATAAAGGTTATAGCACCCTGTGAAGGATTTATGCCGTGCAGTCTACTGGCCATGATTTAGTTTTGTAGCAGACATTCCATTTTAAATTTAGGAATTAATCATTTAGCATAGCTAGTTTTATTGGGTACCACAGGATATGCAACAAAGAAGGGATGAGTTTTCTATACATCATTGCTTTTGTCAATGAAAATAATAAATTCTTATATATTTTCTCTTTTTTATATAAGTCTGGTAAAAGAGATATTAAATAGACATTAATCAAAACTTTCTTTTGCTTTAGAATGGCCCAAGAGGTTTATAGTCAAATAACATAGCCAGTTCATCATTGATATACTCCAACACTGCAAAATTCTAATTCTAGAAATCAAGTATAAAATTCTTAGATTAAATTAATGATTTATGGAATATTCCAATTCTCATGGGGTCCCACATATACACAATAATTGTTATACCCAAACCAACATGTAAAGACATTTCTGGAATGTAAAATTTATTTTCACCTAATAAACATGAATAAAGCACCAAAAGAAACATTCAAGATGTCATCATTCATTAAAATTATTCCTTCTTCCTCTAAGCATGCAGTTCTCATCCTACACCCGTTAGAATTACCAGGGCTACTTTTATACAATACCAATACCTGAAACTGATTCCTTTGGGGGCAGGCAGTTATTTCTGTAGTTAGGAGAAAGCATCATCAAAGTCCATATTTGAAAGATACAAGGTGCAAGCCAATTTAAAGGTAAAATGCCCACAGGAAAGTAATGCTGAAATGATGTTAAGAAGCATGCTTACCACTTAGGAATGTGATTATTAGACTAAGTCTGTCTAGACTTATCATACAAGTTATTTGAATGCAATTAGTAAATAAAGTCATTAGTACTGGAAATTGCTGAAAGATGCTAGAATTTGTACATCTGGCAATAGTATGAAATCATTCTAGGAACAGCCATTTGATTTCTATAAAAAATGTTATGCTGTCCAAATCCACCTAAAGCAGTGACCAACCATCCCAGTTTGTCTGAGGCTAAGAGATTTTGGGGAAGTAAGAGATTTTGGGGAAGTGAGACATTCACTGCAAAAACTAGAGAACTCTTGGGCAATCCAAGATGAAGTGGGTACCTTATTAACTGCCTGAACTCTAGGAAAAGGGAGGAGCATATTGCCAAATGCCACCAACAAGTGTAAGTATATTCATATCCTCCAAACAGAGCAATAACTTAAATGATCAGTTCGACTGATAGCTTTGATGTACAGCCCAGTTAAGTTCCCACTATTTCAGATATTCCTTGCACACCTTGTCCTACCCCTTTTTCTCCTGTAAAGGGCTCTTTGATTCTGTCACTGTTTTTTGTTTGTTGTCCACATTCTAATAACACTGAGTTGTGTCTGTGAACAGACTTAGAAATAGGTTCCCATATATTTTATTGTCTACCCTCACTTATCTTTGCCTAGGTTTATTCGGATTGTTCTTCTTCATTTCATACTGTGCCTATTTTTAACAAGTTGATTACTTTTCCATTTTATTTATGTTTTCTGTTTAGTTTTTCAATATGGATGTGTCTTTCTTCAATATAAAATACGTCAGACATACCAAACAATGCACAATATAATGTAAAAAGACCCATTTACCCACAACCAACAGTAAATAAAAACATTAAAATGAAGTTGAACCATCTTACTTCAATTGCTTATTCTCCTTACCCTCCAGAGCAAACACCTATACTGAATTTGATGTTCATCTTTCCCAAACAATCCATCCATGAACAGTAGATTATATTGTTTGGCATGATTTTAACATTTATATAAATGAATTCTTACTCTATGTATTGTAGGGGAGGAGAAATAATGTTCCTTCTGTCCTTCTAGGTTCTTGGCTGAAAACCCCCGTAAGAATACAGATTAACAGGAGAAAAACAGAAGGTAGTATAACATATATACCTCCTGTATACACGGGAGATACCCAGAAAAACTGGGTAACTCCCCCAAACATACCAAATCATTACCTTAAATACCATCTTCAGCTAATGAAATAAAATGGGGGGCGGGTAGGGAGGCCAGTTATGGGAGGTTATCAGGAAAAGCACAGTAAACAAGGGTGCTGTTGCTATGCAGATCTCAGTTGTAGCCTTCTCCCTTGATAAGAGTTTCTAGGGATTTAGAGTCAAACTTCCCTTCCTGGTACAGAGACGGAGGCCACTTTACAAACAGAGATTTCCCTTATAAATGTAAATGTCTTTTATAAAAGAGTAACTTTTACTTGGTTTTCAGAGCTTCTCCTTTATCTGCAGTTTTTTTCTTTCTTTTTTAATTTTCATTGACTGTATTTCCCACACTGTACATTTCATACATCTGACTCATTTATTTTGCAACTGGAAGTTTGTACCTCTTAACCTCCCTTACCTATTTCTCTCATCCCACCACCTCCCTCCCCTCTGACAACCACGTTTGTTCTCTGTATCTGTCGCTCTGTTTCTATTTTGTTATGTTTGTTCATTTGTTTTGTTTTTCAGATTCCACATCATGCAGTATTTGTCTTTCTCTGTCTGACTTATTTCACTTAGCATAATAGCCTCTAGGTCCATCCATGTTGTCTCAAATGGCAAGATTTCATTCTTTTTCATGGCTGAGTAATATTTCACTATGTATATATGTGTGTATATCTATATATATCTATATGTAAATATATCTACATATATATATCTATATGTAGATATATCTACATATATATATATCTACATACATACATACATTCCACACCTTCTTTATCTATTCGTCTGTTGATGGGCACTTCCATATACTGGTTATTCTAAATAACACTGCAATGAACATAGAGGTGCATACATCTTTACAATATCAAGTTTTCCTATTCATGATATTGTATATCTCTCAGATTATTTAGGTATCCTTTAATGTTTTTAATAAGCTTTTTAAGAAACTTTCCCCATAGAAGTCTAGTATATTTTTGACTGGTTTATCCATATCTTTGTTATTTATTTATTTATTTACTTTGGTTAGAGCTCTAAGGACTTTTTTTTTCTTTAATTTTTTTCTAACTGGTAGAGGAACACAATTGGTTTTTATACATCAACTTTAAATACAATTATCTTATTGAATTATAATATGAAGGTCAATAATTTGCTTCTAAATTCTCTTGGTTTCATAGGAAGACAATCTACTAATAGGTAAATAATGACAATTTTGTCATTCTTTTAAAATTTCCACACCTTATAGATTTGATATATTTTATGTTCTTATCATACTGTCTACAACCTCTGGTACAATATTTAATTATATGAAGTGTATATTCTTTTCTTGTTTCCAATTTCAAAAGGAATGTCTCTATGATTTCTTTAGAAGTATAATGTTTGCTACAAATTCTTGGTAAATAAGCTTTAATCAAATCAAGAAAGTATTCTCGAGAACCAATGTCTCCACAGTGAGCATCTCAGGAAATATCCCAAAGTAGTATAGGAAACACATATTTAAATTTCTATTTATATTTTTCTCTTGTTAAAGAGAAAAACCAGAGGTCCAAAAAGGCATCACTTATGCTAAAGACCATGATACCTAACCTAGATTTAATACCTAACCTAACTGCAGTTTCAACCTCTACCAGAAATGTAATCTTCTTTTTTTTTTTTTTTTTTTTTTTTTTTTTGCGGTACGTGGGCCTCTCACTGTTGTGGCCTCTTCCGTTGCGGAGCACAGGCTCTGGATGCGCAGGCTCAGCGGCCATGGCTCACGGGCCCAGCTGCTCCGCAGCATGTGGGATCTTCCCGGACTGGGGCACGAACCCGTGTCCCCTGCATCGGCAGGCAGACTCTCAACCACTGCGCCACCAGGGAGGCCCCAGAAATGTAATCTTAATCAAATAGTCTAAAACTTTCTTGTCAGCACCAATGAGGTTATCTGTAACATGGACCCTCTCTATCCACCCCCAACCCCGACCCCCCAGAGGAAGAAGACGCAACCTGCATGATAAAACCCATGCCACTCCCTTTCCCCCCAAAAAGAAGATGTCCTGGGCCCCAATAACTCCTTCTTTTGCTAATGACTTTCTTGCCCCATCCGCCTTTCTATAAAAGCCTTTCCTTTTGTATAACTCCTTGGAGCACCCTTCTAGTTGCTAGACGGCATGCTACCCAATTTATGACATGCTGAATAAAGCCAATTAGATCTTCAAGTGTACTTGGTTGAATTTTGTTTCTTAGCAATCATTTACTTTATGGTTTTGTGTAGGACTTGTCCAAACTCTTGCTCAAATGCCCTTGTACATCCTAAGTCTAGTCAAATAATACTCTTCCCAACATTTTATTATGAAAATTTATGGTAAAACTGAAATACCCTGCATTCCCATCACTTAAATCAGTCTGACAATATTTTGACCTTCATTTTTCATTGATTATGTATCTACATTTTTCACCAAGTCACATTTCTATCAGGTGATCCCCAAGGAGTTAGGTAAGTAACATTTTCAAGTTCCACTCAAAAGGCCATCAATTTTTTCTCCAGTTCTCTGACTAAGGAAAACAGAAGCCTATCTTCCAGTTTTTCTCTTTCAAGGCTCCCTTTGATCTCCCACTTAGGCTTTCCTCTCTTCTATTGTTTTTAAAGTCTCCGTTGGAATAAAGTATGTAGGAGAAGGAAGTTATTATTTTCTTCCCATGTATGTAAGGACGGTCACTTGCTCAACTAAAAATGGAGAAACTGATAAAGTCATTATACTGTACCATTTTATAGTACATTACAATGGACTACTTATATTAGATAACTAGTTCCTTATATGATTAAGTTTGTTTCATATAAACTTATAGCAATTGCCAAGCATATACTTGCTTCCTACACAACATATGTTTCCAGACAATATGTAATAGTAAAATGTGGCCCAAATACACTGCTTAAAGTCACATTAATATCAATTTATTCTACATGTTGATCCTTTGTCAAACAAGTTTGGAGAAATTATTCTCCTACTGAAACTCAGCTGGACTTCGACTATTTATTTTCTCTCTATTTCTAAAAGGATTTGTGTGGAAAGGTTTCTTTCTCTCTCTCTCTCGTTTTTTTTTAAATTTTGTCTCAGAAATATGCTGAGGTAAGGAATAGATTATATTGAATTTTGTGCAGTGTTTGTAACTTTTGCTGAATGATAAATATTAATTATTATTTAAAAATACAATAAAAAGTTAAGACTCTTAGTTCCTAATTATTGTGCACAGCAATCTACGGAGTTAATACAAACTTAATTTGTAATAATTACTTCTGTAATACATAAATTATAGGGTACAGTATAATAAGTGATAATAGTACATATTATGAAATGGGCTGACATCTTAACAAAAAAACATTCTAACACACAGCTATTAGACTGGAGGAAAACAGTATTGTGAAGTAGCTACACTTACAATTTGCTTAGAAAATGAATCATAATGCATTAATGCCTCTGAATAATTTGCAAGTAAATGAACCAAAAATTTTACATAAATGACCAGCCATAGGCATTTATGTTATTGGGGGGTGGGAGAGGTGGTGCTAAAGGGGAGGGGAACGGGAATAAAGCCTTGCGTTAGTAAGTGCTTACACGTATGCTGAGACATAACATTTAAACAGCAGAAGTCTAATGCAGTTACTTTGTATTTATTATTTTGCTGATTTGTTGGCTAACACAATGTTATTGCCCAATGACAATGTTGAATTAACTACATAATGCTGCTTTTGAAGATCAGCTAGATTAAATGATAGAATCCAATAGCTGAAGAATTACTTCAGAGATCAACTAGTCACTCCCAAGTCTCCCGGTAGCAAAATACTTTTCAAATCATTGCATAAAGATGCCTGTTCTTTCTGTCTGTGGCAAACCCTCTCTATCCAAGATCCAAATCACTTCTTCCTCACTAACAGAATCTTCAATCTGATCAAGACTGCAAAGATGTCTAATTAAATTTTCCCCATCTCAGCCACCTTTGTAGTTCCTACTGGTCATCTGATACTGATAGCGCTAATAAAAAATAAGTAAGCAGAATTCTCCCAGAGGCTCTTGGGAAAGCATTTTCTTTCCTGACAAGAGGGACAAAATATCTCTCTTTTTTTTCTTTTTCTATCTGGAATACTGATGTAATGGAAGAAACTACAGCAGCTATCTTGTTGCCTTGAGGGAAAGGTCAAAAAACTTGCAGACATTGACCCTGGCTAAAGAGAATCTGCCATCCACTGCATCACTGACTGAAGTCTGGAAGCTCGGAATCCTGCAAGCCCCTGCTCATAGAGCACATTGATTTGGAAGCTCACAATGTGCTAGGCTTGTGCTCAGCACATTTTTTTTGCTTTTACCAATAGCTCATTGAAACCTTTTAACAATCTGATGAGGAAGCATGGAGATGTTAATTATCTCTCTATGTTTCAATAGCTGTTTAGTAGCACAGCTGGGATGTGAACATAGATAATCTGATAAGAAAATCTATACACCATGAATTCTCACTTGTCTCTCACTCACTCCCCCCCATCCAGTAGGTTAGCAAATCCTGATTGTACCATCTCAGTACTTGTCAAGCGAGCCTGCTTTTCTCCCTTCCCGTCTGCACCGCTGTGTCCTCTCCAACCTCAACTGAAGGGGACCCTAACACACCACTCCTTCCATACTACCTTCACACCACAAAGATTATTTTCCAAAAAGACAAATCAAATTCTATCTTTCCCTTTCTTAAAGGCTTCAATGATTATAATTAACAAGCCACTTGGACTTTGTAAATGAAACAAATTCTATGTTAGACCAGCCTGCCTGACGAATACCAGGCCAGAGCTCTAACAACTGATCCCTTTAGTAATTAAACTTTTAATTATATGCTTAAAAAAAATAGGATGACAATCATTCCTATAAGATAATATAAGATGGAATCATCCTGTACAGAACCAAGAAATAGAAGTACAAGGGCAAGATCCTCTGCACAGGCTGGTTTTATTTGACCCATGTGGTGCTTGTAAGGAGAAGTTAAGGTCTGAAGGTCTAGAAACAGTCTTTCTTATTCCTTCAGGCAACAGTTGGCTAGAACTGAATAGCAGCTGCCCACTGAACAATTCACCTTAGGCCCTGCAATGTCCTTCTGTTTTTATACTTGGCCTAGTCTGCTGATTTATAGTATGAGCTGGAATCACGGAGATCTGAGTGTGGGACCCTAGATCATTGATATTCCAACCTTGAAATAGTTGTAGCTGCAGTCTTAGCAGCAGCTGCAGTAGCACTGCCATTTGGCTCAGTAGCTATGTGTTTATCATTGTGGGGGACATAAAGATGTCCAACGTGCCTATAATTAATAATCTGGATAAGGAGGTCTGATGTGTCAAATATGGCAGAAAGAAACTATGAATTCAGAGAGACCATTCACAAGCTATACAAATGAAAATATTAGTAACAGCCATGTCACATGACTGTTATAACGATGAAACAAAAAAATAACATGAAAGCTTCTAGCAGTCTGCCTGGCATCTATTAGGTACTTAATAGGATTGAGGTTTCTTATTATGCGATAGGTGTAGAAAAACGTTACAGAACTCCTTTGAGAATCTACTGAAAGCATGAACACTCAACCTAAGGAGAATAAAATGTTTGTTTATACAAACAGATTGTTTTCATATGATTTTAGGATCTTAAGTCACTTAGAGGCCACTGAAGTAGACCTCAGGATGACAGCTGATGTAGAAAATAAGGGTTCTTAGTGCCTATGGATTTAAAATAGCAAAGCAGGGGCTTCCCTGGTGGCACAGTGGTTGAGAGTCCGCCTGCTGATGCAAGGGACACGGGTTTGTGCCCCGGTCTGGGAAGATCCCACATGCCGCAGAGCGGCTGTACCCATGAGCCATGGCCTCGGAGCCTGTGCGCCGCAACGTGAGAGGCCCGCGTACCAAAAAAAATAAAAGATAAAATAAAATAAAATAGCAAAGCATGTCATGAAATAAATGAAAAAAAGCCTAAAAACAGAGTCCTATCTGTAAAAATAAATGAATAAATAAATAAATAAATAAATAAAATAACTAGGTAGCATTTGATTCTTGTAAGAGAAATGAATTTATGCTAGAAGCAAAATTAAGGGTTGGTTTGTAGATTATTTACTGGAGTGTTCTCAAACATATTAGAAAATTTATAATAGTTTGGTTTCCAGGCACATAACCCTTGTAAAGACACCCCCAGCTTTGCAAAAACAATTCTGTAATTAATCTCATCAATATTTTTCTCCAGAACCCTGTTGTTGTTCTTTCTCTGTTTTATAAAACCAAAGTTTCTTCCAAATATGATTGTGAAACCATTCTTCAATAGATTAGAGTGTGCATGTAAAACATAAAATGTTATGATTAGATTATTAATGAATCTCACGTAACAAATTATATAAGGAGTAAACACAATTAGCTTTGTAATTAATATCCAAAACGGTGTCCTGAAACAAAGATATCAGTTTATACATTCATCAAGGTGTGGAAACCCATTAACAAGTCACAACTAGATTTGAGTTTGCTGATACTGATAGGATTTCACTCAGTTCAGTCCATTCCAGATCACATACACATCTCTCTCTATTCAAACGAAAGGACTCATAAGAGTGAAGGGGTTCAGAATGAGCCTCCCCAAAATGTGCCACTTTGACATGCTGACTATTTTAAGCTGAAGGCAATCAAGATTCAGCAGACCCAAGAAAAACTTTTACCTTTCCCTTCACTATCTGAAAGAATTTAGATAGGGGGCCTGGCCCAGAAAGAACACTATTTCCAAGAGATAACTTTTTATTGGAATGACCTATCTGTGTGGCAGGACAAACATCTAATTACCAAACATCTGCTCTTCTTATCACCCTGTGAATCACCCTCCTCCCCTTTAAAGCCCCAGGCCTGTATTCCATTCTTTAATTCACGATCGCATTATAGTCTCAACTGCCCAACTGGTCCTTGGGTCTCACTGTCCTTGTAGAACCCCGGTAAGTAGGTAATTAAATTTATTGTTCTCTTGTTAATCTGTCTTAGGTCAATTTGATTATTAGATCAGCCAGATAACCTATAAGGGTAGAGGAAAAAGGTTTTCTCCACAACAAGAGCAATAAAAATACAATCAAGAAGGGGATATTTATATAGGAGGATAAGAGGGAAAGGAAAGTAACACTTATGGAGTCTCTATTATATATAGAACTCTGTATTAGTTCATTTAATCTTCATAATATCCCTGTGAAGTAGTTATTATTATGCCTATTTTAAAGATAAGAAACTAAGGCCACACAGGTGACCTTAGTCACACAGCAGCAATATACTTAGAATCAAACAAACCAAGGGGATGAGGATAGTAATCAGATGTTAGTGATGAAAGTGTCATGATGTTATTATTGATTGGTTTTAAAAGGTACCGGTTGTCCATATAGGGACAGCAGTTTAGGATTCTTGGCAGCCTAGTTATGTAATTATGTGTCCACTAATTGTAAGCTTAGCCACAGTCATAAGAGTGAATGGATAAGATTGATCACAAAAGTTTAAATATCTGAGCAATTCACCACAGCATGTTTTTCATGAAGCTTCATAATATTCTCTAGGAGCCAAGCATAAATTGATCCATGTGTAGCCAACTCTAATCATAATGTTTGGGAAGGATAAAAAAAAAAATCCCGAGATGCTTGATTTCTAGAATTTAAAAACATATTGCACTATAAAACTGCCTTTAAAATCTCAGAAAGAAAAATATTCATTGGGAGCCAAATCAGATAAGCGGTCTGGTTTTATGCTCAGTTGAGTGATACCATTTGCTTTGCCAATTTGCTAAATCTTAATATATTTGCTAACTTGAGTCCACATATTTTTTCCTCTTCTGCTTCTCTTTCCCTCTGCCACTTTGTCCTTCTGTCTTTTGTGTCTGATTATCATAGAATGAACATACCACAGAGCTTCGCTATTTCTTAAAAATGTAAATGTAGAAGATAGTCTTTGTTGGATGTTAGACTCAGGCTGCTTTCCGCCATTTACAAAATACTGGGCTCATTTTCATATGAAGCCTTGGAAATTGAGGGAGTTAGGTCACATAATGAAATATCCTAGCAGGCTGTTCCTGCACTGAAGGCCACTGACAAATTTTATGGCCTTGAATCCAGAAATAAACACCATTCGGTGACTGTTTGTATAGTCAGGCTATTAAGTGCAATGATTTGTATTTCCCCAAGAGATCCCTTAAACTACAGTGCCTTGTGTTTGCAGCAGCTTGGCAGAAGTTGTATTTTTTTTTAAATCCTGCAGTTCACTGGCCAATAAAGTGTGTGCAGGGCACAATACCTCCCAGTAGGTATGAAAGAAAAGAGGTGGAATTGTAGGGCTTCATGGAGCCCCTGGGAGATGCCATGCATATAAAGCATGTTGAACACCAATCTATTAATAAATTTCATTGAAGCAACTCTCTTCATGGGTGAAGTTGCTTACCCTGTTCTGCCTGCTCTGTGCTCTGGACCTCTGTCCAAAACAGCTTAAATAGTTATCTCTAATAGTTTTTAAGAGGATTCCTTAAAGAAGAATCTTCCAAACACAACAAAAAAAATACATGATGATGATGATTCAACTGCTATTCTGAAATAAGATTACAACTGTCCTACCAAGGATTTCCCATAGCAAGCAGATATATTTTTAAGAAAATATATATTTATAAAAATTATATTCAGTGGGATAACTCTCCCTTAAAAATTGGTAAAATCCATCTCTGGTTAAACATGGGCTGTATTTTCTAGCACTTTCTAACCTTTTTCATCCTATTGTGGATGCCCTGTGCTGTTTATAGAATTCATTATTTTGTGGATATTCTCTTGCAGGTATAGTCTATACATGATTGCTCAAAGTTCACTTTAAAATGTTCTCATAAATTTATATAAAAATATTTTCCTTCCAATCTTCTTGAAAAATGCTGGATGCCTGCTTTGCATATTACCTAAAAGATGACTTTCCTTTCTTTTTTTCTTTTCTTCTTCTCTTTTAAAAAAAATTCTAGGCCTTGCTACCTTTTATATTTCTGAGTACTGTTTTCTGGTCTCTGAATGCCTTCAATGTCATCTGATGGATTATGGGTAGTGAGGAGAATTGAAAATATGTCCTGAGAGAAGGAAAGTATTTTTCACTGGGGTTCAGGCACAAGATAAATCTCCCACATTGGACAGAAATACATGCCATGAAATACCACTACCACTCTTCTCCCTTACTCCTCCATCACCCAACACTGAAGCTCTGGAGGGTATCCTAATGTAAACTTGCCACGTGTACCTGGAACGCAAGTTCACAGCCACACAGCACCTTACATCACATAGGAATTGAACTAGAGTGTTGATTTTTTCTTTTCTTCTTCTCTTTTAAAAAAAATTCTAGGCCTTGCTACCTTTTATATTTCTGAGTACTGTTTTCTGGTCTCTGAATGCCTTCAATGTCATCTGATGGATTATGGGTAGTGAGGAGAATTGAAAATATGTCCTGAGAGAAGGAAAGTATTTTTCACTGGGGTTCAGGCACAAGATAAATCTCCCACATTGGACAGAAATACATGCCATGAAATACCACTACCACTCTTCTCCCTTACTCCTCCATCACCCAACACTGAAGCTCTGGAGGGTATCCTAATGTAAACTTGCCACGTGTACCTGGAACGCAAGTTCACAGCCACACAGCACCTTACATCACATAGGAATTGAACTAGAGTGTTGATTTTAAATGTGAAGATATTTACAAAGCTACATTTAAAAATGCAGTCTGTTCTTTTACTGAGTAGCTATTATAATAGCAGGCACTGTGCTAGGCTCTAGGATTCAACAATAATAAGGTCTGTGACTCAAAGGAATCACTTTCTAATGGCAAGCTATATAACAATATATCTGTATCTTTCTATAGAGTATAATGTCAATGGCTTAAGTATAGACACATAAATTGAGTGGCTTTAGAATTTGAAACCATACTCTTTCAATGGATACACACAGAATGTATTATACTTCTTAGAGCAAAATAGAACATGTTTCTAAAAAAAGATAAGTAACTAAGAAACAAGATAAAAGAAGCCATTTTGTGTGTGTGGTCGGGGGGGTATTTTATCAAAACTAAAAAAAAAAAATTGATTAAATAAGTACACCTGAATCTCTACCTACTGTTAGCTCTTAAGTGAAAATATTAAATCATGGAAAACAAAGAAAAATCACAGGTACAAGGACAATCTGACCAGCAAAAAAACTTAAATATACCTAAGCTTGTAAAAGTTGGTGTGGCAGTTTGATAATGGAAATTCAAAATTTTAATTTAAGTAAAAAGAAATAGCAGAAATAATTGATATTTCCATTTTTAGGTGGGTATTCTAATTTTATGAACCCTTAGTGGGCTATATATTTACTAGCATTTATTGAGCAGCTACCATGTATAAAACACAGATGCATGTGCAAATAAAATGCTAGGGCTTGTTAAGTGAGTGCTGTGTGCTTTTTTTCTTGAGAGCATCAATATCCTTCACGACCATTTATGGGAATTTTTCCCATTGGTCAGTTGTAATTATGTTTTAATTTTTATATGGACTACACACAGTGAAGGCTATATTTCAGCATGCTTTGGTCACCTGTATCTCACTTGTATCATAGAACATTCACATTCTCCCCGACAAACTCTGTATTTTCCCCTTGTCTCATCCTGTGCCTAACACCAAAATCCCTGCAAATCTTTGTATGTGTCACACATTTTTTGTTTCCCTGCCCTCCTCCACCTCCTAATTTATTCATTGGCTTCCCTGAGTTCATCACTGCTTCGGCAGGCCACACTCTGGAGCTGATTCTTAGATTGGCTCTGGAAATCTCAACTGATGCATTTGGGCTTCCTTTAAATGTGCTTGCCTGTCATGTGTAGCACTTAAATAGCATCTCATGTGAGGAAATCACACATAGTTTATTTAAAAGCCCCTCAGCTCCCTTGTGGCAACAACCAAGCACAGGCTGCTAAATCGTTGAGGGCCTCTGTTGTTTGCAACAAATCATAACATCAAATACACATCACGCACACTGAGGAGCACCCCAAAAGCAATTGATACTGATGAACCCCAGCTATTAACATGAGTAGCGCTGGCTCTGTCTGCCTTGCTGAAAGCTAGATTGGGGTAGGAATTGGGGAATCAGAGAAGTGAGGGAGAGCTCAAATCTCTAATGGCTTGACTGGGGTGTAATGATAGCAGGTATGCATGTATAAATCATGTTTAACATTTTCACAGTACAATCACATTTGTGCTTTTCAAGAGCTTATAAAAATGAATAAAAGAGATATACTAGGGATTGGGGTTGCCCCAGAAATTACAATTCTCCATAAAAGCTAAACAAAACAATGACATTGATGAAAGTGGGTTTCTGGACTTGTTGGGATTATAATATTGAAATGAAAGTGGGATGATTTTACTAAAATAACAGCTCAAGAAATAAACTCCCAGAAAACCTGTACAGCTGGCTGTTACGAAGCAAGTGAAAAAATAAGCAGAATTTTAGTCTTTTTTCCCCCTCTGACTCTTCAAATGAAAGATGAAGGTTGAAACTGCACATGCCTATTTGGGATATGATAGGAAAGACTGACCCAAGAATAGCATTGCTGCTAATCAGAGAGTTCCATTAGCACCAATCACTCTATTTAACAATCAGATATCCCTACAGCTGCAGCCAGAAGTGATGTGGGTCTAAGAGAAGAGGCATGACAACATGTTCAGCAGGTGAAGTGGCATCAGGGTCTGAGGCCACAGTGGCTCTGAGTCAAAATCAATTGTGTAACAAATGAGAAGCTATTCATGCCTGACACAGATGTCATATTTTGAATAACTGAGTTCCTGATGTCACAGCAGAAGCCTCCACTTATATCCTCTTATAAGACATATCAGATTTTGAGTTGTGGAAGAAAACTTACTACTGGAAGTGAGGAAGAGGTAGGCCAGCAGGGCCATGGCAACAAGTTGTTGTATGGAAGAGGGACCAGTCACGGGTGATATTATACTGACATAGATTTCAGGAGGCTGAATGGAGTTCTGTAGCTAGAACCCACTTGGAAAATCTTTCATTCAGATACACTGTAAAATCTATAATCCAGGAATATTTAATTTCTTACACTTAAAAAGATAATAGTTAGAAATGGTCCAACATACCGAAAATTGAACTTTCTAAATTGTCTCCTAAGAAAGAAAACGACACATTTCTAAGCATGGTCTTTGACTAGCTGTGCTGATGATAAATGACTAAGATTTATTTTTTTTTTTTTTTTTTTTTTTTTTTTTTGTGGTATGCGGGCCTCCCTCTGTTGGCACTGCGCCACCAGGGAAGCCCCAATGACTAAGATTTAAATCACAAGTTTCTCTCCTGACTCTTTAAGTACTAACAGATTTTCAGCCACAAATTCAGGACAGATCCTAATGTTGATATGCAAGATAATAAAACTTTGTTGAGGCTGTCTGTAGCATGAGCCAGGATTATGGTTTGTCTCATCCTGGTTTTCCTTCATGTCATAAAAGAAACATCAAAGTTTACAGCCACTTCTCTCTCACTTTCTTTTTTTCTTTTCTTTTCTTCTTTTCTTCCCCTCCCTCCCTTTCTTTCTTTCTTCCTTTCTCATTCTAAATACAACATTTTGCAAAAAGTGATTAAAAGATTTTTGAAATTGAAATATCATTATTCACAAAGATGGTGCATGCTTCTCCTCTCCTAAATCTGTCAGATACACACACACACACACACATATATTTCAATAGTAACAAACTTCAGAAGGGAAATAAAAACAATCATTTGTTTTCCTCCTTGACAAACATCTGGAAGAAAAGCAACACACAACCCATTCCAAAGTATAGCCTCAAATTTCTCTGTAGCATTTCTTTGGTAGAATGTGAAATGTTCCAAGGAACATGCATAAAATCTGTCCAATATATTTTTATTGTGCACCCATTTGTATTTGATTACAGGACCTACAGAAGGCAGGGCCACCATCCTGATGGGCCCAGGGGACAGAACATGTAGCCAAAGCGGTTTATTCTCTTGCCTTGAAATCTGATAGAATTTGTCTTCCTAGGTTTTGGACTTGCTTGGAACCTGTGACCATTTTCTTCTCTCTGACTGCTCCTTTTAAAATGGGAATGTCTATGCTCTGCTTGTTCCACCATTGTATTTTGGAAGCACATAATTTGTCTGGTTCCAAAGGTTCATGGGTAGAGAGGAATTTTGCCTCATGATGAATCACACCCCAAGTCTCACCCATATCTGGATTTAGATGATATTTAGATGAGACGCTGGACTTAAAATTGATGCTGAAATGGGTTAAGACTTTTGGGGCTGTTAGGATGGAAACAAATGTATTTTACAGGTGAGAAGAACATGAATTTTATAGGTTCAGAAGGCAGAGTGTCTCAGACTGAATTGCATCCCCTCCAATTCATATGCTGAAGCCTTAAATACCCAATGTGACTATAATTGGAGATAGAGCCTTTAAAGAGATAATGAAGAGTAAATGAGATTGTAAGGGTGAAGCCCTAAACCAATATGACTGATGTCCTTATCAGAAGAGAAAGAGACACCAGGGATGTGCTGCACACACGGAGAAAAGGCCATGTGAGGACATGGTGAGAAGGCAGCCACCTGCAAGCCAAGGAGAGAGGCCTCAGGAGAAACCAAACCTGCCAACACCTTGATCTTAGACTTCCAGCCTCCAGAACTCTGAGGAAATAAATTTCTGTTGTTTAAGCCAGTCATTCTGTGGTGTTTTGTTATGGCATCCCTAGATGCCATAGGTGGAGAAAACAAGGTACACTAGATAGAAACCTTGGGACCCAAGGAATAATATGGTGAAACTGACAACCTAGAAACGCCAGTGAATGAGGATAAAACAAGCCTCAACAAAAGCCTATTCTCTCTAGCCAAAGGAACAGAAAGAAGAAGTTTGGCCATGTTCTAAAGATAGAAAACTTTTAGATAATAACTGTTCTTTTCCAGCCAATGACACAGAAAATACTGTGGCTCTACCCACCCTCCCACAATCAATGGTTGAATGGGAAAACAGACTTCCACCTTCACTAAAGTATAACAAGGCTGAGTGGGGAGACAAGATATTCATTCCCAGCACTAACAAGGTATCTCTACTCACTTCCCTCTGCTGTTGATGTGACGTCCAAGGAAGCCAAGTGGACAGTTAGGACACTCAATACCACCCAGTGGTAGAAAGGCCATACACTGATGGAACCAGTGGATACCATGTGGAAAGCAGTAACAAGGACCTACTATTGTTTCCAGCCAAGGAGGTCTCAGCAGAGGTCTAGTAGGGAGTCAGGACTCTTACTCCTGCCCAGCAGTAAAGAGGAGCCCCTCCCCCCATTAGCTATCAACATTGGTCAAGTGTGGAACATAAATTTCTACCCCTACCTCACAGTAGGCAGTGTTCCCCTTCCCTCTACTATATCAGTGTCACAGAAAAAACTGAAGGTTTAAATAATATCCAAAGTGTCCTAACATAATACCTAAAATATTATTATAAAACATCACTCATAATTTCATAAGAATTATTTCATAAACTTCATGATTTCAATAATACAAAATTATTTATCACTGAAAAATGTCAATAAAATAAAAAAGACAACAAATGGATGCCAACACTAAGAATATAGAGATGTTAGAACTATCTGACAGATATCTTAAAGCAGTTGTCATAAAAGTACTTCAAAGATCAATTACAAAAGTAGTTGAAAAAAATGAAAGAAATAAAATGTCTCAGCAAAGAAAAACACTATACATAAATCACAATAGAATTCTAAAAAAACTGTTCATGTAACCCACAGGAGGATAGGAAAGAGATAAAAGATAAATAAAAAGGAAAGAGAAGAATTAGGGAACAAAAAATAAAATGGAAGATAAACTCTAACATATCAGTAATTACATTAAATATAAATGGTCTAAATGCATCACTTAAAAGTCAGATATTAGCAGAGTGGATTAATAAACATGACCTGAACTCAAGAATCTCACTTCACATATAATGCTACAGGTAGGTTAAAAGTAAAAGGATGGAAAAAGAGGTCTCATACAAACATTCATGAAAATAATAAAAAAATAAAATTTAAAAGATAATAAAAATCAATGAAACAAAAAGCTGATTCTTTGAAAGAGCAATAATATTAACAAACATAAGACTGACACAGAAAAAAGAGAGTAGGCACAAATTACCAATACCAAGAATAAAACAGGGATTATTTCTACAGATTTTACAGACGTCAAAAGGATAAGGAAATACTATGAGCAACAGAAAGATCACCAAAGCAGATATACAGATATTAAATAAGCACATGGAAATGTTTCCAACATCATTAGACATTAGGAAAATGCAAATTAGACCCACAATGAAATATCACTATACACCTATCAGAACAAACAAAATAAAATACAGTCCCAACAACAAATGCTGCAGAGGATGCAGAGAAGCTAGATCTCTCATTCAGGGAGAGTGTGGGAATCAGTGTACTAATTTTTGAAATACTTATTAAGAATAGTTTTAACAGTCCTTTTAACTACCCTATTACCCAGAAATTGCACCTCTGAAAATTTATCCCAGAAAAGTGAAAACTTATGTTCCCATAAAAACCTGTACATGAAACTAGCTGCTCTACTTCTAATAACCCAAAACTGTAAACAAGCCAGATAACCTTCTAGAGATGAATGGTGAAACAAATCATAGCCCATGCACACCAAGGAAGACTACTCAGCAATCAAATTTAATTAAGTCACTTTTTTGAAGATTTGGTTTATAGCAGGTACTCAGCAAACAGCATTTTTGCCTAGTAAATTTAGTTGTAATGTTTTGATGGGAAATAGTGGGTGGAGGATAGAGCTCACCTTGGCAGGCTTGTGAGCCCCGACTGGTATACAAAGGTTACAAGGAGCTTGAGCTCACACACCAGCCTGAAAAGACTAACTGGTAGAAAAACAGCGTGGCTGCAGATGACTGTGTGTGGATGCCCTCCTGTGGAAACAGGGACCAGCTGCACAATAACAAGGCACTCATGTCATGGAGCTGAATGTGACATCTGTCAAAGTCAACACTGGGCACTCCATGTGTTGGAAGAACAGACATGGGGGATAATGGGAGCTGCACAGAAGAGGACTCAGAAGCTGATGGAACCTAGGAAGTAGCTACACCTTCGATCCCCTTTCTTCATCCTTTCAAGAAAACCCACAGGAAAATGTAATGGAATGCAGAGCTAGACCTGTGACCTAAGACTCAGTTAATTAAATCCAGATACGACAAAGAAATCACTGGATTAGACTGAATTTGCTTAAGATTTCTAACAAAGATAACGTTGTTTTGTGTTGTTGTTGTTTTTTGTTTTTTTCCCAGTTTTCAGAAGTTCCATTTTTGCCAGCCTAACTTCTGTAAACTGTCCTAACAGTGAAATGTTCCCTTGGCCACTCAAATTTGATACTGGTTAGTGGTTTTCTTTAGATGCTAAGGAACAAGGAATTAACTGTAAGTACTATGCATCCTGCAGGCTCATTATGTTGTGAGAAGAGTAACATTGTAGTGGGAGCTAAATGTCACCAGTGAGGAGAAACAACAATCTCTGTATGGTTCCCCCCCGCTGCTCCCCCGTCCCTAAATAGCTCTTAACACATGCCTAAGGCTCATACCAGCTGAATAGACTGGGTGTTACTTTCCGTATGCTCCCTTCTGATTTTACTCCTCAGTATGCATCATTGCTGGTACAGTAACATATTCTACGACTAGTCTATTCTCAATTGTAAATTCCTTTGTGCTCTTACAAATAGTCAGTTGGGACTTTCAGAATTGCTTTCACTGGGAATACAATGGTTGCTAGTCATATAGCATGTATGTTTTCATTATTATTTCTAGTAAAATTCATATTGCCTCATTGGATTAAATCAAAATATATTTGAAATGTTGGTTTTTCCATTGTGTTATACTTTTTGCTGGTATTTATCTTGTATAGCACATCTTGCTTTATTAATATCTTCAATTATATGTTTAGAAAAGCTTGGGTATATTTCCTTATGTTCCAGGTAAGTATGGTTTTTCTGTGATCAAAACAGTGCTCTAGTGAACACCCTTCTCGTCAATTTATAAATTAATTCAGTGATAATTGCCAAGTAGTAGTGCTTGTTCATAAGAATTATATGCATTTTGAAGCATTTATTGTTTATTATTAAGAAAAGTAAATTTGGACTTTCTACATCACACAATGTTAAACATATGTCAAGTATTTTGCACTTAATATATGCATGTAAGTTTATTAGAAGCATTAATCTTTCACACTATCAGTTTTAAAAAGTATTTTGTCATTTATTGGATTTTTTTTATTAAATGATAAATGTACATGGCTTAAAAATCAAACAATACTGAAAGGCTTACCATAAAATAAAGCCGTCTCTACTGCAACTACTCAATTCTGCTCTCTAAAGGTAATCATTTGTAACTGCTTTGTCTATTTCTTTAGGTATTTGGCTCTAAGTAAAATATGTACACTCTAATTGACTTACAAATTTTATATATTATAAATTGATTTTAATTATAGACAGGATTTATCAGTGTTCATTATCATTAGCTATATATATATTGTTTATACTATAAAGCCAAATAGTCACGTAGTATACAGATTCCTTTACTGTATTTTTTGGTTTTTTTGGTAATTATTAGTAATTGTGTGTGTGTGTGTGTGTGTGTGTGTGTGTGTATTCATGTTTGTTTTTTACCTGCTAGGTTTTAATAAACGGCTCCCTATTGTTAAATTTTTCCCAACTGCTTTATCAGTAATACCTTCCAAATATCCTCTAATAATAGACTCCTATTTTTTATGGAAACCCTCCTGGAGCCCTCTTTCCACCTGTTCCAACTCAACCTGATGGTTCTCTAAGTCGCTGTTCATCTGACATCTGGATTTTCATTCAGCTTGCTCCCACTTTAGATCCATTTTTTATTGAATCTAATATTTTGGTGTACAGCCTGATTTTGCAGAATATTCTTCATTAATTTTCTAAGGAAAAGTATGTAAATGGTCTATTTTCTGAGTGTCTGCAGGTCGGAGAAATGTATATTTTGCCCCACAATTGACTGATATTTTAGCTGTGTATAGGATACTAGAGTAGATTTGGCCTAAGGATTTAAGGGCATTTCACCACAGTCTCCTAGCTTTCAGTACTGCTGTTTAGAAATCTAACTCCATCCTGCTTCCCAATGCTATTAAGTGACGTGGTGATGGTGGCCATGGTTTGTTTTAATCTAGAATCTTATAGGATTATCTCTTAATTTACAGTGTTCTGAAATGTGAGTCTTTATGTGAGTCTACTTTTATCCACTCTCCTGGGTATCGGAGAGGCATTTTCAATATAGTATTTCATGCACTTTGATTATCAAATTTTTCTTATACTACTTTTCTCTATTTTTTCAGTCCCCTATGTAAGACATTGTTGGTGTGACTGCAGAAGGTAAATACAAATAATAAAACTACATGATAGCTCTCAAAGCTTTATTTAGCTCAGAGGGAGTATACATTCCTTTTGTTTGCATTTCATTAGCCAAAGCAAATCACATGAACAAGGTTTTTGTCAATGGATGAAATGAATTATCCTCCCAAGGAATGGGTCTCATAGGGAGAGACAATGAATACTTTGGCAATAACACATTCTGTTTCACTTGGTGTCTGTTCATACTTAAGAGTGACTGTTAGGTTGCTGATAAGTGAGCTTCACTGTCTAGTGATGGACTGGGGTAGGGAAGGGCCACCTATTTAACAGGGGGACACCTGCAGTTTAGTATGTAGTGGTATTTTCACCTGTGGTTGTCCAGTTTCTTCAGAGAAGAATCAATAGACCTCTGCTTCGAAGAATTCAGCCTGGCTATAGCCATTCTATGAGCAAAGAGGACTAGGAGTGCAGGCCTTCAATGAAATCTCCACTTTCAGTCACATATCTTGTCTCTGTTTCCTAGTACACTTGAGTATATAATTGCCAGTTCTGTCCTATTAAGTTTCTCCAGAGTGTAAACCTTTGGTCCCCTGCCTTGGGGTACTCATTTGGCTAGATGGGATTATGGCATAATCATACATAGACTTGCTAATAATTACCCTGTTTTTACCCATATACTCATTCTTCTCACTAATTTAGAAATTGACATCTCCAAGCCCCAAAACTTCTAAGAGCCCCTTGCCAAGGAATGACTCGCTTCATCTACAGTTTTTTCCTATCCATGCACCTTTGGTTTCAGGCCCTCCATCCAGCTGAATTCACTATTGCTCTTCCATTTGCTTTTCCATTTATTTGCCACTGTCCCATAATCTCTGTCCTTTACATCATTTTATATTTTTTAGTATCATTTTAGTAGCCATTTGGGAGGAAGCAGAGATAAGCACATGTGACTGGAAATCAAAGTGTAAAGGCTTAAAGAGTGTACAAGGGCGTGAATAATGTTGAAGTATTTGAGACACTGAATAGTGTTCAAATCAACACTCACACTTAAATGAAATGAGAATGATGACAATGAACAAAGAACAAGAAGGAAAAGAGCGGATATAAATTGGGGGAAAAAAAAGCAAAATTCCTTAAGATAATAAAATGGACATAAGGGACGAGAATAACAAACAAGCTGTAATTAATACGGAAGATGAGAAATGTGATTAAATAAGTAAAATAATATCTTAATAATAATCTTAATAAGCTCTTATAAGTTTGTTTTTTTATACAAGATAAAGCTACTTAAAACAAATTCTGTAATATAATGTAGACCTGAGGGTGGAAAACATGTTTTCTTCATTTTTTACTTCCACTGCCTAGCAGAGTGCCTGGTACATAATTCAATTGCTGTTGCTTGAAGGCCTTAATGTCTTTTTGATTTAATATAATTGAGAGTCATAATACCAATTTAGTAATTTTAATTCAGAAAAATTGTGAAATAGGAATCTGGCATCTGCAGAGTTATTTAGGCAGTTTATTAAAACACAACACAGCCTATATTTGGGAAAGGACCCCATGCCCAGGGAAATATGATGATGTTTACATGAGCCTTTCATTTCCAAAACATTTTATATTGCTTCTGAAATTGCTCAAAACTATGCTTTGTTTGATAATTATAGCCAGGATTTGAGGTAGCATCACTTATCTTGCATAAAGGAAGTATGAAGGTTTTATAAAACCATGAACAAAACTGAAAGAACTCAGACTGATTTATGTTATTATGAACACAAGCATCCATTCAAAAAGATATATATTGAGCACCTATGTTCCAGTACCTATGTATTTTGGTATACAGCATGAACAAAATACGAAGAAATCCCTTCCCTAATAAAACTTGTACAGTAGTGGTGGTAGAAGCGCACACACACACACACACACAATCAGTAACATACATAGCATATTGGATTGTCGTAGAAGTTATGGAGAAAAATAAAACAGGAAAAGTAGTGGTGAAAGTGTTCCTGAAAAGGCATTTTGAGTAAAACCTGAACTTGTTGAAGATGGGGGAAGGGTGTTCCCAACAGAACCAACCGGTAGTACACAAGCCATGAGATGCTACATGTTTTTTATTTTTAAGGAATTAAAAGAAAACTAGTTTGACAAAAGTAGAGCATGGGTAGGGATGAGAGGTAGGAGGTAAGTAAGATGGATGACAGAGGAATAGATAATGTAAGGAACTTAGAGTCCATTAAAAGAAGCTTGGCTTTTACTCTGAGTGAGATAGAAACCAATGAGGATTTTGAGTAGCAAAGAAAAACCTCAAGAAGAACTCCTTTTACCTGAGTTCACTTCAACTTCTAATAGGAATTAGATAGGCTTGTAAATCTTAACTGAATAAATTAATATAAGTACCCAGCCGTGGCTGTTACTAGGCATGTTTAAAGTTGAGCACCTATTATTATCATTAAATTTGTATACTGTGAAAGATTAATTGCATTAATGGTGTCAACTCTTCAACCCTGCTCACATCTGAGATCTTTACCATGTAAACTATCAGGGCTTCCCACTCTATCCCTGGGGTTCCTTCTGACTACTGGGAGTTAGAGTGTAATGTATGCAGAGCCTTAATATGCTTGCAGGATTGCAGTTTCTTGCTCTTGCCCTCTGCCAGGGCCATGAAAATACACCTCGTGTAGTCTATAAGAGAATAAATGACATGTGGAACCGAGCTTAATTGCCCATTTCCCCAGAAGAAGCCATCCTAGATCAATCAACAGCTAACTAATCTCCAGATATGTATACAAACCCAGCCAAAGTCAGAAAACCTGCGTAGGTGACCACAGCCAAACACAGACACATGAGCCAGTCCACATGGGATCACCTGGGCCAAAACCAGATCAGCTGAAGGTTACAGACTCATGGACTAAACAAATGCCCCTGAGATTTTTGTTGTTTGTTGTAGAGCATTTTATGGTAAGAATAGATAACTGATGCATATGTTAAGAACTTTAATTAAAAGAAGGAAAATGCACATAACCAAAATTAAAATAATAGAGGGTATAACAAAAGATAAAAAAAGATATTTAAAATTCAAAAAGAATGGGCTTCCCTGGTGGCACAGTAGTTAAGAATCTGCCTGCCAATGCACAGGGTGCAGGTTCGGTCCCTGGTCCAGGAAGATCCCACATGCCAAGGAGCAGCTAAGCCCCTGTGCCACAACTACTGAGCCTGCGCTCTAGGGCCTGTGCACCACAACTACTGAAGCCTGTGCGCCTAGAGCCCGTGCTCCACAAGAGAAGCCACCGCAATGAGAAGCCCGTGCACTGCAACAAAGAGTAGCCCCCCGCTCGTCACAGCTAGAGGAAGCCCGTGCGTAGCAACGAAGACCCATCACAGCCAAAATAAAAATAAAAATAAATAAAATAAATTTAAAAAAATTTTTGAAAAGGAGACCATGTACAGATATATAGGAATAGTGTATAAGCTGTCTGTAAAAAGGGAAAAATGGAAGATTTCTCAATTTTATCAACAAGAATAACCAAAAACCACAACATATAAACCCCCCCAGAAAACTACAGAATAATATGTATACCTGTTTATTCAAATTCCTAAAAATAACTAACAAAACTCTTATCAAATGGAGTAAAAATTATTTATTAAAAACTTTAAAAAATCTATTAATATAACACATAAAATTAAAAGGTTGAATAAGGAAAAACTACGTCATCTCCAAAGATGCCAAAATGCATTTAATAAAATGCAAATATATTTTTGTTTAACAAATCCTTTACAAAAGAGATGAATATAAATATGGATTTCTCCGAGAGAATGAAGGATATTGAGTTTCAGCCAAAAACTCACATTATAACTTGTGGCTTTCCAATTAAGCCCAGAATGAGTTGAGAATCTGTGATAGAATTCTAAAATGGCCTCCAAGTTTCCTGTCCCCTAGTGTACACAACGTATATAATCTCCTCCCATTGAGTGTAGGCAGAAGCTATGAGTACAATGGGGTATCACTCTAATGACTGGATTACTGATCAATTGACCTTAGATGATAAAGGGAGATTATCCTGGTGTGCCTGGTCAGTAAAGCTTCTGACCTACTGAAACTTTGAGATAACAAACGTCTGCTATTTTAAGCCACTATTTTCTGGCAATGTGTTATGCAGAAGTAGAAAACTAAAATAGATTGCATAATATCATCATTGTGATATAATAAAAATAGCATAATTAAGAGAAATTCTGTGATAAGTAAAAATTATTTGAACTAATATGAGTTTATTTATATATATGAAAAATAATAAGGTTAGAAAAAGGACCCAATTTTTGAGCAATAATTTTTTGTTTGTTTGTTTGTTTTTGTTTTTTGTTTTTTGTTTTTTGTGGTACACGGGCCTCTCACCGTTGCGGCCTCTCCCGTTGCGGAGCACAGGCTCCGGACGCGCAGGCTCAGCCGCCATGGCTCATGGGCCCAGCCGCTCTGCGGCACGTGGGATCTTCCCGGACCGGGGCACGAATCCGTGTCCCCTGCATCGGCAGGCGGACTCTCAACCACTGCGCCACCAGGGAAGCCCCTGAGCAATAATTTTTTAAAACTAAATTAAGCTAAATTAAAAATATACTCAGTCCAGATTTTAAAGAATGTGTGAGAAATTTCCTAATTCAGCACCATCTATGCTTTCTATAATCCCTTCATCTTCATTTGATCAGGAAAGCCTCCCTATAGTTCATTAAAATGAACTCAATCTTTACATGCTCTAAGTGCTCCATGTACTCTATACCACCCTCTTATTAGTTATGATGCTAAAAATTATATCGTTATATGGTTTGTTCTTTCATTATTACCTATTTCCTCTTATAGAGGACATAAGAATCTTTCTTTTTGCTCAGTGTTTCTCTCCAGGATGTCTGTGAGTTTAGCCTGAAAAAATTATGTGATGAATGTTTATAATGGTAGGATAGATGTTAATTATCCTTATATTAGTTTATAAGTTAAAAAAAGTATCAGTCATTGATTAGTACAGGTGACCTTCAACAGAGACACTCCATTATACAGTAAAAAAAAAAAAAAAAAAATCAACAGAAGACAAAGAAGGTAAAGAGAGATTATTCAAGTGTACGTGTACACAAATGTGTGTATTTCTGTGTTTATCTTGTTACCAAGTTAATGTCCAAATAATCTCACATTATTTAATTGATGACCACATAAAGGCAGGGTGGTGAAAAAGAAACTGTGATAGAATTTGATTAACCTCTAAATAGAGGTAAGAAAATATAGAATTAAGTCATTCAAGTCTAAGCTAGAATATCAAATGTAGGGTAATAATGCTTTTAATGACACACATAGAAAAAAATCATGCCCAGGACACTTCACTAAGGAAAATGTCCTTTGTAAGGATGAAGAGATTAGTAGCACCACTTCCAACATCTATGGAGGGGACTATATAGAGGGTAGAGCTAATGAACGGGAAAATTTCTTAAAAACATGGGAAAAGACAAGAAATAATGTACTGTATAAGTAGGATATTTCCTCATAAGAAGAGATAACAAAGATGGTTAGGGCAAAATGAAGGAGAGAACAAAGGAAGTGAAAGCAAAAATAACAGAGAGAAAATATGAGAAAAATATAGGACATGAATAGATTAATCATGGGGAGGAGGAGAAAGGAAACCTCAAAATATGAGGAGAGGGAAAAATATCCATTATATGAGGAACATAAATTTGTCATAGATGGGAGAAAAAGATCAGAGAAAAAAAGATGAATGAGAAGATAAGTATAAATATGATGATACTAGAGAAGCGATAATCAAGAGGGAAAGGAATTAAATGACTTAGAAAGTAGAACGGATAGTTAGAAGAAAATAACAGTGTAGGAATAAGAGGGAAATATACATGGGAGACAGAGAATGAGAGAGGGAGAAAGACTGAGAGTGAGAAGGCCCAGAGGAGAACAAGTCATTATCGGAGAGAAACAAAGGGAGAAGAAAAATGAAAGTGGATGAATACAAAACACAGTAGGGGAATATATGAATATAAATGGGGTTGATATTTCCAAGCAATTATTATGGAAGAAAATCAACATTTTCATGACTCTTTTCCTACTGGAGGTAATAGATGTTTATGTGGTCAAACAACTCAAGGATATAACCTCTCAAAATGATCATTATCCTTTCATAACTCCTTTTACATATCAGTTACACATTAGTGTTAATTCTCACTATATTTAGTCATTGACTCTAGTCATTTACGTAGAGTAGACCAATAAATGAATGTAAAGAATGGAGAAATCAACTGCGTGTGTGTAGTGCCATCTCTCCACACACCTCCCTTTCTAGCTCTGTTAGGGGAATTCACTGGAGAGCCCACCTCACAGTGTGAGGAAATGATGATTAATAAGGGAGAGTGTTTTGAAATCTAAGTTTCTTCATGATTGCTAAACAGTTACAACTACAGGGAACAACAGCACACCTGCTCCAGTCCTACCTACAAATGAAAAATGAGAAGAATGTTGCCTTTTCCTCCTTTGTCTTTCTATAGAAGAGGAAAACCTTTCAAAAGTTAGTGGGGATCTCAGTGTCTGGTGCTAAGCCCAAGTTCCATATATGTGAATCAAAAATCAACATTCTCTCTAGCTGGCGCCTGGGAGCTTTCCTGAATCAACATTTCATTTTTATCCGTGATAGGTGAACTCCGTTTGGAGGGATGCTTGTAAGTGTTTTCAAGATGGTTTTATGCACCCCCTGCCTGATTGTTATGGGCAGGTCACACATGATCTGTACTGCTCTGGACTTCTAAATAAAAATAAAATTCTGAGTATTGTTTCAACATGCACAGAAGTCCATGTTTACTGTGCTTATTGCCTTTGTCTTTCTTATTCAATCCTTCTATTTTCCAATCCATTTTCGCCAGTTTTTTAAATTTGGTCTTTAGTAATATGAAGCGATCTCATCAGAAAATACATTTAGCACAATGGCTAAATTAGTGGGTTGGAATTTCATTTTCTTTGGCATTTTAAGATAGTCTAAGTAAACTGATAGTAAATGCTTTGGGGATGATAGACCTCCTTTATCAGTGTACAACTCACCACTCAGTGTTAAATTATTTCTTAAAATGGCTAGTTGGTGAGAATAATATTGAGAAGAGAAACATTTAAATGTGCTTGACTAAGTTAAGAGCTCTGGCATATATTTTAAATTAGTATGTTCAGTATCATCAGCTTAATTCAGTCCTATCACAAATATACTGTGTGATGGTGCATTTTTCAAATAAATAGGGACCAGAGCAGTGGAATTAGCTGACACCAACTGAATAATTATTTGATGGATTTTTTTTTTCTTTTTAAATGAATTCCTAAGAATAAATGTAGAAAACTCTTGGGAGATGGACTGGCATGATTCAGAAATCTATATTAACACATCTTAGAGACAAATTCTTGGTCTAACACTGCACCCCCATCCCCAGGTACAGAATCAAGGTGAAATATCAGAGGCAGAAGAGCAGTAGGGCATGAGGATGACATATACCCAAGGACAGGTTCCACTTCATGATAGCCCTTCCTTTTTCGTCTGCTTCTGGTCCCACATGAAAGAAGAACAGTCCCTGGAGCCAATTTCAGCCTTGTAGTTTAGTGCTCAGTACTTCACACACTTCTTTAAAATGTGTGTTCTTTTTCTATCATCTCTAAGATTTCCTAGATGTCTGACCTTTTCACTGTTGTGATCTCTTGATATTATTTTACAGAAAATTGCTGTTGACTTATAACCAACCCTATCTTTTTTTTTTCTGTCTTTCCATTAGCAGAGTCACACAATATGGATGCAAGTCAATACCAATAATGAAACATTAATATATGTATATATATGCATATGAGATTAGATAAAATATAAAGAATAAAACTACTATATAAAAAGTAGCACCATCCAAAAATGGTAAAATTTCCTCTACTGCTTTATTACATATATATATATTTATATTTTAAGTGTGTGGGAGGATATGTTATTCCTGTTTCATCTCAATCAATATGATTTGGCTTGTCTATACATATTTAGCCAATTCAAAGTTATTATATATACATACACACACAAATAATGTGCACACAAATGAATCTCTCAGTTGGACATACTGCCATATAGATATGATGTAATTTCAAAGCAGCTGTTTCCTTAGGTTCTAGCTCAGCTTTTATCCCACTGCATATCTCTTTAGTGGAACTACTGGGATCTCTTCATGCACGAAAGATCCACTAAAGACAGGTGATGGATGATATTTTGTCCCCATTAGAGTAAGTTGCTTTGGCCTCAAGTGAAAGAACTGAGAAGAATAGGAAACAACCTGGTGTGTCATAATCAGAAGCTGAAGCACACTTATTGTGACATTTGATGATAGTAATGTGCCTTGGTACTATATTATTTGGTGTGTCATTCTTAGATCTTATGTTGCCATAACAACAGAATATGTGTGTGTGTTTAGTAGAAGGACAATCCATTTTTCCCCCAGTCAATTTTTTTTTCTTTGATCTAAAGAACTTGGTTCTTGTCTTTGAAGTTGTTCACAATAGGGCATGATAGAAGGAGCACAAGTAATAATTACAGAAACTTCAATGGAAAAAAAATACATGTTTTAAATGAAAGCTTTAAGCCCTTGCCTTATGTCCCAGGACTGTTAAAGATGATTGAAGTGATTCCTGCCTGTATCTATCATAATGTCCTTTTCCCCTTATCAGAGACCAGCCAAAGATACAAAGGTTATGCCTTTCTTGATTAATCTATGCGACAGGGGCAAATTGCCTGTTTTCTTTTCTTTTTTTTCTTTAGAGTGCCAGAGGCAGAAAACTACTATGCTTCACTAGTGACTCATAAGAAAACTTAATAGAAGGTCTTTAATGCCCACTGGCTCTCCAGTAGCTGATTGATGTAGTCCCAAACTAAGCAGGCTGCCTTCGTGGAACCAAGCACATCAGAGCCACAGGAGGGAGTGTAGGGGTAGGATCCCTTGTGCTCTGGCAGTAATGAAGGTAGGTCTGCCATATTTTCCTCTTGGTTCTATCTATATTTATGAAGACAACATTTTGCTATCGTTGTTACCTAGGAAGTGACTATATTTGAATGTGGTTTTTGTTTGTTTGTTTGTTTTTATCTTGCTGGTTTAAAAATATAGTTAGTAGACTCAGATGTCCCTGAGGAATCCTCAGTTTCCTGGACTGTAAAGTGGCTTTAATAACACATACCTCATTGTTCTTTTGTGAGGCTTATACTAAATAACTTATGCAAATATTTAAGAGTACCTAGAAAAACTTTAAGAGTGTAATCAGTGGTGATTGCTATAAATGCAGATATGTGAAAAACTCTGAAAGGAGTTCCTTGGGCTGATGACACAAGCTCTTAATCCCCAGAAGTCATCGTTCTTCATTTCAGTGCAGTGTAGGACAGTTCATCAAGTTTGTGTTTGGAAACTCTCTTGCTGACTACCACCCATGAACTAAACCAACTCAAGTTGCTATTGAGAAGCATTATGCTACGTGTGTAACACTTTGCAGCATTTAACATGGTGATTCTGGGTTGAGAGTTATTATAAGAATCAATATTTTATATACTTTTCAACTTAAAAGAATATATTTTCAGGGTTAAATATGTACACACACTTAATATTTGATATGAATATCTTATCACAGTGATTCTCAAATCTAGCTGTACATAAGTATCACCATGTAGAGTATTAAAAATATAGGTTCATGGGCAACCCAACCCTGGTGTGCTGATTCAGTAGGAAAAGGTGGGACCCCCAAACCTGCATTTTGAAAATTACTAAGACTGTTCTGATACACAATCAGGTTTAGGAATTAGAGTTCTATAGCAGTTCCCATATTTAAACTTAATATTAACTTTGTGGTAAAAACACGTCCCATTTTCTACTTCTTCTTTCTTCTGATATATTCATGTACATGTCTCTAAGAAAGAGACAGTATGACACCCCACATGATAAAATATAGGAAGTATTGTATTCCTCTTACCACAAGTGGAAGATAATGCCAGAAAAACTGTTGATTGGAGAGAAAAAGATTCTGTGATGCTTTAAAGACTTCTCATTACCTCATCCATGCAAAAAGTACTGAATTTAATTTTTTGAAAATTTTTCTCTTTCTTGGATCTTAATTATTGAAGCATCTTAAATACTGTGCTCTATTCAAATTTATCTCAGCAAAAAGCAAGGTTTATAGTCCATCATTGTAGCCTACCTTTGTATTTCCATTACCAAGTTAGCCATTACTATAATGTAAAGTAATTAATGAGATATGAAGCATGAAACTATTATGAAGCCTTCTCATTTAAAGTCTATTCAGTATTATTACACCTTTGACAGAGGAACATAAAATTCATGATGAAAGTGAGAATTACAACCTCATTTAAACTAATTTAACTATGGTTTTTAAACATTTTTTGGGTCAACTCGCTAGCCCTCCCTGATAACTGTCAGTCTCAGAACATAGGTGATTGACCCAGCTTTATAGTATTCTGCATAACTCCTCAGATATATTTGACAGGACTGCAGAATGTATGAAGTTGTTTCCCATGCATATAATGTGCTCCTCTGTATTAAATTTGGCTAGTTGACTGCATGTTCTCTAAAAGCATCCCTCCTTTAAATATGAGCTCCCATGGTCTCTTTGATTTTTTTTCAAATGATTAACTGGCCAAATCCTACCTAAACTGGTAGAAGCACCAACTAACAGCATGCTATGAGAGGACCCAAACAGCATTATGTTTCAGCATTCATGCATTTGTGAGACACTCGAGTATATTCTGTCCAGCTTGTTTTTTATAGGAGATGGTTCACAAAGCTACTTGAAAAAGTTGCTTCCCTGCTTACAAGAGTAAAACTTTATGTCACAATCATTTTGATATCCCCCCCCAAGACATATATATCTTTTCACGCATTCTAACATGTTTCAGTATGTGTGGCAACATGTCCTCTATTCTCTGAATTGATCCAGTTAAAACTCTCGTTTTTCAAATTTTATTAATTGGACTCTTATTTTAAAAGAAGAGATCATAAACTCCAGGTAAGAATGAACATACCACAGTGATTCTCCACTTTATCCCAGTAACTATGAGACTGAGAAATAGAGAGTATAAAAATAATATAACGAGGGAGTCAGTATGACTTAGATTTTACTCTTGTTAATCTGAAGTGATCTTGGGCCAGTTTCTTTATCACTCTCAGCCTCTATTCCTTCAAATGAAAAAAAGAATAAAGATGCCTGCCCTCTGCTTTATGACATTACTATGACTTTAAAATAAAGTAACTAATGTGAAGTTGCCTTGAAACTGTGAAATATCATATAAGAAAAATTGTGGTTTTAAAATAAGTAGCCTCCAGACCAATTTTAGATCTCAGTTTTATAGACTGGAAGAGTGAACGGGCTTTTATATACAACAGATCTATACCAAAAATCAGTACCAAAATTTACATATGTCTTCTGTGAAACATGGTGAATAATACGTAACAATTAGGAATGCTGTGAGAATTAATGAGATAATGTTTATCTCTGGACTGCCTCTCCCTCCCAACCTCCACTTCCTAAAACTCATCCTGCCTTCCACATCCATCCAATTCAAGCTTTTAGAAGTTTTACACATAAATGCTTGACAAAAACAAACAAACAACAACATAAACATCTCTTCTTTGCCTTAGGAGCAGGATTGTTGTATCACAAAACTGACCAAGGGAGTAGGTCCTGATTATACCTTGTCTCTACCCCTCCTGCACATCTCATTGTGGCTCTTTCTTATGTCTTTAGTTGTAGAAAATCTTTTCTGCTGGTTTTCAGGTCATTTGCACACATAGTTGCTCTGTAACTAGTTATAATTTTGTGTGTCCATGGGAGGAGGTGAGTTCAGGGTCTTCCTACTCTGTCATCTTGGGTACCTCTCTCTGATTTAATCTTTATATTCTCAATGTGTGACAACTGTCAGATAGCACTCAATAAACATTTGTGGAATTAAACTAGGTAGCTCAATAATGGGCATCCAAGTGATGCTAAATGTATAAAAAATTCTATTCTAGATATCATTTATTATATTAAAATTCAACACTTTATTGTTTAGAAATAATAATATATACCCTCTCTAACACTGGTATTATTATATTGAGGGTTATAATGAGAGATACTTTATTCAGGAAAAGTGTTTTTCTGTAATAAACTGAATACTACAATAAAATTCCATTAAAAAAATCCTGCTGTGTCTTGAAAATTACACTATTTCTCCTTAAGATATTTGTCCTGTATCTGTGTGTTATGGAGATATTGTTCGTGCCATTTCAGTTCCAAACCACCTGTAGTCCCACTCAAGTGGTTAATACATCTCTTTACACAGTAGTCATATAATCTACTGAGTGTGTTTACACACAATGGAACTGCAGCTTGAATGGGTGGTATGAAATAAACTTTAATGCTTCCCAGAAATTCATAGCTATACAATAGCAAGAAAGATTAAAAGGGGAAAGTTTCTCACTCTGCCAACCTTTACTTTTTTTGTTCTCCAAAACTTAAAATAAATAAATAAATAAATGATCTCACTGTACAGTTACAAGTGGCATTTGGAGTACCTTGCCCAGTAGTCCTCACTGTCTTACTGAATTTCTGAATGTATACGCGATGCACTATGAAAGCACTGCCTTCTACCTTCCTCATTTTCTTGGTCCGTTCTTTTTATTCCCCTCAAAAGCATAGAAGCACCTTCAGGGACTGAAGGAGGTAATGATCAGAATTGGTAACTGAGATGGGAAGCTCTGCCTATGATGCTAAGAAATTCTATTTTCCCCTTGATAAACTTTAACAGTGCAAGACACAGTGAGAGTCACAGATCCAGGGATGGACGATCCTTCTGAGGACAATAGAGAGAGAATTTGTATAAGTTTCCTGAGTGAGAAACCTTCCAGATGGCATCCCAGAAAGTTAGTTTTTCCTGCTCAAACACAGAGCTTCCTCAGGAGGAAGATAACACTTCCTTTCATCAGAGAGAGTAAGAGTTTTCAACAGAGTTACTGTGGAATTGGACAACAAAACAAAACTAGTGCAAGGAATTTCTTTCTTTTCTTTACATAATATAATTGGTAGACGTGCCCAATGCTCTGCAGTGGGACAAAAAACTTTTGCCACAGAATACAACACGTGTGGTATGTCTGAGGACCCCACGAATCAGGGATAATAGCACAACACTCAAAAGAAATTTATCACAGGCTGGTGTATGAAACCAACTTGAAAGAATAAAGGAGAACACAGAAGTGACCCAGTTCACTCCCCACTCTTCTTACTGGAGTTGATACTCATCTCTAATAAGGAAAATTACTAATCAATGTTCATACCTGAATATAGTAAGTAGATGATTGCCTACATATTTAAGGTAATCAGTGACTGTTTACCCGTTTTGAAACTGAGTTGTTTTCAATCCATTTACTTGATTGGAAAGTTAAGATTAAAAACAAAAAACTCAAATGCTCAAATGTACGTCAACAATAGACACCCCTATAATTCCATGCAATTGAATACTATTCAATAATAAAAAAGAACAAACTATAGTTACGTTGAACAAAAAGAAGATTGAGTAAAAGAAGCCAAACACATGTATGTACTATATATTTTCATTTATGCTAAGTACTACACCGAGCAAAACTAATCTATGGTGATAAAATAGTAGAAATAAGGATAATGATTATCGTTGGAGGTGGGTGATTAAAAGACGCTATGGATGGGCGAACCTCTAGATGCTGGTAATGTCATTTATTGAACTAGATGCTAGTTATAAGAATGTAATCACTGGGAAATTTCATGCAGCTATATGACTTGTTCATTTTTTTTAGTTATCTATGTCGCTCTTTTTTGGAAAGAATTTAAAACAAACAAACATACTAGCCATGAATGTCGTATGTAGAAGAAATACATGACAGTAATTTTCTTGTCAACAACTCTCACATTTGACATTCGAACCAGCTTACTCCACACTTCAGCGAACAATCTGCCATCTCTAAGTATCCTCCTACTTCATGCTTGATGCTATGGCTCATCTGCTCTGCCAGTGTGGGTCACCTTACCTTTGCCCTCCCCTGGGGTTTCTTTCTCCCCAGAAGAAACCCTGTTCAATCCACAAAGCCCATTGTGAGTGACCAGTTGGTCTCTCTAAACCACAGAGCTTCATATCTGAACAACTTTGAACAGTTCTAAAAGAATTTTTTTTTTTAAATGTTGCTGCCTATTACAGTTTGTGTGCTTGTTTCTAACCTTCCTTTTAAACTTTAAGCTTTCTTGAGTCAGAGGCTGTGCTTTAGCCATCTCTATGTTTCCTCCCTGAAGTACTTGGCATAGTGCCTGGTCTATAATAAGTGCTATATTCTGTAAATATTTGTACAATTAAATTGTTAGTCATAGCCATTTTAACTGTAATATCTTCATATTCCACACCACCTTCTAGGTCATCTTTGCAGTTTCTTAAAAGACAATGATCTTTTCATCTATGGTGAAGGATAAGATTACTTTTGGTACTTCATCACAATGTAACTGGTAAGAGCAAACTTTGATTGTTTAATACCTCAGTCTGCAAGGGTATATCTAAAAGAAGGAAAAAGCATTCCTTTCTTACGGGAACAGATGTTCCAGGGAGATTAAATTGACATTTTATGCTTTTCTCTCTTTTTTTTCCCCCGATTGCTATTTTTCTTTCTTGGAGCTGGAAATAAAAAGGATAGGAGCTAGAAGGTGAAATCAAGGTATATTTTCTGTGTTATTACACAAAACTGAGGAAGTTTTAACACATTTTGAAGTCAGAAGGAGCTCTATCTGCACTGACTCACAAAGTAACATACACTATTCACTTCAGCTCTACATGGATAGAGACCAGCTCTGTCTCTTGGTTGAGGGGATTATCAACATTTTCATCTTTTATTTCAGGGGGGTTCGTTCTCTCTGCATTTGCCTTTTGTACCTCTGCAGTCACTTAAGTCACATAGACAGTTTTTTTACATAACCTCCCCACCCACTACTTGTTTGGCACATTATGCTGCTTGAGAGAACAGTGAACCAGCCGTAAACAGGTCCTGAGGAGAATCTTCCAGCTTGCAGCAGTTTAAGTTCTGATTGCTTCCTTCCTGGCTATGAGGGTGTTTTTCCCCAACGCTGAAATATCATTATTCTCTTGATACAGGCTTTGCTTACTGCTTGTGACCCTGTTGCCTAGGGCGTCAAGAAATTAGTCTCCTTTAAATAATACAAGAAAAAGAAAAGATCATCCAAGAGAAAGCATAGTTGCCAGCTCAGTCTCTCTCATAGCTTGAAGGTGCACTAATTAGACATGCTTTTCTATGGTTACAGATCTTCATCTGCCATGTTGGCTAAAGAGAAAAATGCTGTTTCTCCATTTTACCCTCACAGATATGCATTATGGAGAGCTCCATGAAAAATCACATTTATTTAAGATTGAGCCTTAGTAACTGTGAAAAACAATGTACTGATCATCTTGCAAAAGACCTTTTTAATGTGACATAACAAACCTAACTAGAGGAAAAAAGAGGGTCAGGGAAACAGTATTTCATTATAGCAGCAGATAAATATTTTTCATTAAACATTAAAAACAACATCTGTTTCTCTCTTTAACAGTGTGAAGATTTCACTTTATTAAGTTTGGGGTGGTTAATGACTTTAAAAGTAATTTGCAATTTAAACATGTCTCTATCTAGTGGCTAATTCATGGCTAAGTCTTCAGTGTTAACTCTCATTTTTATTAATTTTATTAATGGTCTCTCACTCTCAAGAAAAAGTGACAAAGTGGTACAACATTCTTTTGACTTGTGATAATAAGAAACAAATGTGTATTCTTGAAATATTTACTTGATTGCTTTCCTCAGTGTTTCCCTTTATTATAATTTCCCCCCTTCCTCCAAGAAAAGGATATTTGGAGACTAAAGAACAACTGATTGGGAAAATAAAGAATCTCTCCATCTCTACTTCATTACTATTCTCCGAACTGCCACCTGATGGTAGTCATTACATTTCTTGCCATGATGACTTTATTGAGAGGCCAAACTTAGGCTTTCTAAGTTATTTAACAAATGCAGATCAAGGCAGAAAATTTCAGCCCCAAAGTGAGTAGAGTTGAGAATTAGTTTTGTTGCAACAGACCTAATGCATGGATGAGATTACAAGAATTCAGAGGCCACTGGAGCCATAATATTTGCCTATATTGTCTTAGCTTTCATACTGGGCATCAGCTTCAGGTTTTACTGCCCGCTGCAGCTGTGTTCTCAACTCCAACATGATTAGCTAGTGCTCTTGGCAATGTCCAACCCCAAAAGGCTGGAAATTGTCTTTCATATCTTCAACCAATATATACGTGAAAATGAAAACCTCCCCTTGGTAGTCAGTCTCTTCTCTCCCTGGCTTCACCCAGCCCTGGTGTCCTCCCTTTACCCACTGATCTATGTCATTTGAGTCCCAGCAAGTTTGAAGTCTGCTTAAAGTATATTGGTAATTTGAAATTTTTATATACATATATTAAAATTACACCCTCTCAGTGTGGAGAAAAGGGAACACTTCTACACTGTTGGTGGTACAGCCAGTATGGAAAACTATATGGAGTTTCCTTAAAAAACTAAAAATAAAGTTACCGTATGATCAAGCAATTCCACTCCTGGGCACATATGCAGAAAAGATGAAAACTCTACCTCAAAAAGATACATGTACCCCAATGTTAATAGTAGCACTATATACAGTAACCAAGACATGGAAACAACCCAAGGGCCCATCAACAGATGAGTGGTTTCAGAAGATATGGTGTGTGTGTGTGTGGTGTGTGTATATATATATATATATACATATATATATATACACACACCACACACACACACACACACACGCACACAATGGAATATTACTCAGCCATGGAAAGAATGAAATATTGTCATTTGCAGCAACATGGATGGACCTAGAGAATATCATACTAAGTGAAGTAAGTCAAAAACAAATATTATATGATATCACTTATATGTGGAATCTAAAAAATAATACAAATGAATCTAAATATGAAACAGAAACAGACTCACAGACATAGAAAACAAACTTAGGGTTACCAAAGGGGAAAGGGAGGGCAGGGGGGGATAAATCAGGAGTATGGGATTAACAAACTACTATACATAAAATAGGTAAGGAAAGAGGATTTACTGTATAACACAGGGAACTATATTCAATATCTTATAATAACCTATAATAGAAAATAATCTGAAATATATATATGTATATTATATATATATATATATAACTGAATCACTTTGCTGTATACCTGAAACTAACACAATGTTGTAAATCAACTATACTTTAATTTAAAAAATTACGTCTTCTTTGTCTCTTGCTCCATTTGTCCAAACAAATTGAAACTAATTTAAATTTTCTTTTGAATTTGAGGGAAACATGATTCTATATTTACAAAAGAAAGTAGGAGGAAGGACAGGAGGAGGAAAAGGAAGAATAGGAGGAAGAGGAGGAGAGTGCTTTTTGTTTTAAATGTAATATTGTATAATTGTCTCTTTCAGTACCATTGTAAAAAAAATAGCTGAATCAAGTGGATGTGTTCAAACAGAACTTAGGGCCTACATTTTTGGCAAAAGTATATTTATATTTCCTTTCAATACAGCTATAGGATGTTCAAATGAGGGGATTACTAAACTCTTCTATTAAACTGTCCTCTAAAGACCAAGAGAATTGATGCAGTTCTGTGAATGGAAGAAACATTAAAACAATCTTAGTATTTCTCTGACACCTCATATTCTGTTTGATAAATTCATGGGGATAATATAGGTGTTTATTACCATAAATATAAAAACTTTCTTCAAATTTTGAATAAATTTTATGTTCCAGGAAAAACTCACGTTCATCCCATTATTTTAAGTACACAAGCACACCTTTGCACACCCCTCGTTTAAGAGTCTAGGTTCTGAAGAATAATGTCTGCTGCTATACATTTGCAAGGTAGGGTTTGTCTCCATATCATGCAAAATCATCTTTCCATCTATGGAATATATTCATTTACTTTAACAAATATACATGAGTTTAAAAAAAAACAGCTTTATTAAGGTATAACTGAAGATAATGAGCTGCATATATTCAAAGTGCACAATTTGATATATTTTAATGTATGTTTACACCTGTTAAACTATCATCGCAATCAATACAATAAATAAATTCATCACTCCCAAATCTTCATATGCACATTTGTAACTGATTTCTCCTGCTAGTACCTGTTCTACTTCCATTCCCAAGCAACCATTGATCTCTGTCATTATGGATTAGAATTGCATTTTCTTGAGTTTTATTCAAATGAAATCATACAATATGCACTTCTTTGTGTCTGACTTCTTTCACACAGCATAATTGTTTCAAGATTGACCCAGGCTGTAGCACATATCAATAGTTCTTTACCTCTTATTCTGAGTATTGTTCCATTCTATGGATATAATAGATTTTGTTGTTTGTTATCTGTTCACCAACTGATGGGAATTTGTGTTGTTCACAGCTTATGACTATTACAAATAAAGCTTCCAGAACTTACCAATTCTTGTTATAACATCTGCTTCCAATTATCTTGTGGTGATAGTTAGGAATGGGATGGCTGGATCAAATGATAGGTATATGTTTAACTTTTTAAGGGGTTAAAATACTGTTTTCAAAGTGCTGGGATCATTTAATATTCCCCGCAGCACTGTACAAGGGTTTCATTTCCTCTACATCCTTGAAATTAAATTATTGGCCTGAGTTCTCTTCTAGAGGCTCTGGGAACAAGTCTTCTTCCCAAATTATTCTTTTTGTTGGCAGAATTTAGCTCCTGGTGGTTTTAGGACTGAGTTCTCATTTATTTGCTGGCCGTCAGTCAGGGAATGCTTTCAGCTCCTAGAAGCTACCTGTATTCCATGCCACATGGCCTCTTCTATCTTCAAGCCAGCAGAGGTATGTTGAATCTTTCTTTCTTTTTTTAGCAACCTAATTTTTTTTGTTGTTGAATCTTTCTTGTGGTTCAAATCTTTTTCTTCTGCAGCTGGAGAAAGTTTATTTCATAGTCCTCATGTGATTAGGTCAGACCCACCTGAATAATCACACCATTTTCAGGTTAATTGTGCCATATAATACAACCTAATCAAGAGAGTAAAATCTACCACATCATTTCCCTGGGGCTTTTTCAGGGTGAATACACCAGGGCTTGGGAATCTTGGAGGTTTTGTTTGTTAGAATTCTCTCTACTACATTATTCAAATATATTTTCTGTTCTCCTTAATTCATTTGCAGAATCCCAATACATAGGGATTGTATTGTAATACATATATTAGGCCTCTGAAACTGTCCTATAGCTCACTCATGTTCTCCTCATTTTTTTAGTCTATTTTCCTTCTGTGTTTCATTTTCAATTATTTTTACTGCTATGTCTTCAAGTTAACTACTCTTTTCTTCTACCATGGGTAATCTTCTGTTAATCCCACCCAGTGTATTTCTCACACACTGTAGTTTCAATTGTAGAAGTTTGACTGAGTTTTTAAATTTCTTCCATATCTCTATTTACCTTTGTTAATATACGGAATACAATTATAAATGTCATTTTAAAGCACTGTCTACCAATTCTAACAGATGTGATAGTTCAGAGTTGGTTTTGACTGATTATTTTCATGATTATATTCTGTGTTTTCCTGCTCCTTTCTAAGCTTGGTAATTTTTAACTGGATACCAAAGAGATTTTTCTTCTTTAGGCCTGCATATTTTTATGTCTCTATAAATATTCTTGAGTTTTTTTTCTGGGACACATTTAAGTTACTTTTAAAATATATGATCCTTTGGGCCTTGCTTTTGAGATCTGTTAGGTAAGATCAGAGCAATACTCAGTCTAGAACCAGAGGGATGGTAGAAAGCATGAGTTTAATTTTGGATATGTTAAGTTTAAGCTGCTTATTAGACATTCAAGTGGAGACATAAAATAGGTCATTTAATATGTAAGTCTGGAGTTCAGGGAAGAGATTAGTGATGGGAATATAAATTATTTATCTTGATAATGCAACCAAGCAATTTTTTTTTTTTTTTTTTTGGCTGCATTGGGTCTTTGTTGCTGTGTGCACTGGCTTTCTCTCGTTGGGGAGAGCAGGGGCTACTCTTCGTTGTGGTGCACGGGCTTCTCATTGTGGTGGCTTCTCTTGTTGCAGAGCATGGGCTCTAGGTGTGCGGGCTCAGTAGTTGTGGCGTGTGGGCTCAGTAGTTGCAGCACGCAGGCTCTAGGGCATGTGGGCTTCAGTAGTTGTGGCGCGCAGGCTCAGTAGTTGTGGCGCGCAGGCTCTAGAGTGCAGGCTGAGTAGTTGTGGCGCACGGGCTTAGTTGCTCCGCAGCATGTGGGATCTTCTCAAACCACGGATCAAACCCGTGTCCCCTGCGTTGGCAGGCAGATTCTTAACCACTGTGCCACCAGGGAAGTCCCAACAACCAAGCAATTTAACACACATATACAACTGTGTGTTATTCAATTGAAGGAGTCCAGTCAATAGACCCAAGTGAAGGAGGATACTCTTTGCCTTTTTCCTTTCTTTATGTTGTCATGGTTCAAGGATTCTTAAACTGTGATATCCAAATTAGCTTAACATGACCTAGGAATTTGTTAACAATGTAGGTATGTGGCCCTACCTCAGGCCTACTGAATCAGCAGCTCCAGGGATGAGGCCAGCCATCTTTTTTAACAAGCTCTGTAGGTGAATCTGATAAGTTCAAGTTTAAGAACAGGTGGTCTAGTCTATAAGTGCTGGAGAGTACTTCAAGGATTATGCTACTGTCACCTTAGCTGCTAGGTCTCAAAGAATGAACAGAAGTTTCTACATGGAGAATAAAGGACATTCCATAGAAGAGAAACATGAAAAGGAATTGGATCTAAAGGGCATTCAGGGGCTTCCCTGGTGGCGCAGTGGTTGAGACTCCGCCTGCTGATGCAGGGGACACGGGTTCGTGCCCCGGTCCGGGAAGATTCCACATGCCGCGGAGCGGCTGGGCCCGTGAGCCATGGCCACTGAGCCTGTGCGTCCGGAGCCTGCGCTCCGCGACGGGAGAGGCCACAGCAGTAAGAGGCCCGTGTACCGCAAAAAAAAAAAAAAAAAAAAAAAAAAAAAAAAAAAAGGGCATTCAAACGAGTTTTTTACTATTTAATGTGTTTGGGAGATTTATATTATCTTCACTATTTGAAAGAGCCACTCTGAGCACAAATGAATGCCACTTTCTAACCAGGAAACTCAAGTGAGAGTCCTTTGCCTCCTATAAATTTTATCTGAGGTAGATAGGAAAAGCCAAAATACCATGTTATGAAACCCCAAATTTTAGAAATATTTTATCATGTTGAAATGTGTAAATTCAAGTAATAGTTATTCATTATTAATCCTATATTTGACACTAGGGACCTATCAGAAATTCAATATTCTAGATATTATTACAGATTTAATATTTCCTACAAGATTGTAGGGCAATGCCTGATACATATATATATATATATATATATATATATATAATACAAATATAACATATTATTTTAAAAGCACTTCCGACTCTCTTTCTTGGTACATTCTAAAGTGTATTACAGAGGCACTGTGATTCATAGCTAGTGCTCTAAGTAATCCCTTCTTTTAGGTATGTGCATTTGCATAACATAAAAAGTAGAGCATGATTAATTGCATTGTTTATAGATGCAATTAAGTGCTATTTTGGAGTAAATATGGCCTGCCTGTAACGGTATTATTAAACACTGTAGTTTCTTCCCCCTAAAAGGCAAAAGATAGATATTACCTGTCCATGTTCCCCTTAGATGGTCTGGATCAGACACTCATAAGGAGAGTATAATGTTGAGACAAAGCTCTGGAAGGCCAGAAATGTTAAATTGGCTCTCAGGTAAAGGGATACAAGTTCAGGATTGGAAATGGAATATGAAGCCAGAGATCTGAAGACAAATGAAGACAGGAAATGAGTGGGAGATAAAGAAGAAAGCAGGACCAAGCTGGTTCAGTCGGGATTAGGTGAACTGACCTGGGTCTCTCCCCTGTCTTCCCACAACTGTCTAATGACTGCTTTTCACTAAATGCTTTGCTTAGGATCTGGTGCATGCATTCTTATATTTCTGTTTAATTCAGGTTTAAAATAATTCTTGAACAAGAATTCCTTGACATATATACACTAATATGTGTAAAATGGATAACTGTATAAAAAATAAATTAAATTAAATTTAAAAATTTAAAAAAAAAAGAATTTAAAAAAAAAGAATTCCATATTGCATTGCGGATTAGCAATCCTGAAATGGACTAAACTTTTTTTTCCTTACTTTCCTGTGCCTGTCAAAAGCATACTTATTCTACTTACATCTGGGCTTAAAATTTCAGAATTATAGTTAGCAATTCTCTTTCCATTAACTACACCTCCCTTTCCCACTCCATTAAAAAGATTGGTGAAATATATTACACTCAAGTGTATAATATAATGCACTGAAGAGTGTATGAAACTTAGGCATGCACAGTTATGTTATCCAGGCACTGCAGTTGAGCCCTCCCATGGTCAAGGTAATTGAGAGGTGACCACCCACCATTAAAGTTGTTTATGCCCAAATGGTCTTTTCCATGAAATGCTGTACAGAAATCTGGGGTTTCAATTTGTTTATTTTCCAAATATTTTAGCAGATTCAAAGCTCAGTTGTGGAGAAATTCTTGGCCTGATTACAAATATCCTTGTGGGCTGTCTCTGTGAAGAAGGGTGAATGCTATGTCTGGGGAAGAATGAAAGTCAGCCTCTTCAATATTGGCACCAGAATACCGAATGCAACTTCTTGTTCAGCTAATTTCTGAAGCACATGGATCCCTTTATAATCAACAACACAACATTAATTAGGTACTAATTTCAGAACACAACTATGAATTAGCTATGACCCAGCATTTTCCAAAGGCTGCCTGGAGCATCCCATACTTAGGAAAAGTAGCCTCATGGATATGTTAATCTTTTATTTCTCTAGTTCCATAAACTCTATTCTGACATTGAGGGAATCTGAAATAATGTACCAGTGGAATAATATTTTAACTGTCCTCAGAAATGCCTCTGTTCATGAGAACATCAATTATCCACTGAATGACCCAAGATATAGCAGATACTGTGCTGTGTGATTTGGAATGTTAGGTGAAAAAGAGACACAAACAATTTAAGATTAAATGTGACCTGAAACTCTTAGAGAGGGTTAATATTTAAAATTTCCATAAGTGGAATATTAATGTATCTTTAGAAACACTATTAGGGAAAAAACACTATCTCTTATTCTTATTTTTTTCCTACATAATTATTTGTTCAATAAATATTTATTGATTGCCTTCCATGTGCAACAGAAATATGGTAGGGAACCAGGCAGGCTTGGTCCCTACTTTAAGGAAAAATGCACTTAAGAAGTCTCAGAAACATGGCAATTAAGGACATAGCCATATTAAAACCTTAAGACCATTAAAACAAAAGTGAAATGATCAGGTTTAGGAAATGAAGCCTGCGGTAAAGAATGCAAAATTAATTACTCCTGAAAACTTAGTCTGAAACGTTTCCTTAGTCTATAGGAAGCTACTCTTATTTAGGTCATAACTTTCTCAGCTTCCTGCTACTAATATTTCTCATAAAAACCCAAAAAGTTCATGTCAGTCCTTCATGTTTTCAGTGACGGGAAGTTTATTCCTAAAAAAAAAAAAACACTAAAATTTTTTACTAACCCTATTTTTGGCTAAATTGCCATAAATGCAGAACACATGCCACAGAATGATCTCATCAGGTCACATCTATTTCTCTTCTTTTTTATTTTTTTGTAATGATTTTATTGTCCAATTTTATATTAAATTTTGCATTGTATGTGATCAAAGAAATTTTTTGGAACAAGCAAGGAAGGACCAACTTAATTAAAATTAAGGAAACAAATGGAAAATATATCCCACACATTAGGTGGAAATCCTCAATTTCATGTTAAATGTAGTTATTTCTTATGGACGCATACAATGTTCCCAAAGCTATCACATAAACTCTTTTAGAGCAAGTACCATCTCTTATATATACTTTGTTGTGTTGCAACTGTGAAAAATTGTTAGCACCATTATCAGTTTTCCACTTTTTCTTTGATAACAGGATCATAATCTTTTTCTAGCTTTATTGATATATAATTGACATAAAACATTCTGTAAGTTTAAGGTGTACATGTTGATTTGATGCACATATACTTCAAAATGATTACCATCATAGAGTTAGCTAACACCTCTGTCACATTACATAATTACCATTTCTGTTTTGTGATGAGAACACTGATGATCTATTCTCTTAGCAACTGTGAAGTATATAAAACAGTATTATTAATTATAATCATGATGCTATACACTCAACCCTCAGAACTTTTTCATCTTAAAACTGGAAGTTTGTACCATTTGAATAACATCTCTCCATTTCCTCTATTCTCCATTCCCTGGTGACTATCACTTTACTCTGTTTCTCTGAGTTTGGCTTTTTTTAGATTCCTCATATAAGTGACATCATACAGTATTTGTCTCTCTCTGACGTACTTCACTTAGCATAATGCTCTCCAGATTCATCCATGTGGTAGCAAATGGCAGGATTTCCTTCTTTCTCATGGCTGAATAATATCCCATTTTGTTTATATACCACATTTTCTTCATCTTTTCATCCGTTGACAGATACTTAGGTTGTTTCCATACCTTGGCTACTGTGAATAATACTACAATGAACATCAGAGTGTAGATATCTCTTGGAGATTCTTTTATCATTTCCTTTGGATATAGACCCAGAAGTGGGATTGCTGGGTCATACAGTTGTTCTATTTTTAATTTTTTGAGGAACCCCCACACTGTTTTCCATAGTAGCTGTACCAGTTTATATTCCCACCAACAGTATACAAGGGCTCCCTTTTCTCCACATCCTTGCCTGCCAGCATTTGTTATCTCTTGTCTTTTTGATGATAGCCATTCTAACAGGTGTGAGGTGATAGTTCACTGTGGTTTTGACCTGTATTTCCCTAATGATTAGTGATGGAGAGCACCTTTTCATGTATCTGTTGGCCATTTGTGTGTCTTCTTTGGAAAAGTGTCTTTTCAGATCCTCTGCCCAATTTTAAATTCAATTTTTTGCTTTGAGTTGTATGAATTATTTACATATTTTAGATATTAACCTCTCATAGGGTATATGGTTTGCAAATAGTTTCTCCCATTCTATAGGTTTCCATTTTGTTGATTTTTCTTCTATGGTTTCATTTTGTTGTTTCTTTGCAGGAGTTCATTAGCTTTGTATGGTCCCATTTATTAATTTTTGCTTTTGTTGCATAAGAGGATCATCATTTTGTGAGGGGCAGTGTATCATGTGATCCTGTTTTCATTCTCTACTTTCATACTCTCCATTTTAACTGGGGTTAGACATGTGATCAGTCACAGCAACAAAACCTTAGAGGAAATCCAATAAGTGTTTCTGAGAAAGCCTTTTCTTTCTTATAAAAATCTCACAGAATTCCCTCCCTCTTACCTTCCTTGATCAAGGAGCTGGGTTGAAGACAGGACAGATATTTGTGACCATACAAAAGGTATCACACAAAAGGATGGAATCCAACAACCTCAGAATGTTGGAGGAAATGTAACAATCCTGGGTGTGATGGTATTGCTCAGAAGCTGAAACAACACTAGCAATATCTACCTACAATCTTATTATGTGAGAAAAACTCCTATATGTTTAGGTTGCTATTAACTGGGATTTCAGTTTATGGCAGGTGAATATATTCTTAATTCATATACTGCCATAAGTTTTTATTAGTCGTACTCAACAATTTTTCAAATTGTTCTTCAATAAAGATGTCATGTATGACACTTATCACCCTCCCACTTGAGTGATCTAATTTAGGTGTTCACTAATTTTTGCCTGAGTCAGTCAGTAGACCTTTAATAACTGTTTGCTAAATGAAAATGAACTAGATTTTTGTAATATCCCTTTATGTTTTCTTGCTACATCAATTCTCTTCTCCTTCCAATAATCTTGAGGTCAATGGATTTATTTTTCTGGAGCATAATTTTGATCATGACTTTCTTCTGCTCATAAATGCTAAATGACTCCCCAGTGTCTACAGAAATCCAAATTCCTTATTCTGTTATTTGAAGTCATTCAAAAATCTAGCCCTAATATTCCTTTCCAACCTAATTTCACATATTGATTATAATCCAAATAAATAAAACTGCTGTCAACTTTTCTTACATATCTAACCGATTTTGAGGAGGAGATGTTATTTCTCCTGCTAGAATGACCTACTGCCCCTCATTTCTGACTGTCAATCACCTGCTTTTCTTTTCAGTTTCATCTCACGTTTCATCTCCTCTCCAAAGTCTTTATTCAATCCCCAATTCCATCCACCTCCACCAAGGTAGAACCAATCTTCTTCTATTCTCAACTATAACACAGTGACGTAGTTGTAATTTTCTAATAGCTTACATATGCTGCTGAATAGTATCGGGTTCTATGTATAGGTCTTATTTACTCTACCATAATATCTTTGGAGTAATATTTGTGCTTGTATAAACTTTACTGAAGTCTAATATACAAACAGAAATAATATACATACAGAAAAGTATAAGAATTATAAGTATAGATGTTGATGAATTTTTAGGACCATGAATACTTTTATATAACTGCCACTTAAATGAAGGTATAAAACATAACCAGCTTCCAGAAACCTTTCTCATACCTCTCCTCACTGGCCACCCCATGCCAAAACTAACCGTTCCTTTGATTTCCATCACCATATATTAGTTTTGCCTGTTTCTGAACTACATATAAATGTTATTATTCATTATGTATTATTATGTGACTGGCTTCTTTTGCTTAGCATATACCTATGAGCTATATTCGCATTGTTAATATATCAACAATTTATTCCCCTTCATGAATTTAGTATTTCTTTTGTGTGAATATACTGCAATTTTTATATATTATACTATCGATAACCATTTGGTCTGCTTCCAGTTTTTTCCTACTATGACTAATACTAGAATAAACATTCTTGTACATGTGTTTGGGGGCACTTTGGATACACTGTTGTCAAGTATATACCTAACTGGGGAATTTCTGAGTAATAATATATATGTATGTCCAGACACTCAGACTTATGAAGGGGAAACAACCACTTTTTCTCCACCTACTTGGGAGGAGACTGTATATATGTGGGTCTGTTTCTGAACTTTCCATTCTGTTATGTGGTTTCTTTGCCAAATACCACACTGTCACAATAACTACAGCTTTTTAATAAATCTGAATGTCTGGTGAGGTAAATCTTCCAAATTTTTCCTTCATCTAGATGTTCTCTGCCATTCTTGTCAACTAATAGACAATGTTATAGTCAGAAATATATTGAACATATTACACGTTAATTTAGGAAAATTAGTATTTTTAAAATTCTGAATTTTCTAATCTATGAATATAGTATATCCCATCCATTTATGAAGGTCTTAAAATTTTTCTCTGTCAGAATTGTTTTGTCATTTTTCTATGTGGAGGTCTTGCATCTCTTTCCTTAGTATTATTCCTAGGTGTTTGAATTTACTTATTTTTCTTGCCTTATTGGACCAGCAAGAACCTCCGAATGATATTGATTTAAAGCAATTATAGAAGGAATATTTGTCCTTCTCTCTCAATCTCTGTCATGCAATATTTTACCATCAAGGTAATTTTTTTAAAATTAACATGCAATTGACATATTATATTGATTTCAATATACAACATAATGATTCATATTTGACTATATTGTGAAATGATAACCATAGTAAGTCTAATGATTTTTGCTGGAGGCATTTTGTAGATGTGTTTTATCATATTTTTTTAAATTACTATTTCTGGTTTGATAAAAGTCTTTAACATGAATAGAGAGAATTCATCTTCTGACCATGAAGGAGTAGAGAAGTTGCATTCCCATAGTAAACAACTTAAAAACTGGTCGGATAAATGAAACTACTGTTTTTAGACATTGAGATAAGTAGTCTGGTGCTGTGATTACCGAGAAAAGGGAAACAAATTAAGTTGTCCCTATGAGTTTCCAGCTTTCTTCTTGAAGGCATTTCCAGACTGCAGTGCAGAAGGGGAAACTCAAGGAGAACACCACCATCTCACTGAAGAGCCTGATATCAGAGTTTGGCTAGGCTGATGCAGCTGGAATTTGTGAGATGTAACACCAGAGAGAAGGATGCCATACAAAGAGCTCTGGGAATCTGAACAGAGGTACCCTATAGTCTGTCACTGATACTAAACTGTAAATCAAAAGTATAACAGGCTTATTTGTGGGTATTCTTCTGTATTAGCCTGCTCACGGTGCTATAACAAAATACCAGACTGGGTAGTTTAAACAACAAAAATGTATTTCTCATGGTTATGGAGGGTGGGCAGTCTAAGATCAAGGTGTCCATTGATTGGATTCCTGGTGAGACTTCTCTTCCCAGCTTATAGATGGCTCCTTCTCTCAGTGTCCACACATGGCTAAGAGAGAGTAGCTCTTCAGTACCTCTTTCTATAAGAACACCAACCCTATGGGATCAGGGTTCCAGCGTCATGACCTCAATTAACCTTAACTAGCTCCCTTGGCCCAATCTCCAAATACAGTCACATTGGGGGGGTCAGGGCTTCAACATATGAGTTTGGGGGAACACAGTTCAGTCCTTAACAGTTTCTATTGTCTGTTTCGCTCCTCTTTCATGTGATGTGTCTGTGAAGAAATCAAAGAAGAGATAAAAAAAATACCTAAAAACAAATGACAATGAAAACATGACCATCCAAAACCTATGGGTCACAACAAAAGCAATTCTAAAGAAGGATGTTTATAGCAATTCAAGCTCACCTCAAGAAACAAGAAAACTCACAAATAAACAATCTAACTTTACACCTAAAGCAACTAGAAAACAAAGAACAAAGAAAACTCAGTAGAAGGAAAGAAATCATAAAGATCAGAGCAGAAATAAATGAAATAGAAACTAAGAAAATAATTGAAAAGATCAATAAAACTAAAAGTTGGTTCTTTGAGAAGATAAACAAAATTGATAAAACTTTAGCCAGATGCATCAAGAAAAAAGGGAGAGGACTCAAATCAATAAAATTAGAAATGAAAAAGGAGAAATTACAACTGACACCACAGAAATACAAAGGATCATAAGAGACTACTACAAGCAACTCTATGCCAATAAAATGGACAACCTGGAAGAAATGGACAAATTCTTGGAAAGGTACAACTTTCCAAGACTGAATCAGGAAGAATTAGAAAATATAAACAGACTTATCACAAGTGATGAAATTGAACCTGTAATAAAAAATCTTCCAACAAACAAAAGTCCAGGACCAGATGGCTTCACAGACGAATTCTATCAAACATTTAGAGAAGAGTTAACACCTATCCTTCCGAAACTCTTCCCAAAAATTGCAGAGGGAGGAAAACTCCCAAACTCGTTCTACAAGGCCAGCATCACCCTGATACCAAAACCAGACAAAGATATTAGGAAAAAAAAGAAAATTACAGGCTAATATCACTGATGAACATAGACACAAAAATCCTGAACAAAATACAGCGAACAGAATCCAACAACACATTAAAAAATCATACACCATGATCAAGTGGGATTTATCCCAGGGATGCAAGGATTCTTCAATATACGCAAATCAATCAATGTGATAAATCATATTAACAATTTAAAGAATAAAAACCATATGATCATCTCAATAGATGCAGAAAAAAGCTCTTGACAAAATTCAACACCCATTTATGATAAAAACTCTCCACAGAGTGTGCATAGAGGGAACCTATCTCAACATAATAAAGGCCATATAGACAAACCCACAGCCAACATCATTCTCAATGGTGAAAAACTGAAAGCATTTCCTGTAAGATTAGTAACAAGACAAGGATGTCCACTCTCGCCAATATTATTCAACATAGTATTGGAAGTCCTAGCCACAGCAATCAGAGGAGAAAAAAATAAAAGGAATACAATTTGGAAAAGAAGAAGGAAAACTGTCACTGTTTGCAGATGACATGATGCTATACATAGAAAATCCTAAAGACACCGCCAGAAAACTACTAGAACTAATCAATGAATTTGGTAAGGTTGCAGGATACAAAATTGTTTTTTAATACATTTATTTATTTTATTTATTTATTTTTGGCTGCATTGGGTCTTTGTTGCTGTGCGTGGGCTGTCTCTAGTTGTGGTGAGTGGGGGCTACTTTTCATTGTGGCGTGCATGCTTCTCATTGCAGTGGCTCTGACAAAATTCAACACCCATTTATGATAAAAACTCTCCACAGAGTGTGCATAGAGGGAACCTATCTCAACATAATAAAGGCCATATAGACAAACCCACAGCCAACATCATTCTCAATGGTGAAAAACTGAAAGCATTTCCTGTAAGATTAGTAACAAGACAAGGATGTCCACTCTCGCCAATATTATTCAACATAGTATTGGAAGTCCTAGCCACAGCAATCAGAGGAGAAAAAAATAAAAGGAATACAATTTGGAAAAGAAGAAGGAAAACTGTCACTGTTTGCAGATGACATGATGCTATACATAGAAAATCCTAAAGACACCGCCAGAAAACTACTAGAACTAATCAATGAATTTGGTAAGGTTGCAGGATACAAAATTGTTTTTTAATACATTTATTTATTTTATTTATTTATTTTTGGCTGCATTGGGTCTTTGTTGCTGTGCGTGGGCTGTCTCTAGTTGTGGTGAGTGGGGGCTACTTTTCATTGTGGCGTGCATGCTTCTCATTGCAGTGGCTCTCTTGTTGTGGAGCACAGGCTCTAGGCACGCAGGCTTCAGTAGTTGTGGCACATAGGCTTAGTAGTTGTGGCACATGGGCTTAGTTGCTCCGCGGCATGTGGGATCTTCCCAGACCACAGATCGAACCCATGTCCCCTGCATTGGCAGGCTGATTCTTAACCACTGCACCACAAGGGAAGTCTGCAGGATACAAAATTAATGCACAAAAATCTCTTGCATTCCTCAACACTAACAATGAAAAATCAGAAAGAGAAATTAAGAAAACAATCCCAGTTACCACTGCAACAAAAAGAATAAAATACCTAGGAATAAACCTACCTAAGGAGTCAAAAGACCTGTACTCAGGAAACTATAAAACACTGATGAAAGAAGTCAAAGATGACACAAACAGATGGAGAGATATACCATGCTTCTGGATTTGAAGAATCAATTATGAAAATGACTATACTTACCCAAAGCAATCTACAGGTTCAATGCAATCCCTATCAGATTACCAATTGTATTTTTCACAGAATTAGAACAAAAAATTTTACAATTTGTATGGAAACACAAAAGACCCTGAATAGCCAAAGCAATATTTGGGAAAGAAAAACAGAGCTGGAGGAATCAGGCTCCTGGCATTCAGACTATGCTACAAAGCTATAGTAATCAAGATAGTATGGTACTGGCACAAAAACAGAAATATAGACCAATGGAACAGGATAGAAAACCCAGAGATAACCCCACACACCTATGGTTACCTTATCTTTGACAAAGGAGGCAAGAATACAATGGAGAAAAGACAGCCTCTTCAATAAATGGTTCTGGGAAAACTGGACAACTACATGTAAAAGAATGAAATTAGAACACTCCCTAATACCATACACAAAAATAAACTCAAAATGGATTAAAGACCTAAATGTAAGACCAGACAGTATAAAACTCTTAGAGGAAAACACAGGAAAAACTCTTTGACATAAATCACAGCAAGATCTTTTATGACCCACCTCCTAGAGTAATGAAAATAAAAACAAAAATAAGCAAATGGAACCTAATTAATCTTATAAGGTTTTGCATAGCAAAGGAAACCATAAACAAGACGAAAAGACAACCCACAGAATGGGAGAAAATATTTGCAAATGAAGCAACAGACAAAGGATTAATCTCCAAAATATACAAACAGCTCATGCAGCTCAATATAAAAAAACAAACAACCCAATCAAAAATGGGTGGGAGACCTAAATAGACTTTTCATCAAAGAATACATACAGATGACCAAGAGGCACATAAAAAGATGCTCAACATCACTAATTATTAGAGAAATGAAAATCAAAAGTACAATGAGATATCACCTAACACTGGTCAGAATGGCCATCATCAAAAAATCTAAAAACAATAAATGCCGGAGAGGGTGCAGAGAAAAGGGAACCCTCTTGCACTGTTGGTGTCAAGGTAAATTGATACAGTCACTATGGAGAATAGTATGGAGGTTCCTTAAAAAAACCAAAAATAGAACTACTGTATGACCCAGCAATCCCACTACTGGACATATACCCTGAGAAAACCATAATTCAAAAAGACACATGTACCCCAGTGTTCACTGCAGCACTATTTACAATAGTCAGGATATGGAAGCAACCTAAATGTCCATCGAAAGATGAATGGATAAAGAAGGTGTGGTACATATATACAATGGAATATTGTTCAGCCATAAAAAGAAATGAAATTGGGTCATTTGTAGAAATGTGGATGGACCCAGAGTCTGTCATACAGAATAAGTCAGAAAGACAAAAACAAATATCACATATTAACACATATATGTGAAATCTAGAAAAATGGTACAGATGAACCTATTTGCTGGGCAGGAATAGAGACACAGACATAGAGAATGGACAGGTGGGCACGGCAGGGAATGGGAGGGTGGGATGAATTGGGAGATTAGGTTTGACATAAATACACTACCATGTGTAAAATAGATAGCTAGTGGGAACGTGCTGTATAGCACAGGGAGCTCAGCTCAGTGCTCTGTGATACCTACATGGGTGGGATGGGGTGGGGAGGGAGATCCAAGAGGGAGATCCTTATATACTTATACATATAGCTGATTAACTTCACTGTACAGCAGAAACTAACACAGCATTGTAAAGCAATTGTACTCCAATAAAAAAAATTGTAATCTCTGGGCCACATTCTCTTTCTCCATAAATAATTCACCTGTCTTCTGGGAGGCAGCTTGAGTGGAAGGCAGATCACCTCAATCCTGTCAGGTACAATCTGATTCTGAGTTGGTTTATAGTGTTGGTTAGGCTGAGATGCCTTTAATTTTCCCCCATTCTCAGGATATAGCTCTGCAGGGGTTCCAACTGAGAGCCTGGAGTGTTTATTAGGGCCCCCTCCTTGGGAGAACGTGAACGCCAATGACTGCTTCCTCAGCTACCTGAGCATGTTGAAACCTCGACTCTCCTTTGTAGCAGCTTTTTGTTTTCACTTCTTAGCCTCTTACCATGACCATCTTAAGAATTCCGTATATGCCTCAAAGGGAAAATGTCTACAGTGTTGTGTTCACTTTCCCCCATCTTTGAACCGTCTGAGATCCTTATCCCCCAGTCTTATTTGGCCATCCCAGTTGGCCATCCCACCAGCCCCATGTGATTGACAAGACCCCATTTGCTTATCTGCCTTGGTTCTTGTCCTTTGTCTGTTTCTCAGACTCTCACCATCCCAGGACCACAATTGGCAGGTACCCTGAGGGGAAAGTGTCTTCTCCACTTTTGAGGATCTCTTCTTTCCCATTTGCCTCAGTGGCCATCTGACCTTTCCAATCAGATTTTTAAAGACTGTTTCCAGCTTTTCTAATTGGTTTGACAGAAGAACTGGTCTGCCATGAGTTGCTCCATCAAAATTATTTACAATGTGAAGTTTTCTAACATAAATGCTCTAAGTAAAAGGAACTCAGGGGTCTAGAGTCAAAAGGAAACCCATCTAAAGTTTAATGAAGCTGAGGAGAACTTTAAGGCTCCCTTGGTCACAAGCTAGCTCAAAACCTATGTGATGTTATACAGAAGCTCTTTAAGCCTCTCTTTTTTTTTTTCCTCAGCCAATACTGGAAATAACAACAGCATAACAACATCTCTATGGTAGTCATATTTTCACACCCACTTTATGAAAGAAGAAACCCTTACTGAGATAAGATGAGTTCCTTGACTCTGGCCACGTAACTAGGAAGTGACAGATGTCTGTCTTTGAGATTTAAGAGCCTGTTTTCCTAACCACAGTGTTACAGAGAGGAAGCAGATCTCATCATGACATAATTTCCCCCTTTACACCCTTTTTGTTTATCTTGTGTGGCCTTCACCCAAATCACCGTGTTGGGAAGCCCAACGAATCTAACCTACATTTCATTAATTTCGTACATGTTAATAGCAACCCTTAACTCCAAACATTACCACAGTTCGATGACACAGACTACTGAAAGAAAATATGCAGTTGGCCCTCTGTATCCTGTTTCCTATATGCAGATTCAACCAATTGCAGATTTTCAACTGTGAGATTTCAATCTGCAGTTGGTTGAATGCAAGAATGGGGAACCCGTGGATATGGATGCTGACTGCATTCATAGTACTACGCCATTTTATATAAGGGACTTGAGCATCTGTAGATTTTGGAACCAATCCCTTGGGGATACCAAGGGATGACGGTAAATCCTTTGTATATACTACACAGCTCCAAAGGAAATTAAAGAGATTGGTATTTTTTTTTTATTACCAGTGCCGTCACAGCAATATTGTAGCCATATCCTTCCTATCACGCCAACAAAAACAGTAACTACCCATTTTGATGGCTAACAATGTGTTAGCCTCTGCGCTAAGAGATTTGCATTTTTTCTCACTTAGCTTAATTAACAACAGTCTGTGAGGTAGTTATATTCTTCATTTTAAATATAAGAAAACTGAGTTTTAGAGAGGCTAAATAACTTGCACAAGGAGATGCACTTTAATGATATTCATAAATCATTAAATCTTGAATCTGAGATTGAGTTCCCTATTAGCTGATCCCAGTGTTTGAGCTCAATGTCTTCCCTCAACTGCTGTGGTTCTGGGCCATACGTCAGCTCCTTCGTCTCCTTCCTTCCTTCCCTGCTTTCCAGCCTTCCTTGACAGCCTTTTTTTCTTTCAACTATCTCACAAACTTGAATAAATCAGCATTTTGGATAACACATTTTCATATTTGAGCAATTTGAATAATGTGCTACAGGTGACTCCTTAAATGGAAAGCTTTCCCTTAGGTATTAACAGTAATTAAAAAAGAAAAAAAAAGATTTTTTTTTAATTGGGGAAAAATTAAAGAAATGTTTGTTGTCACAGGCGTATATTTACATTCTATTATAATTAAAATACAACAGCTTTTATGGTATGCTTCATTGATGTGTGATGGGGGATATCAATGATCAAAAGCATTCTTCAAATTGTGCTTTTATACCTTCAGAAATGCTTAGTGTTTCAATGTTTTTCAATCCTGCCTTGAGAATTACCTAACCAGTTTATGAAAAGAAAAATTACAAATACCCAAGCCTTAACCATACCTACCCTAGAATTATCAGATATTTGTGCTTTTAAAAAGTCCCCATGACTAAGTCTGATATACATCCTGGTATTAAGAATCCCTGCCAATTTTTTTATTAACATTTTAACACATTGACCAGTTTAGCTTACAAAGTGTGCAAAAAAAAAAAGTATTCACTTTACTTCTGTGCTATAAAAATAACCATGTTAATAATAACCATGTTTTTGGATGTTCACCAAATATTCTCAGTTCTCTCATCTGAGGGTGTGATGGGCTTGTACTTCTCAGCTCCCTTGTGGCTGGGAGGATGCATGTGCCTAATAAAACTGTACTTCTGGGCCAGAACATTTCATTGCCTGGTTAGATTTCTGCTACGGAAAAAATGGTAGCAACAGCAGCATCACCTGAGCTCTTCTTAGAAATCTAGATTCTCAGACCCTGCCCAGATATACTGAAGCAAAACTGGCATTTTCACAAGATCCTCAGGTGAGCTCACTCAAATTAAAGTTTGAAAAGCGCCGCTCTAGAGTTCAAGCTTTCCCTGGACTGAGGCCAGGGACGTTGGAGATGCTGGCTGGAGTACCCACGTTTGAAATGGTGGCCCACTTGCCAGCCTGGAATTCCGAATGACTCTGATGGGCAGAACTCCCTGCCAATTGGGGATAGGCATGTAGCATGAGCTAAACTTCTGTGTTTTAAGATGTCTGTGTGGCTGGACTCTGCAGCATAACATGTCCCATACTGAGTGGATAGCTTTTGGATGTATTTCTTTTCCCATCTCTTTGAATGCGGTTATAAAATATACAGTATCAAATTAAAATCAAAATACCTGTGAGTATTTTCAGTTAAAACACAGATTTTTTTAGTACCAGAATCAAAGATTTGCATTGACAAGAAAATAAAGTTGACTAGCCAGAGATAGTACAGAAGAAGGAAAGTATACAAACCACACTAGGGGAGCATTGGCTAGATTTTGGATTCATTCAGATCTTTAAGGAAATAGCTCTGAGTGGAGCCCATAGTGAATGGAGAAGAATGGCTGCCTTTGTTTCAATATTTGAAACTCGCTGGTATTAAAACCAAAGCCAAATGCACGGATGGAGAGGGGTGAGGAAGATTATCACAGCTTGCCATATGGGCAGCTCTGTTTACTAGGCAAGGAGAGAAAAACAGGTGGGTAAAAAAGCAAGCAGGAAATAGAGAAGAGGGGAATGGAAATAGTAACAAAGGTTTCAGGCTTACCACATCTTGCTCTTTTATTTCAAACCTAGAAAATAGCTCTGGGCATGCTTGCCTTGATGAACTGGAAAAGTTCCATGCATTAAGGCCAGCAACCCTGACACAGGCCATATCGGGAATGAATACATCTTTTTGACGAAGGGCTAATCTTGTACAAACATATTGCAGGGCGTTTTCAGGTCCTCTAATGACCCCCAGACTCTCTCTTGCACCATATTGTTAATGTAGAGGATATTTGGGCTAAGCATTGTACAGATTAAACTGGTGGATTATTTCCCATGCATTTAAAAAATATCATTCGGCCTTGTGGCTAGACCACTCTTGACTGGGAAATACAAAACGTAACTGAATTTTCCTTTGCTTCGTTAGTGCAGGTGTGAGAAAATTTAAAGGGGCTGTTCAACTTTCTTCCTTAAAACAAGCTTATATTTTTCTTTCTAGGACATCACAGGACACCAGTAGCTTCCGAATGGAAATGCAATTACTATAGACTAGATGCCAAGTTCGTGTAATCATTTAGGTACTCATTTATTTTTAAACAATGTGTGTGTGCTCTCTATGTGCCAGACACTGTGTGGGAGCTGGTGATACAGTGGGAAACAGGATACACAAAGTCTGGTCCTTCTGCAGCTTACATTCTAGTGTAGCACTATGTCCTCTGTATAAATGGAAGCCACATACGTCCATCAGGAATGCTGACTGACACCTGGATTCTCTGGTAACTGTCATGAACTCACCTCGCTTGGTAACACAGCATCATTTTATGGTACACTAATTCCCACCTTATGTGACATATCAAGGTCTTTTTCACTTTTGTCCATTTATTCAATCATTTATTTAGCATTTTCCTACAATAGAACTTAGCGTTCTGACAGTGCCGCTTTCCCAACACATCTGTTTGTATTTTCCTGTAGTGTTTCCAAAGAAGTGGGTAAAACAACAACACGGTAACAAAACATTTGCCTATCAGCTTTCAGCTTCCCCTGAAAATCTGTGCCATACTCCCAAAGAATGTCAACTCTTGACAATACTTGGGAAGCAGTCTTGGGACCAAACCAAGGAGTCTATTACCCAGAGTACTTTCCAAATCAAGTTCTATGCTAATGGCAAGGATTAGTGTATTGATTAAGAAATTAAGCAAGTGGGTCATATCTGTATAGTTTATGGACAGAAGCAAGATAAAGAAAATGGTTAGTGATTGGGGTACAATGAGCTAAATTGGTCAAATCACTGTTGGAAATTAATGTTGCAAATACTGAGTGTTCTCATATCAGATGATACTTGCACACAGTTTTACCTGCTCCACCAGCCCTGGATGTGTCCTTAAAGCCATAAAGCTGGGTATTACAAATTAGCTATTACAAGAATATGGATGGGTATGATTTCAGTGCCAAAGAAATCACCAGAATATTCATGATAACTCTTGCTTCTCTCAAAATGTTGTTGAAAGAATCAAAGGAGAAGATATTTGGGAAAGTGTTTCATAGCCTAGAAAGCACTAGACCTATCAGAAATGGTAAATTCTCTCTTGTTATTATTCTCTATTGCTATTATTACTGTGCTTGCTTTAATGCAACCTAGATGCTGAGATAGCCTGGCCTGTATATCGCAAGGGCCGTGTTCCCCAGGAAAGCACATTCTGATTTTGTCAGCACCATCATTCAGATACACTTGTGGTAGGTAACTCTGACCTTTCATCTTCTCCAATGCTCCAGCCCTGCTGAGCTAAAATAGGGCAGTGTGCCTTCTTCCCCGCTTCTAGGTGAAACTGCGCACATGGGTTACAAATGGAAACCTATTTATGATGGAGAAAATTGGAGGGTGAAAACAGAGTGCTTATCAACTTGTCACAATATAGGGATGCTGGAAGGTAAAGTGCCATTTTCAAGCAACCTTCAGAGGAAGTAAGCTGATTTTCCTTTCTACAAATGTCAGAAGGAAAACTTTTAGGCTGTCACATATGGCCTTTATTTCTAGAACATGGCCCAACTTGGCAACTCTAAGGGCTTTGTGAACAGAGCCACTCAGAGGATGTGGTTTTGAGGGGAGGAGCTAGGGCATTAGCAGGGACAGAATAGTGAGACATGAATGCAGAACCAGAGATAGCAAGTATACTAAGAAAACATTCATGGAGAATTATGATGTCAAGTTTATCCATGGACTCTGGCACTAAACAGAAATAGTTTAGGCTGTTTTTGCACTTGTATGCTCTTACGTGAAGACACATACATATCATACACATTCTGTCTTAGGTTGGATTTCTCCAGAAGCAGACCTTACAAATAGGATTGAGCAAAAGAAGTTTGTCTGGGAAGTGACTCCAGGAATTACCAGTAGAGGAGCAGGAAGAGAAGAAAATCTTAACAAGGTATTTAGTGGGCTGGTTACTGCTACAGGCAACTGGGAATCCACATCTGGGACGACCCTGGGAGAAGATGCAGAACCCACCGCAGAATAATCCCACAAGAGGTGCAAAGAAACGGGACATGTATCCAGAAATTTCCATTCATCTTGGTTGAAGGCCATTCTCAGGGACATTTAATGCACAGCCCCTCCATCCTCCATACTTGTAAGTTGAGGATATCCCTGCTATGAGAACACTCTTCAGGCAGTGTTTGAGTGTTTTCAGGAAGAGGCAGTCACTGTTTATGGGATGATGAGTGCTGAGGCACATGGGCGAGCTGTTGACAGTATCTGCTACACACACCATTGTCCTCAGACTCTATGATGTTTACTTCTGATTTTTCTCACTCGAATCTGATCCTTCTAACTCACCAGACACTGCCTTGAAGGGACAACTGAGGCTCTTGTATTGGATAGGAAGGCATTTCCTTCATACTGCCATCTTACATGCAAGTATCTAGAGTAACACTGTCCATTAGAAATGTAAGGTGAGCCACAAATGCTAGCCACATATGCAATTTTATGTTTTCCAGTAGCCAATTTTAAAACAATAAATTAAAAACATGAAATTAATGTTAATATTTTATTTTACTCAATGTAACTAAAATATTATTTCAACATGTAATCAACATAGAACTATTAATGAGATATTTTAGTTTTTTCAATGAAGTCTTCAAAATATATGTATATTTCGTACACCAGCACTCAACAGTCATGCGTGGCTAGTAGATACCATATTGGACAGTGCAGGTCTAGAGCCTCTCCACCCTCCATCTGGAATGAGGAGTGCTTAGCAGTGTCCTAATACATTTAAAGGGAGATGAGTAAATCTTTGGGGGCACAAACAGATCATACTCCTGCTGGATATTAAGTGGGAGATGTGCTAGCAATGTCTTTAATAGTTTGTCATCAATTTTTAGGGTGGATATGTAATAATACCAAAGACCAGATACACCGGCCCCTTAACTCCACCCTCTCAAAAAACAAACAAACAAAAAAACCCTAGATGTGTTGCTATGTAAAGATTTACATGCAGCTCCAGGAATGGGGCTTGGGGGGAAAGCTTCCATTGACTGTAATTAAGTTTCTATATCTAGCAAAATGGGGAGGGAAAATATCTGTGGCCTCCCCATGATTCACCTCCATCATTTGTGTAGTCTTCTTCCACACTGTATCAGGGTTGGTCTGCGTGACCAACAGAATAAGGCATAAGTGATGGTACGTCACTTCTGAGATAAAGCTATAAAAGAGGTCTTCTTGCTGTCTCTCTCACTGCTCACTCTAGTGGGAAGCCAGCTGCCATGGTGAAGGACAGCCCTGTGGAGAGACCTATGTGATGAGGAACTGACTCATGTCAACAGCCTCATGAGTAACCATAGAAGAGGATCTTCTAGTCCTGGTCAAGTGTTGGAGACTGCATGTCCAGCTGACAGTTTGACTGTAGCCTCATGGGAGGCCCTGAGGCAGAGGCACCCAGCTCAGGCACTCCCAGGTTCCTGAGCCTCAGACACTGTGTGAGATAATCAATGTCAGCTGTTGGCTGTTAAGATTTTGGGTAATGTGTTGCACAGCAAGAAATAACTAATACAACATCCGAGAAAATAATTTCAATTATAGATAAACGAAGAGAGTACATTTCTGTGTTTACAGACTGAGATCTGTGTTCATCACAGTCAGATTGAAAAGAATAAGTGTGAGACTGAGAAAGGGAGATAAAACCAGACCAGAAAGTCAGGATCATCATAGTCCAGAATTTCCTCAGAGCAAAGATATCAAAAACCTTGTCTTTACTGTTTGTTAGCCTAATGTAAAAGCATAGGGTCAGAATTGATTTATTAAGGGGAGGTACTAGGTCTAGAAGTCATCCAAGTCTTATCCAAATCATCAACAATTAAAAGATAAAAAGGGAAAAGAAGGAAAAAAAATCTTTCTCATAGTGTTCAGGATTAATCCAAATTCTGAGATTATATATCAGAGGGAACTGAAGATATACTTATGCCCCCAATCTGGAATTTCACTGGTATTAAAGAAGGTTTTAGTCCTCCCTGGGGCCAGCATTCCAGAAACGTTAACTGCAAGTCTCTAAGGAAGCCATGCCACTGGGCCTAGCATACAAAATGCTTTAGGCAAGCTTCATTAATCTTGTTAAAGAACATGTCTTTGCCATTCATTGATTAGATACACAAATCATTCATCCCCATAAGGAATTGCAAAGGAATCTAAAGTCACTCAAAACTCAGCCTTGTACTGCCTGTGATTGTCAAGGTAACAAACATTTCACAATTCTGAGCAACCAGACCTCTGCAGACTATTTTGAAGCCACCATAGGTATTAGCCAGTCTTCCACCTCTCATTTCATTTAACAGTTTCCAGGGGCATTCTCAGGAGAGCTAATCAAGATACTAAGTGTACCCACAGACAACCAGACTGCCAATACCCTGTAGCAAGTTAGGAGAAGTAAATAGGGTTTTCTTTGTCTTCCATCAATCTTAGATGCCAAGTTCTACAGAGCCGAATAGAAGCCGCCTCTGCTGTCGGTGCTTGTTACAGCAGCTGTGTCAGGGCGCTGACTGAAGGAGAGGCATCAGGAGTATGAGGATGCAAATTCTACTTGTTCTTTTATGTTGGACACAGTGATGATTATAGATGGTGTTTCTTAATTGTTTACAATGGAGTCAGGCCCTTTGAAACATTACCTCATGTTTCGGACTTCCCTGCTGGCACAGTGGTTAAGAATCCACCTGCCAATGCAGGGGACACGGGTTGAAGCCCTGGTCCGGGAAGATCCCACATGCCAAGGAGCAACTAAGCCTGTGCACCACAACTACTGAAGCCCGCGCGCCTAGAGCCCGTGCTCCGCAACAAGAGAAGCCACCGCAGTAAGAAGCCACTGCAACGAAGACCCAGTGCAGCCAAAAATAAATAAATAAATTAATTTTTAAAAATTACCTCATGTTTCAAATATTATCCCAGGAGAAATGGGTTTTATCATGCTCATTTTAAAGATGAGAAACTTGAGGCTCAGTGTGTGGTTGAATTCTTACCAAGAACATACAACTATTATGCGACAGAACCTGGGTTGGAACTGAACACTGTCTGACTTCAACAGTAGTGTGCCTATCCACTGTGATTTTTTCACTACCACCTTACCACTTCCTACAATTGAGTCTCTCTTTGCCTATTTCCTTTTTTTTTTTTTTTCCGGTATGCGGGCCTCTCACTGCTGTGGCCTCTCCCGTTGCGGAGCGCAGGCTCCGGACGCGCAGGCTCAGCGGCCGTGGCTCACGGGCCCAGCCGCTCCGCGGCATGTGGGATCTTCCCGGACCGGGGCACGAACCCGCGTCCCCCGCATCGGCAGGCGGGCTCTCAACCACTGCGCCACCAGGGAAGCCCTATTTCCTTTTTAAGATCACATTTATTATGAAACATTTTCTCCCCATGGCTATAACGATGATATTAAAAATACTGAAAAACTGGTATGGCTTGGGAGTTGACCAGTGAGCATAGATGCCTGATATGATTAGTGCAGGAAAGGGTCCCGGAGGTCGCTGGAATGCCAGAGGCGGGCCATTTAGTTGCCATGTTCTCAGAACTGAGGGGTTCCTTGAGGGAAGTAGGGCTCACAGGGGCTCATAACAGCTCCTATTTACCAGCTGTTACATAAATCTTTTAAAATTTTCATAGGCAGCATGGTTATACTGGTGTAGACCAGCTGAGCATTAGCATTGACTGGCTGAACAAATTAATAATAGCAGCAAGACAAAACTTTGACCTTATGAACAACAGTTTTGCTCTAGAATTTCCACCAGAAGAAACAAGTGTAGAAGAGTTTATGCATTGTGTAAAAATACATATTTAGTCTCTCACACAGAGACCAGTGATAGCAGTACTAAGAATATGATGCAGCCGAAAAGATGGTTAGTGGTTTTAGCTCTATAACCCCAGTTCTCTCAGAGCTGAAAAAAATCTGCATTGAATATTGAATACTAGAAATTTATAAATAAGCTAATGTTCTTTGTTGGTTTTTTATATTGCAGTTTGAAAGATGACATGTAAAATGTTCACAGAAGAAAATTTAGAAAGTGAACAGAATTTAGTCTTTAAAATGAGTTTATACTTTGGGTATGTTAGTGTACTGCTTTAGTGGTTCAACAAATGTCTGGTCATGTTTGTCATGATACCCTCTGATGGGCAAAGAGTAGCATGATGTTTCATTTTACATAGCTGGCAACCATAGGAGAAAAGGGAAAAGAGGATGAGAATGTTCCAGAGGACTGCACAGAAATGCACTGAGCAAAGTTTCTGAAGCTAACCCACACTCGCAGACAAATGAGTACTGCTCACAAGCCATATGAGAAACTGAGTAGGTATGTTTCCTTAAATAACACAATTTAAAATTTCTGTATCATTGGTAATATCCTAAAAAATTTTATTATGTCGTATATGCCATTAGAACTATCCTCAAAAACACACCTGATTATTTAGCTATGAAACTATACACAAATAAAACTAAAAAAGGTAAAATTAACTATGAAATATCTTTAAATATTTCTGTTATAGGATCTTGCTGGCAAACGGATGTGTCAGGCTGACTAAGGGAATAAAATTGAGGATTATTTCTTCTGGGCTCTCCTATCTCCAATTTAACACCCACTGAGATGTGAGTTAATTCTATGTTAGGCATTCTGTTAACTAATTTTTAAATTTCGGGTTGTTATTAATTTTAACCTTTGAACTGTTTTTGTTTTTCCGTAGAGTGACGTTTATGTTGTTACTGCTGCTGTTCCTGCCATCATATCCAAAGCATTTTGGGTTGCCATGATTTTAACAGAGAAAATCATCCTGGACACTATATACCTAAGGCCTAACAGGTGGTTGAAGATACTGAAGGTCAGTGGTTGCTGGCAGTGATAGACTGAACTATTATTGCTTTTTTCACATCCTCTTTTCCGGGCAACTTTGCATTTCCTCCCACAAAAATACAAACCGTATTTCAGTGACCTGTGAGCTCAGCCAAAGACTTGTTTTGGTCAAAGGAACTTGGGCATAAGTGATAGCGTGCTGGTTCCAAACCTAGGCATTGAGAGGCCTTGTCTGTTTCCAGTTTGCCTCTTGGTCTCCCGTCATTGCTGTGAAAGCAGCTTCCGCTGGATGGTTGCTCTCCCGCTTCTTGGGCCCCAGACTAAACAGGCTAGGAGCAGAGCCCCTGCAGAGCTGTGCAGCTAAATGCAGCCTGGAGAAGCTGCCCCAGCACACTTAGATGTGAGAGAAATTAATGCTTATTGGTAAATGGCTTGGAAGGGTTTGCAGTTGTTTGTTACATGACAAAATTTGTCAGCAGTTGACTGATGCACTGGAAGTGGCCTTAAGGTAGGGAGTTAATTAGAAGTGGTGTGATGCTGCTCCAAATAACCTCACTTTCTTGCTCAAATGATGAAAATGTAAAACTTAAGGGGCTAGAACAGCATCAGTAAGGTAACCTGTGGTTCAGTATACTAAAAAAGAATTAAAATGGCAATTTTTTAATTTTTTAATTAGTTTTAATCTAGACTTTAAGTTAACCGAATATGTAATACCTCATTTAACTAATCTGTACTATCATTTTTTAAGGTAATAGAAACACTATCACATTATTTTAAAAAGAAATGTCCAGATTTAAACAGAGAGGGCCACTAGAATCCAGTGATACAGAGGACTTCCTATCTTAAATATTCTTGAGTTTGATCTAATCAAAATAAAATTTCATCTTCTTGGGAGAATCCATCAGTAGGGAACAAGTAGATGTTTCTCTCTCTAAATATTAAATGCATGCAGTTTATTATAAATAATGTAATGATGCACATAATGTAAGCACAAGCCCTGCTTGTGAGAACTATGCAAATTTGCTTTGGGTCTAAATACATCAGAGAGTCCTTTCACATTATATTTTGGATTACACAAACTGTAGTTTTATGTACTACATGCAGAAGTAAACATGTCTCTCTCTCCTCTGAGTATGAATGGAAATAACGCAGCCTGCCAAAAAATGCTTTGTATCGTCGTGAAAGTTTCTAAAGAAGAAAAAATAGCAAAGCTCTCAACAACTTTCTCTACTGTAGAAAAAGGTTAATGCAGTTCCAGACAAAGGTCAATGCATTGATCAGTGTAGCTTCAAACAAGGAGGCAGGGTGGCTTCCCTGGTGGCGCAGTGGTTGAGAATCTGCCCGCCAAAGCAGGAGACACGGGTTCGAGCCCTGGTCCGGGAGGATCCCACATGCTGTGGAGCAACTGGGCCCATGCGCCACAACCACTGGGCCTGTGCTCTAGAGCCTGAGAGCCACAACTACTGAGCCTGAGTGCCACAACTACTGAAGCCTGCGCACCTAGAGCCCATGCTGCACAACGGGGGAGGCCGCCGCAATGAGAGGCCTGTGCACCGCAACAAAGAGTGGCCCCTGCTCACCGCAACTAGAGAAAGCCCGTGCGCAGCAACGAAGAGCCAATGCAGCCAAAAATAAAAAATAAATTTAGTAAAAAACAAACAAAAAAACCCAAACAAAAAAAAAAAAACAAGGAGGCAGGTCTTTTCACAGTGTTTACAGTATGTCTTGAAATTATGAAAACATCATTTTACTTTGGTCTTTTTGTTCATTAGGCAAAGATTTCTATTTAAAAAGCCTTCTGAAAAACATTAATTGTTGCTAAATAATTCCATGTGTAGCCCCATCAGATATACTTATTTTAATTGCACCTGAGAACTTTTCTTTTATAAATATCATATAAAATACTTTCATTTTATAGATACTATGTAAAAATGAAGGCTTATGAATACAATCAGTTGGAATTACAACATAAGAGAAAGTGAAGACTATATGGACTATTCCCTGGACAGTCTTTTAGTAAATATTGGAATGCCACCATTCTGCTTTCTCAGAACACAGGGAATGAAGGAACAAACCCTTACCATTATTTCACATTATTCACTGATATCACTGAATCAAATACCAATGTCTTTCTTTTTTGAGATTTTTTGTTTTCACCCATCCCTTACTGTCTCTGCTTCACTAAAAACTTATTCATTCAACAAATGTTTATTGAACATCTACTGTTCTCTAGGCACTGGATATGAAGCAGTTTACAAAAAGACATGGATGACCTTAGCCCTTTCAGAGTTTACAGTCTAGTAGAGGACACACAGGCTAAGCACATAGATATGGAGATAAAGAAATCATTTCAAAGAGTAATTAACGCAGTGAAGGCAAAGAAACTGGGTGCTCCAAAAAAGAATAAGAAAACTTAATTCAGATTGGGTGGTCAGTCTAGGAAGAAGTGACATTGAAGCTGAGATCCTAAGACTGGAAAAGGGCTGGCCTTTGAAGGAAGCCATCCCCAGGAAGCGGAGAAATTTCCTGCAAAGGCTCTGAAGTGAGAAGGAGAAGTTGGGGCTACCTCCTTGAAATTTTGGAGTGATTCCCTCTATACCTTCATCTCATGCTTAGGTCATGGTACTTAATATTTTTATTTTCTCTTAATGTATATGTTCTGTTTCCAAAGCTGCTTGAGGGCAGAGAACTAGTTTAAGCCATTTTTATCACCCATGATAAATTATTGTGCATTCCAGGGTCACAAATTTAAATGCCTCCAGGGTTTGGACTGGAGGAAAGCTGATGAAGAATAATCATTTTATTCTTAACCCAGAGGAGGGAATTTTTTTGTTTTCTTTTCTCACTGAATCAGTCAGGCTTCAGTAAGGAAAACAGAAGCCATTCTATATGTTCTGAGTATAATACAGTTGCTTTGAACCTGACACATATGGTCTTCCCCAGTCACCTCTCTCCTACTCCCTCTGGTGCCTTTCCTCTTCTAGCTTCTAAATCTCACTGGTGACTCTTATTAACAGATGAGAATCTGTGAGTTTATAAGGAAGCAGATTCTGGGCAGTGTAGTTTCCAGCATCTCTTCTGCAATGCACTTTGGCCTACTCAACATCCATACTGACCCTTTCAGACATAATTAAACTTTCAAATAACAACAAAAAGAACACCCTTCTTTTATCTATCATGATGGAACTACTCCTTGATCAACTGATGACCTGCCCCACCTCTTCCCAAAAGGTTGAGATGTAAATTCCATTATGTTCCTGTATTCATCTTCGGGTAAAATTCTTTTTCTAGCACAGTCAAGATCTCCCTTTGTTATCCTGTAGCTAAGCATTAAATTTATAGCATTAATCACTGTTAACATTGATAACACAGCTTTTAATAAATAATATGGGGAGGGAAAATTGTTGATATATGAAAAATGCATATACAATGAAACAAGCAAGGAAAATATTAATAATTACTACCATGTCCATTCCTGCAAGCAGTCATATGGCCAGAATCCCTGCCTCTTCTGCCCATTCCATGTTTCCTTTGCCCTGAGCTTGCATCTCAGTTGACTACTATTTAGGGTGACCCAAACTGTCATTCAGGAAACAACTGAGGTATTAGTGGTTCTGCCTATAATTGGTTGTAGCCTTTCATTAAATGCTGCTATTGAACACAAAGTACTATAAAGTGTTCTAAGCAACCTCCTGAGTTCCAGACCATTCCCTCCATGCCCTGTTGGGTCAATCATTTAACTCAGTAGAGTAATCCAGTACTTTGCCTGTGCATTCAGTGTCAGAAAGAACTCAGTGATCAGTTGGCAATCTCAGGCTCCAATTCAGTGGAACAGTTGTTCTGTATCCTGATGGAAACAGCATTATTACTAGATCCTCTAAACAAGCAAACTCAAAATTGTGGGGACAGAAAGCAAAAATTTTGTCTGAGTTTTTAGGGGCAATAAAGAGAGAAGCTACCTTCACTTTCATCCTTTGTTCCCAGATCATGTTTTTTTGGTTGGTTGTTTGTTTTTTGTTTTGTTTGTTTTTTTACTATGGGAGAAATGGAACCACATATGCAACTGAGCAGGACCCTGTGGGACTCCTGGGCACAGAAGCCTTTCTGTGTCCCCCATTCCTTGTTTGTAGGGAACAGACTCCAGCCTCCATGACATTCCCTGAGCTCTAAAGGGCAGATTCAAACAGTTGCTAATTAGTAAGGGAGGGGATGCAGAGACAAGGGAGGAGCAGCCAAGAAACAATAGTGCAGCCTTAGGGCAGGGTCCTGGTTCCACATCAAGGGATACACACAACAGTACCTTTAAGCTCTTTACAGAACTAAAACCCCCAACAAATGAAAGATGTTAGCATTCTTCATTCCAGAGAAGACCACCTGAGGCCAGATTAAAGGAACCAGACCAACTCATCAAGAGATTACCTGAGCCAATAAAGATGTTAAAAATAAATAAATAAATAACCCCCCCCCCAAAAAAAAAAAGAGATTACCTGAGACCAGATTAACGGAGTGCAGGCCCTGTACACACCCTAATCTTATCAGCAATCCAGTCCTTGAACCATTGCTATAAAACTCCTCACCAAATCCTCCCAGGTTGGGACACACAGGTTTTGAGGGCATGAGTCCACTGTGTCCCTCTTTGCCTGGCAAAGCAATAAAGCTATTTTTTTCTCCTTCACCCAAAACTCCGTCTCTGAGATTTGATTCAGCAACAGTGCACAGAGGCCGAACTTTTGGTATCACATATTAGAAAATCAGAAAACACATGTCAGTTGTAGCACAATACTTCAGCTCTTCATGTTGTTACTCAAAAATTACCACAAATGAGCCTTCATGACACCATTTCACTGTTTCCACTGGGCTACTGGTTAAGGTCTGATAGAGTCAGTGAGTGAATTCTAGGGATGTAAGCACCCTGCCTCCCTTATTTTGCTGTTAAATGAGTTCACTGGTCAAGAGCTGTGTTGTTTGGACACTTTGATTGTAAACAATTCAAGTAAGTGCAAACAGAAGTGATTGGAACAGAGAAAGCCAGAATAAGAATACCCAGAATAAGAATACCCAGAATGAGAATCTATTCCAGTGAGGACAAATTGCTGCCATCTCTATGATTGCAGAGATCCAATTAGTTATCTTGTCCTCAAGCGGCTGGTTCTATCCTGCCCTGGGGAATAATGCTGTATCAGGGGTTCAGTACTGGTTTCTGAGATTGGGAATGCAACTGTGGTGGTAGCTAGAAAACCCTATCTAGGGGTAACCTATATCTGTTGATCCTGTGACTAAACCTCCATCCCTATCACTACGGTTGGTCACATTGTTCATAAATCCACTGAAAGTATATAGAGCTTGTCATTTTCTTCATCTATTGAAAATCACATTGGGACAGGATGCCTTTTGGTGAATATTCTTAGAGGATACAGATATCTCCATGCATTGCCATTTTGAGAGGTCCACTGACATAAATCTTCCCAATTTTCCAATAGTGTTTCTTCCAAATGTTTATCACTACCCACAAATTGATTTAGATCTATATCTCTAGCCATATCTTCTTTCATGTAAAGTGAACAAAAGATGCATAGCACAAGACTCTGCCCGTTTGATGGAATTCCCTCCCCCTCTGCTCTTCAATGCCACACCTAAGCGAAGCTTTAATAGTGCATTTGTCCACTTTAGGGTTACATCAGCATATCATGCACAATCATCTATAAACCAGGCCATTTTTTTTCCCTTTCACATTCAGATAGTGATAGGGAATTATTCATGCGGCCATAAAGTATGAGTTGAAGGAGAAATAGATGTTAATGGAGCAGGAATATATTTCATAGAAACCTGAGCCACATATACATGATGCTTACTTATGTCTTCATGTCTGACTTGAGTCAAATCTCATGTATGTCACTTCCACTTGGTGACTGAAAGCTGCCTTGCATGCCCAATTTTATGACTTAGACCCATCCGCTACATTATGAGCAGCTCGGATTGCATGTATCCTATTGTCAGGAGTTCAGTCCATACAAGGGTTTGGTAGCGCATCAGGAACTGATTCTCAAAAGGAGAATATTTTTCTGTATAAGAAAGCAGGACTTTGCTCCATAACTCTAGGGTGCTGCCTTGAGCTGTAATTTTACTAATACTTATCAAATGCTCCATACAGTATCCATAAACCAGTTCAGATGCTATCGGATCTATTATGTGATACTGCCCAAATGGGAGATTTTAAAAGCAACATGAACTGGTTGCAAAGTCTTGCTCTGTTCTGAGTCTTGTTCTTGTTCTACTTAAATCTGGCCTTGTTAAAACCATCAAATCACTTTATTCACACAAATGTCCCTTAATTTACAAAGCCTCAGTCATTCAGACACTTTTGGGGGATCCATAGTGTTCAAAGAACTTAAATATAATTCATCATACCAACCCAAGTAAACCAAGCACAAAAAATATTCATATAAACTTGTTGGGGCAAAAATGTTATATATTCATATAAACTTATTGAACATATTTTTTAATTCTCAGAATTCTACTCTATTCTGATAAATGCCCTGATTTTTAAAATAAGAGACCAGATAAGGCTTTGAATACAATTTACATTGTAACTCAGTTACTTATGTGATCAAAATTAGGATTTAATTTTCAAAAGCCTCAACCCTCCTAGTTAGATAAAATAAAAGGTGTTTTTAGGACAGTCAAATTAGCTCTAATTCTCTGACTGTGTCATTATCTGAGGGCTGTATATAAGCTTTACAGTACAGTCAGAAGAAGGGATTCCACTTCATAATTCCACCCTAATATTCTATTGCAAAAAAAAAAAAAATTGGTCTTCCACTGTCTTTCCTTTCATAAGCACTTCATTCCAGCAGCTACAGATGATAAGTAATTGGTTTTGTTACTACATGCCATTGACTACAGAGTTTAATTTTTCTAATAGCAAAGCAATGATGTCAATTACTACCTTCAAATCACCAAACCAATCCCACATTCTTATATGTGATGTTCTAGTTCCCTGGAACCTCTCCAAGTATAAATATACATTAGAATACAGTTAGACTATATTTTATGGATCCTAATTATGATGGCCTTTTTTTAAAATATAGAGAATTAAAGTTTCAGACAACTGTTGGATGTCTGAGAGGAGCAAAATCATAGAAGTCACTACAAACCATCAAAGCCTGTAGCACAGAAGCAGAGGATACCAGAGAAAGTAGTGCCAGGGATGCTGAATAGATAGCTAACTCAACTTACTCCCTTTTGAAAGACACATAAGTTTATGAAATATATTATTTTGCTCTAATATTTTAAGTAACAACTGTTAACTGTCATGTCTTAGAAATTCATATTTTCTACTAAAGGAGTGCCCATAATTATAGTGAGAGTATTTACTGAGTTTTGGAAGGGAAGAGAAGAAGGAATGGTATTATGCTGAGAGCAATATGTACAGATAGTGACAAGATGTAAGGAAGTGTGGCTCGAGGTTGCAGATGAGCAACAAGTAGAAGAATCTCTGCTTGGGCATTTTTTCTTGGGCACAGACATAAATATCTGCCCTCATCTTTTTCCCTCCCCCCTACCACTACCATATGCTTAAGTTGAAGAAGAAGCCTAAACGCATTAAATTAAGGGAATATACTCTGGGAATGCTGAAAAATGAAACAAAACAAACCTCCAATTACTGAAATACAAACTATTGGTCATGACTGGCAACATCTTCAAGCTAGTCTCTTGGAAGATGGGGAGAGGATAGGTAGAGGACAATATTTTGTGTTGATACAGCTGGGATTTAAATATTTCTGATCTCAAAGGAGGGAAACTAGTGACATAAAAGTCAGGAGGCCAAGACAGCAGCTAGATGGGTTGAGGAATCAGTTTTCTAAAGCAAAACCAAATGTTCAGGAAACAAGGTTAGAAAATCATGTTGCTTCTTGTTCGGAAAAGGCTAAATTTATGAGAAGAGGTACTGAGGGAGGGCAAGGTACCGAGTACTTAACATAGCAAACAAAAAAGCAAACTAGACTTTAGTTTGATGGAAAGCAAAGTTCTGTAAGGTGATGTATTCATTTATTCTCTCACTAAACAAACAATTATTAAGCATAATTTACTGTGTTCCAAGTGCTGCCCTGTGCCCTAGCAAAGTAAATACAGAGATAACCTGATCCTCAGGCCAGGTGGATTGCCCTCTAGCAATTTTCCTATTTTCTTCTGTCTATGGGATGCTCTGCACCCAAAGCCATGTGTTAAGAAAAATTTCAGCCTGGTATGGGCTGTGGGTCTTCTTTATGAAATGTTTGCATTCTTTAAATCAGGAAATCATCTGCAGGGCAGAAAATAACTGTACATGGGTCCTCAAATCCTGTTCATAAGAACTCTATCTCTTTGAGTGCTGTTTTAGTGGGCAGCTTAACTTTGGGTGTCACTCCTGCTTTAGTTATCTCTCAAATTTTCCTTTTAAATAAATTGGACTGCAACTCGATTTATTTTCAATAAAAGATAGGTAAATAATTAAACATATTATTTCAGTATATAAACTACTTTAGGAGAAAGATGCATAACTCTTGAGAAACACATACACATACACCAACTGCTTTCAGGCTACTAAGAAATCATTTAACAAATGATTGCTTCAGCTATCAATATTCTAATGACTCAAAAAAGTTAACAAATTGTCTCAAATGTCTAACATCTACACTGAAGAACTTGGTTTGAACTGTATGCATCACACTTAGACAAATAGAAAATCAAAAATATGAGTAATAATAATTATAATAATGTATTCTACAAATGGCTAATGTTATTATCCCCATTACTAGTATTTTCATATTAGCAGCTTATTTACTTTAAAGAGATTTTATACAGATGCTCATTTGGAACAATACTGAGAAAGTTTCAAAATTACTATGAATTTAATAGAACTATGACTTGCATTCAATATTAAATTTATTTTAAACAGTATTCACATTATTTGGTAATTTAACCCTACTCAAAGTACAAATCTATGTGGCAATTTAGCTACTATCATTATTTTTTTATGAATTAGCTATGACTACCTACTTTGCTCAGGAAGGCTCTTATACATCTAATTAGTGCTAATAGCAAATGCCTTAAAAATGTTCAAATTGAAACAAAAAATATGATAGCAGTTATTCTCATCAGGGAAATCTGCAAACTCTAAGTCGTCTTATTAAAGGAGATAATACAGCAGTCAGTTGAAAGATGCCAAGGAATCTCCTCATTTTTGTGTGTGACTATTTTTTCATTCTGTATACCTGTGCACATCAGAATCTTCAAAATTCCCATAAGCTTCTGAACAGGGAGGTAATTTGGGAATTTTTAACCCTGAATTGAAAAGAAAGGAAATATAGGAGCCAAGGAGGGAGGGAGGTGGGGAGGAGAAAAGAATAGATAGCTAATGCAGAAAAAAAAAAGAGATTGATCTTTTCTTGGGCCTTGAAAAGAGGTTGGCTCATTTATTTACTAATTTTTTCAGGAAATATTTTAGCGGGTGCCTACTGTGTTTCATTTAAAGTGCCAAACACTGGGAATAGTTGAATGTAAAGATGCTGTTCCTGCTCTCCAGGAGCTCACAATTAAATGGGGAGACGGACCCAAATATAGTGTGGTAATTGCCAAGATTGCTGTATATGGGGGTACAGTGGCAAATGGGGGGCAGTGCAAGTGTGTTGGCCTATGGAATTCAGAGAAGGCTTTATGGAGCACAGGACTATCAGCTGTCTTTTGCAGGAGGAGTAGGCGTTTGATAAGTCAATGGGGAGGAAAACAAGTACTGCCACCAGAGGGAGAGGCAAAGGCAAAAGCACAGAAACAGCATGCTGAATTAAAGAAACTGCAAAATGTTTGCTACAATGTGAGCACAGGCTCCACTGAAACAATGGCCAGTTTCTGATTATTACCACTTGGAGGATAGACTGTTTGTTCCCTGAAAGCATAATGCTCCTAAGCCATGACAGCTTAAATCGAGTTCAAGTGAAATGAAATCTAGACAGCCATCAAGCGGGGAAAAAATAGCCGTAGCCCCATTAGTGGTATAATGGGTCCAAGGTAAGTTGCCCTGGACCAGAGCTCAGTGAGAGGCCGAATCATCTGGCAACAGGAGGAAATACACATAGGTAGAGTCAAGGGGTCCCAGAGTGACTAGCAGGCAATACTTCGTATCATGTTCAGGTAGGGCAAAGCTGGTCTTGCTCATGGGCAACAGAACAGGAGCAGGGTCTGATCAGACTATGGAACAGGACTGTACTGTTAGGTGTCTTCATTGTTGGTCTATGCCTTCCTAGCTGCTTAAAAAGATACAATCAATGTTAAGTTGAACTACATAAAATTGCCAATATTTGACCTTTTGACCTGAAAAATGGCAATTTCACATGGTTTAGTCTAATATTTGCTGAGTGATTATCCAGGACCTATCAGTCTCCTGAAGACTATAAACATACTACCTAATTTAATTTAAAACTTGCAAGCACCCTACAGGCTAAATCTCCAATCTACAGAGAGGAAACCAGAGATCCAAGTGCCTGGGTGACATACCCCAAGAGAGAAAATTACTAATAAATTACAATCTCTCTGGTTCCAAAGCTGGAGAATTTTGCCAGGGTCTTAATCTGCACCTTGAGCAATTAAGCAGACAATAAACGCTCTGAAATTAGATAACAAATAGAAGAAGGCTTGTATCAGGAGAGCTAGTAAATGGAGACTCAAACCCCAAGTCCACAGGATTTGCTTCCTCATTATTTTTCTCTGCTTCTGTTCTCTACTATCTACTGGCCTATACCCCTATCTCCACATCATCCTCTATTTCATCTACCCTCCTTGCCTCACTCCTCCTTACCTCTGTCTTCCTCTTTCTTCAGTCATGAAGCAATATGTACAGAAAGGTTGCTGCAGCACAGGAAAGATGATGTAGCAATTAGTTACATTTTGTAGAATCACACTTAAGATATGGAAGAATATTCTCACTCTATTAAGTGAAAAATAAAAATTTACAATAAAGTAAGAGTAGTTGATCAAACATCTGTCATCTATCTATCTGGAAAATGTCTGGAATGGCATTCTAATAGTCATCTCTGAGGAGAAAAATGCTTCTGCTTATCTGATTATTTTCCTTAGTTTTCTACTGTTTTGTAATAAAGCAAAAATATACTGTTATTTTCAAATCATCTAATTTTATATCCCTATTTCTGAAAGCAATATCTTAGAAATATAGTTGGTTCAAAAGGAGGCATTTTCAATAACTTCTTCGCATACAATGTTCCTTATTTTAGAGGACTATGCGCCTTTATTAAATAACACTATTTGAAGATGTTTTCTTTATCTCAAAAACAATAATAACAACTTTTTGTTAACTGCCTAAAAAGTCTCTTCCAGTATTTTTTTTAAACTACTGTATTTTCCCCTTTCCTCTCCTGTTCCTCCCCCACCAGCCAAAATAATTCTTCTTTCTATCATTCATCAGGATCCTTGGCCTTTTTGAAAGGAAGAGGCTAGATATGGTATATAAATCCAGTTAGCACAATTATTTCTTGAGTAGAACCATTAGCCCTGCCCTTTCAGGTGTCACTATCTTTTTTTAACAAGCTATCGATCTCCCCCAAGAAAGTGGAGACAGAGATCAAAATGCATCTAAGAAAATGAAGAAAGCAAGAGAAAATAAACTGGAAAGAAAAGCAGACCTAGGACAGTATTAAAATGGAAAGGAAGATAAAATTCTTAGAATGATAGACCTGTGAAGGACCTTGAGAGGTTACAACATCCTAGAATGTCTTTTAGGTAGTGAAATATTCCACAGTAGCCACTCCTGCAATCTGTCTTGGTCCATGTATTATTACTGCAATGCCCCAGTCTATCCTTGACCTTAGCATGAAAAATTTTTACTTGCCCTAACTCATCAATGATTGGTAATGTAATTTGGTGAATTTGGTGGTTTTGGTTCACCAAAGAGAAAAATCCTCCCTTTGCTCCTTTAAGGATGAAAAGACAGAATGTGGGAGAATCTGATTATTCAGTCCCAGGGTCAACCCTTGAGGAAGTTTCCCTCCATAGGTTTGCTCTCATCTGACCATCTAGTGTTTGGTTGGTGAATCAGGCTGCTAAGTTTTACCGTGATCCCCTCCTTCACAGCAGAGAACTCTCCTTCTTCAGCAACAGCATAGGGAGGTTTTAGTGTACAGATCCTCTGATCCCTAGTCCAGTGTACTATTCACACATCATCTTTGGGCTAATCCTGAAATCTTGCTGCAACTCACTTCTCTGCTGAATGAAACAGTATGTGGAGCCCATGGTGTGAGCTGCTATCCCTCACTAGAAAAACTGCTTTCTTTCCTGAAGTAAAAAACAATCTGATCTTACTTACGAAGCATTACTCTTTCACAGGCATTTCACAGTAAACATTAAAATAAAGATTTTAGTAATTCTAAGATACTCTGCAAGCTAAAACCCTATAAAATATACCACACTTTTAAATTTAGATCCCCAGATTATTATTATCCCCAAAATGTTATTTTCCTATACTTTAATGTTACATTTATAACATTATGATTTGATTGAGATCAATACGTTCTCAAAGAACATAGATCACATGGTCATTTATCCATTATCTATCTATATAATCTATACCTCATTTTGAAAAATGCACTTATGACAACTAAATAGTTAATGTAATTATCTAATTCAGGGAAACATTGCATAGTAAAAATGGCTTTGAAATTTTACTAAAACGTCCTTGTTATCTTTGCATTTTAGCCTTTAAATATGACATGAAAGAGTTACCTCTGTTGAGTATGTCAAAGCATCTGAAGAAATTCAACAAGTAGTGTTCAAATCACTATTAACTTCAACATAATACATATTAACCAGCTTTAAAATTCCACACAATACACTCTACAAGATAATTCGAGGGAAATGCATGAATTTACAGCTGTATTTTTACCTTGGGGCTTTTTAATATCTTATAAATAACAAGTATGAAATACTTAAATCCCTCAACATAAATACAACCTTGTAATGGTACACTTGTCATGCTTTATCCTTCATGCAATTCTCATCATCATCTCATTAGGATGGTTTCCGTTCATATCAATCATATACTTTCATAATTAATTTATTGCATCAGAAAAAAATTCTTATCCCATTACACTTATAACTCACAAGCTATTAGAAGAATTGATGTGGAAGAGGGGAGTCCAAGTATATTTATTCTAACCAACTTTGTCTTCAGAGACTTTGGACTCCTGATAAGTTTTCTTTTAAACATTTTCAACATGTGAGGACATCAAGGGTAGTTCCCCAGGCCTTTCCTTTTTACATTGGAGACACACTCTCTGGTACAGAATAATAGCTGAGCTCTCTTAGTGAGGTTTTGTGAGATTTCTCCTACAATAGGGAGCATTTAAAATATGAAAAAACACTCCATCTCATACCCATAGAGTTACATAGCTTAAGTGACATTCTCAAGGGAGCCATGTCTCACAGATTATGGGTTTTTTTTTACTGTAAGTAATTCTTTAATCATGAACATCCTGCTAAGGGCATTCTGCAGATAAGAGCCCTTCTTCAAAGCATTTATTTACCCAGAGGTCCAGTCAATGAGATTAGACCCACTCATATCCTTCCTTTCTTTCTGCTAAAAGTGTCTCTCTGGTAAAGAGAATGAATTGATATCAGGGTACCTACTATAATACCTTTTTCCCACAGGGTATTTAGTAAGGTACAAGTCTTTTTTTTTTTTTTTTTTTCTGTTTTTGCTATCTTTCTCTCTTTTCCAGAGAAATGCTATTCAAAAGTTGCCAACCATATTTATGCCAAGCAATTCTATTTACAAGTCACTCTGGAGCCAATTTCCTGATTTCCTTTGTTTATTCTAATTATGAAACTAAAATGCAAGTCGATAACAATGTTCTGAGTAAAAGATATAAGGAAACTTTTTTGGTTGTTTTTTTACTCCTCTTTTAAGGGCATTGGGATAAGTTAGTCAAGGTGCACTAATTATCTTGAAGAAAAAGGGAAAAATGTCCATCTGTTCTCTCACAGAAAGAATACTGCCGGTGAAATAAGATAATGTCTAATGAAAGCTGATATCTTCAAGAAGCTACTCATCATGAGAACAGTAAGGACATACATTTTTATTACAATATGTAGCAAAAATGAGACTTATTCTGACTGAAGTACATTAGCACCACAGGAGAGCTCTGGGAATAATGACTGTGCCCATGAAAGTAAAAGAAAATACGCATTTATAGGATCCCACTCTAACAGATGTAAGAGACAACAGTAGCTATACTAACGCTGAGAGAGGTCTCCTCTTGCTGTTCCTCTAGATATTGCAAGGCTATTGTACCCTCATACTGTCTGCAGGAAAAAGGCAACAGGATCAGATTGTGCAAATATTAAATGAGCAGCAGTGGCAGCAGCTGCAGAGTTTCTCTCTTTGAGCTATTAGCAAAGGACCGTCCTTTGCACATGTTAGGTTATGAAGAGCTCCTAATCAGAGTGACAGGAGGATCCCTGCATTCAGAAGATGCACCTGAGTCCCAGAACAAGCCAAATGAAGAAACAAAGATTTGCCTTTGAGCATGACCAGGCTGTGGAAAACCAGCAGTCATGGCTGAAAGGGCAGTAGCTGCAGCACCATCAGTGGGTCAGACATGCCTGCTGATGGTCCAGGCTTGTGGCTGCCTTAAGCTTCAGCAGCAGAGTCTCATTTGGTAGCCTGTAATCAGCTATCAGATGGTGGTGGTTGAATCTTCAGTGTACAGGCATGAGTCTGACAACACTTGGACAAGCATTAAGTCCAAGTTGATTCTGGCAAACAAAAAACAAACAAACAAAAAAGAAAAAGAAAAGAAAAGAAGGAAGAGAGAGAGAAAGATAAAATGAGGCAGTCACTTTGGAATAATGATGGGAGGAGGAAATCTGGAACAGATAAAAAGATTTCCCTATACTGGCAAAAATGCAAATAAGAAACATAATTTTATCTTCTTATCTAGACAGGACTCATCACATACTGTTGTACAGGTTTTGCAAATGTGAATGGTGCCCCTCAATTGTGCAATGTATCAGACTAATTCCAGACTGGTGAAGCTAAGCATATAATATAATCTAGTTGCAGAAAGAGAAAACATTGAGTATTCATTAATTACATAAATAGAGATTCATATACTTTGATTCAGCCAAAATTTACTATTTGCCTATCTGAACATCTGCCTTAGCATAAGTTAACTAAGAAAAGAGGGAGTCCTGACTTCCAGCCAGATGAGTTATCATATTGAAATAGAGGAGATATTCAGTTAATTGTATTCCACAACTGTACTTGTTCAGCTCTCATTAAAAGAAAGTTCCAGGGGCTTCCCTGGTGGCGCAGTGGTTGCGCGTCCGCCTGCCGATGCAGGGGAACCGGGTTCGCGCCCTGGTCTGGGAGGATCCCACATGCCGCGGAGCGGCTGGGCCCCTGAGCCATGGCCGCTGGGCCTGCGCATCCGGAGCCTGTGCCCCGCAACGGGAGGGGCCACAACAGAGGGAGGCCCGCATACCACAAAAAAAATAAATAAATAAATAAAATAAAAGAAAGTTCCAAAGAACTATTTGGTCTACTCAGATTTTCTTATACTTGCATTGCGCTTGGTGCTTGTCAGTCTGGATATATTGCAATTTTACAAAATAAGCCACACTTATATCCATATTCACAGTGCTATCAATCTTTCCATATGCATTTAAAAATATTTTATTTTTATATTATATTTACTGTATTATTAATAAAATATTGACTATACTGATTGATGAAGGGGAAAGCATCCTCATTCTGCTATATTCTCAACACTCCTAACTCCAGCTTGTGATTGCTGATTGGAAGGGGAGAGGATGAGTGAGCACTTCTGGCTGCATGAATCTCATGCTACTTTTTCACATCTTCCTCTTCCCCTTCTCTCTAGATATGCAAAAATCCCTCATCAATATTCCTACTATCAAGAAATATTAATCTGTACAAATTAATATTAAAACAATATAAGATATGCAGACAAGTAAAGAGATGTTAACATTCTTCCCCATTCTAAGGAAATAATTACCTTAAAGCTAAAAAAGTTAAATGCTCAGCCTTCTGCCTCTAGACTTGACTTTACTACCTTTGGTGAGCTAGGTAATTGTGAAAAAAAAAAAAACACAACAAACCTTGCTAGTGCCCAATATTCTTGCTATGGTACCTCTGATCTGTGAAATTCATAAAAACTGAGACATTAAAAAGAGAATTGCTAGCTCTAGCTGCCACAATCTGAACTGGCTGGAAAATATCTAGAAGTAGTGTTTATTATGTATGCCACAAAGACTCCAAAACAGAAGATCATCTAGAAGTAGTGTTTATTATGTATGCCACAAAGACTCCAAAACAGAAGATCATCAAAAACTTCTAATTCCTACTTTCTGAGTTTGTTTCTGGCAATGTTTTCGAACTAAACTCTCAAAAACTTCCTAATACAAAACACCTAGAAATGTTAGATAAAATATAACAAATATCCTTCCAAATGCGTAACTGAACTAACTAGAAAGTAAGGATAGTCTCCAGAGGCCAGAATTCAAAAGAGAGATAGGAATCAGAATGGCAGGCTGAGGCTAACGCCATGGATGCCCTAGGGGAGCTTGTCAATCTCAGTAACCAAGAAGTTTACGTTTTAATGGCTGTGCCCAGAACAGTAGAAATGACCTTGAGCCCAGGCAAGGTGATGTGTGAGAACAGAGCTTACATCAAAAGGGCAGGAACCTAGTGGCACTATGCTCTCATTCAAAGGTAGACTAGAAAACACCCATGAGAAAAGGGAATGGTTGACAAGAAAACTTGTCTATCTTAGCCTCCAATCTGCTGGGAAAAGTTAAAGTCTACCCCACGAATTCAGTATTCCAGAACTTCCTTTATGAAGATTTGGTTTTATTTCTGGAAAACCCAATATTAAAAAGTAACACAGGTTAGTTTTTGGTTGGGAGTTTCTTGGGGGCAACTGGCAGAAACAAATAAAATTATTTCTGTAATGCCCATCCTCATTTCAGGCCTTGTGGGGCTTCCCATTAAATCTGCAGCATATGTGAACTCATGGTATCACAAACCAACACACACGAGGAAAGAAGCCACCCCAAGTAGGGTCAGCAGAAAAATAAAGAGCACGATTAGATCTCACAGAAATCCAGATAAAATAATAACCAGAGAAAGCATAAAAACTATGTATATTTTAAAATGTTTGGGTAAGTGTAGGTTATCAAAACTTGCAAGAGGAATAAAACATTAAAAATGACAACCAGGGTTACATGAGAAAAATTAACCAGATGTTCTAGGCATAAAAATATTAAAAAGTCAATTAAAATAGAATGCACATATTAGATAGAATTAAAGAGATAAATACTGAATTGTAATATAGATAGAAGAAATTCACAAACTATCTCAGAGGGACAAAGAGATGTAAAATATGAAAGACACATGAAGGTAGATATATCTGAGTTAAAGAAGAATGGAAAGCATAGGGAGAGAAAAGATACGAGCTGATAACTTTCCATAACTGATGAAACATATGAATCTCCAGACTCAGCTAGCACAGCAAATTCCAAATGGAGCAAATACATGTAGACATATCAGATTAAAACTGTAGATCATCAAAAACAAAGAGATTTAAAAAGTCATCAGAAAGAGAAGACTACTTGTAAAATGATACCTCAACACACACAAAAAAGGGGTTTCTGTAATCTATATAAATGTAGATCAAAGTATGCTTTTCTGAGGTGAGCTTGAGAAAAATCACAGTTGTTTTCCTCCCAGGAGAAGTCTCTTGATACATGAATAACAAAATTCCTCAAGTTACCACAGATTAAATTTTTCTATGTTTTATATACTCCCTTGGGATCCTCATGAATATGTACCTGAGGGTCCTATATCCTAACACTCTTAGTTTGATCTTCCATATGGTAAAGTGATAATACGCCCTGTTTACGGATGAAAACTCACGCCTAGGTGCCTGCCTATGAACCACAGAGCCATTCTCTCTTGAACTGTCCTTGATGTAGATGCAGTGAAGCCAGATCATTTGGAGCCATCTAAACTCTATGATGCAAGTTTAAAGGACAGCTACACTCTTCCTCATGGGTAGTTATCCGTACACCAGTAAATTTCTGTCATTTTTGATTTCTCTATTTCTCCATCAGAAGACTGAGACACCATTCCTCCCCCAACACTAAGGCACATCAGGAGGTACTCCTAAAACAATGTGCTTATTTACTTTTTGGTGAACACTTCTCAAAGGGAATGGTAGGTTTAAATTAGACAATTTAACATAAAACACCTAGTACAGACCCAGAAACACTGTTGGCACTCATTGATCTCCTTCCATGATGTAACTGGGAGATTGGAACCTTCTGTAATTTTGTAATATTACGTATCATCTCTGAACCTCAATTTTGCCACTTGTAAAATGGGTATAATACCTGCCTTACAGGGGATGGCTCCCTTGGTTGAAACTTCCACTGCTCTCAAGGTAAGCATCAAACTCCTTAGCCCTGAATCAAGAACCTTGATTTTTTTTCTCTCTGCTTTCCTCTCCGTATGCATCTAGTGTCAGCCCAATACTCCCGTTCTTCATCTGGTCAAGCTAAAATATTTGCTTTTCCAAAATAAGCAAAGTTCTCTCAGCATATACAGCTCCTTTTGCCTAAAATATATTTCTTTCCTTAATCCATCACATACCTACTTCCTATCCATATTCTTGTTTTCAATTTATGTGTCACCACTTCCTGTAAGCCTCTCCTAACCCCTATCCATCTTTAGATTAAACATCTTTCCTGCGTACTATCTTTAAAACCCTGCGCAAACTCATATAATTAACATTTTTGCAGGTTTGCCTTATTGTGTTTGTACGTCTACATCTCTCATTAGACTTTAAAATTCTACAGGGCAGGAATTATAGTTATATGACTGTTGTAGCAAAATAACTACAGCACAGATTTTAGCAAATAGCAACAATTTATTAACATCTGTTGAGTAAAAATAAGTATGCTGGTGATGACTTTTATTAATGATGAATATAACTGAAAATCAATAGCTAATGATAATAGATTATACTAAATTAACAATTACTCTGAACCAGGTATTTTTTTTTTTTTTTTTTTTTTTTTTGTGGTATGCGGGCCTCCCTCTGCTGCGGCCTCTCCCGTTGCGGGGCACAGGCTCCG
>NC_041222.1:67068480-67083085 GCF_002837175.3 Physeter macrocephalus
GCCGCTCCGCGGCATGTGGGATCCTCCCAGACCGGGGCGCGAACCCGGTTCCCCTGCATCGGCAGGCGGACGCGCAACCACTGCGCCATCAGGGAAGCCCGTGAACCAGGTATGTTTTAAAGACATCCCATGCATCCTTTCCATCAGGTAGTTAGCATCACTGTCATTCCCATTTTATGGATGGCATAGCACTGAGGCACAGAGAAGTAAAGACATTACATAAGATACATGCGAGTTAGTGATGAAGCCAAGATTCGAACTCAGGTCTATCTGTCCACAAAATCCAAGGTTTTACAATGCCTACATTGTATCCAATAAATACTGGCTCCCTTTCAGTTGCCTCTCTTCTTCACCACTTTTGTTAACTCCCTTCTCTCAGGCAGTCCAAAGATCCCATATTTGAATAATCAAGCACAGAGCAATTCTATCAGTTCCCACCAAAAAAGCCTCTTTTATGTGGATGAACAAAAGTTATAACAGATTAGTCAACCCGACATTGGTCAGAGGTGCAAACTCATTGTCTGGCTGAAGCCCTGCCATTTACATTGTATGGCTAAAGGGAATTGGGATGGTATGTTTTGCTGTGAATCCTGTAAGAGGTAAACTGTCAGGAAAAAGAAAAAATTTATACTTTTTATTTATTTTAATCAAAAGACTTACAAAAAAGCAAAGGAGCTGAAATACTAAATGGAAATGATGCCTTTTTATTTGTTTTTGCTCTTGGAAGTAGTTTGAGGGACACATTACATGCAAAGACCTATAAAAGGCTTTGTGGGTAGACCGCCTGTGGAATTCTATAAAGGTTTTGAGCCAAACCCTTGCTACATGGTAGAAAAATCACCATGGAATTACAATCACTGATTACTTTGAGGATGGCACACACTGTCACCCATGCCCAAAGACCCAGGAAGAGATTTCCTGGAACCTCAGAAAGGATTAGGAAGCTCTTGAAGCCCAGTAATTGCTCTACACAGTGGACCACACCACCTCATTATCCTCTGAAGCTTATTGAAGTTACATATGCAACAGGAGCTGGTTGCAGGATGAATCAAATAAAATTGTCCTTGGAGAGATCATACATATGTATTAACCAAGAATTTAAAAAGACTTTAAAAAAGACTTTGATAATAGCAAACCACCAGGTTGAATTGTAGATGAATTCATGAGAAGAATTCAATCTTTTTTTTATCATCACTCACAGGCAAGATTAAAACTAGAGCAAAGGTAAGTAATCTTAGCAATTAATTACTTTGTCTTCACTAAAATATGTTATTTTCTTCATTTAATACACATTTATGTCTCATGATAATGCAATATTTTAAAAGGTTGTATAGCAGGTACTGTATGCAAAAAAAGCTATTACTATTACTTAACAGACATGACTATTCATCAAAAACCAACACAGTGCAACTAAAAAGAGTCTTGCATATAAATTACAAATGAAAAGAATGTGAGCAACAGGTTTAAGGTGGAAAGAAGAGGAAAAGAAAATGAATTAGAGCTCTTTGAGAGCAGGAATGCATTTTCTTCATAATATCTATTCTAAGTTCAGCAAAGCATATAGTAGATGTTCAATATATGTTGACTGGACTGAATTGCTTATTGAACAGAACTAGAAATCACAGAAGGAAAAGAAGGTAGGCCACCCCTGAAAGGCACTGTTAGTCCTTTATATGAGTGCTCCACAAATTAGAGAGCATGGGCCAAATCATGCCTACCACTTCTTTTTGTAAATAAAGTTTTATTGGAACATAGTCATGCACATGTATGTATGAACTACGCCTACTTTCACACTACCCTGTGGCCCAGTCTACAATATTTACTTCTGGTCCTTTACTCTCTGGTTCTGTATGAGAAAATACTTACTATTTGGTCCTTTATAAGGCCAACTCCTGCCCTATAGGTTTACTGGGAAATTAAGAGAAGAGCCAAGATCTTCCAACTATAAATCTTCCCAGCATCATTAGTTTCAGCTTGGTTTATATTATAAAACTTATGTGTCCTTAAAAAATATCAGTGGGGTGTTGGGGCCAGATATGAATGGAAAAAATAATTTAAAACATACAATAACCATATTAAAAATTCTGGATTCATACAGTTATGAGTATGAATCCTGGGCTCTAGGATTTGTGAGCAGTGAGATCTGGGGCAACTCACTTACATTCTAAGAATCCATTTTCTTTTTCAGAAAACAGGGATGAAAATGTTCATTTCATAGCATTGTCAGGAGGATTAAATGAAATAACATATTTGGAGTGCCTGGTTGGTAATGTGTTCAGTAAATACGCTTAATTGTTTCATAAGACCTTCTAGTTAATTAAACTTCACTTTCTGGGCTCTCTCCAGTGGTACTAAGGAAGTAAGAACTGACTAGTTGTTTCAAAGTCTCCATCTAAAAGTAAAGATGAATGTTTCCATACTGGCTCCTAATCTTCTGCAATCCTCAACAATAACAACCTCATAAATCTATCAAACTGGAGTCCAGGTGGTTTGTTACCAAGGTCCTTGGGTTTGAAATAAGGAAATTAGCCTGGTTCCAATGTCAAATATCAAAAGAAGAATTGAACGGTAGGCTTTCTCTATAAAAACATAAGAAAAGTCACTGAAATTAAAATTGTTAGTATTGCAATAAGAATAGACAAATGGTTTAATGGAAGAGAAGCAGGCCTCAAGTGTGTGTGTGTGTGTGTGTGTGTGTGTTCAGATCAATAAGTAAAATTGGGCATACAATAAAGGGACTGATGACAACTGACTAACCACTTGGAGAAAAAATAAAGTTATATCCCAAACTCATTACATACATAAAACTGAATTCCATATGGATTAAAGAGTTATTATTTTAATAATAAAAGTAACAAAAAGCATTAGAATAAAATACAATGTATCTTTATATGAGTATGTGGAGGACTTTCCAAAGCAAGTAAAACCCTCCAGAGCAAGAAAACAAAAAGATGACATATCTGTTTGAATAAAAACAGAAGACTTGTATACAACTACAAAAATTCCAAGTAAAATTAAAGGATAAGTTATATAACAGAAGAAATTTGTCAGAATATGTATGACACACAAAGGTTTAAGGTAAAGAATATACTGAAAATGATGGGACTCAAATTAAGATGGTGGAGTAAAAGGACATGGAACTCACCTCCCCTCCATGAAGTCATCAAAAATACATCTTCAGGTGAAACAATTCTCACTGAAAACTAACTGAAGACTAGCAGAAAAACTCCTGTACAACCAAGGTTGTAAGAAAGATCCATGCAGAATTGGGTAGGAAGGGAGGGGATACAATCAGGTTTTAATCTGTGCCCCTGGGATGGGACTCAGAGGAAAAGGGACATTACATGGGTTGAGACCCTCCCTGAGGAGTGACCAATGCGAGACACATATTCGGTGCCCCAGCTCTGGGTTCTGACAAAGGGAAGATGAGCCCCCTTGGCTGGTTGGAGGGCCAGTGGGACTAACAGGAGGACTGTGGGAAGCCTGGAATCCATTCGTTAATAGCACACAAATGCTTCTTGCTCCTAAAGCAGGGTGGAGAGAGTGGATTTAAACTATGTGGGTGGCTGACTGGCTTTCCACAACCATCCAGGCACATGCCCCAGCCTAAGCCAAGGGAATCTTCCAGCACTGCTTGCCTTGCATTGCAGCTTCACACTGGAGTGTGTGCTGCCACAAATGGGAAAAGATGTTGGTCATGAAATGCTGAAGCAGCTGAAACCCTAAGCAGCATCTGAGTAAGGAGAGGGCATCCACTACTGGCAGTTGTAAAGGTGGCATATCAGAGGCAGTCAAGACCTTGAAGGGTTGCCAGACCACCACAGCCTATGCCCCAACTTTTGCAAAATACCCACACCAGCCCCTCTTGCTCTAGCACTGTTCTCCTCTGGGGCAAGGGTGCTGGTGCTGGGAGAGGGAAGAACAACACTTAAAGGGAAATGAGCCTGCTAAGATCCAACTCTCAGGGCTTCTCCTCCAGCACCTTGAGATTTAACCCCACCCCTGATAGGGAAGTGATGGTCACTGAGGAGAGGGGAAGGCCCAGCTCTGGTCCTAGCCCCTCCACTTCTTCTACCAAGGTGATAGCTGCCAGAACATCGCTAAACAAAATAAGATGAGAAATCTGACTCAAAGACACAAGGGAAAAGCCATAAAATAATAAAATAAAATAAAATAAAATAAAACAAAACAGAAATAAACAATTCACCAGAAAAAGAATTCAAATAATTGGTAATAAGAACACTAACTGAAATTAGGTAAAAGAATAGATGAACACAGTGAGAATTTTAACAAGGAACTAGAAAATATAAAAAAGAATCAGAACTGAAAAATACAATGACTAAAATGGAAAACACACTAGAAGGAATGAACAGCAGACTAGGTGATACAGAACACATAAGTGATCTAGAAGGTGAAATAATGGAAATCACCCAATCAGAACAGCAAAAAGAAAAACAAATTTTAAAATAAGAACAGTTTAAGGGACTTTGGGATAACATCAAGCTTAGCAACATTCACATTATATGTTACAGAAGTAGAAGAGAGAGAGGAGGGGGTTAAAAATTTATGTAATGAAATTAAAAGTTCACAATCCTAAAGAAGGAAACAGATATCAAGGAACAATAACCACAGAGGGTCCCAAACAAGATGAACCCAAATAGACACACACCAAGACATATCACAATTAAAATGGCAAAAGTTAAAGATAAAGAGAAAATTCCAATAGCAGCAAGAGAAAAACAAACGATTATATTCAAGGGAATCCCTATAATGCTACCAGCTGATTTTTCTGCAGAAACTTTACAGGCCAGATGGGAGAGGCATGATATATTTAAAGTGCTGCAAACAAACACAAAAACAAAACAAAAACAAAAAACCTTCTCTGTAGGATACACAACCCAGCAAAATTATCATTTAGAAGTAGAGGAGAGATAAAGAATTTCTCAGACAAGCAAGAACTAAAAGAGATTATCGATACTAAACCAACCCTAAAATAAATGTTAAAGGGTCTTCTTTAAGTGGAAAAGAAAAGACTAACAACAAGTAAGTATATACAGGAAAGGAAAAATCATACTAGTTAAGGCAAATATATAGTAAAGGCTGAGGATCAACCACTTAAATGGGCTACTACAAACATTAAAAGACAAAAAATTGTAAAATCAAGTAAAACTACAATAATCAATAAAGGGATAAACATGAAGATATAAAATATGACATCAAAAACACAAAGTGTGGGTGAAGGGAGGAAAAAAAAATGTAGATCTTTTAGAATGTGTTTGAATCTAATAGACTACCTGTACAAAACAAACAGATATAGTTATAGGTCAACATATATGAACAAAATGGTAACCACAAATCAAAAACCTATAATAGATACACAACAAGAAGAAAGAACACAAGCATACCACTAACGACAATCATTGAATCACAAGGGAAGAAACATAACGACCGATAATTACTTTGAAAGTCAATAGATTAAATGCTCCAATCAAAAGACAGAGGGTGGCTGATCGGATAATAAAACAAGACCCATCATATGCTGATTACAAGAGACTCTCTTAAGAACTAAAGACACACGTAGACTGAAAGGGTGAGGAGGGAAAAAGGTATTTCATGCAAATGGAAATGATAAGAAAGTGTGTGGGGGTTATCAGTATTCATATCAGACAAAATAAACTTTAAAATGAAAGCTATAAAAAAACAAAAAAGGAAGGCATTATATAATGAAAAAGGAACCAAAACAAGAAGAGGATATTACACTGATTAACTTATATGCATCCAAAACAGGCACACCTAAATATATACAGCAGACAATTTGCAACAATACAATAATAATAGGGGATGTTAATACCCCATTTATATCAGTGGACAGATCATCCAGATAGAACATCAATACAGCAATGGTGAACTTAAATGACACAATAAAACAGTTGGACTTAATAGACATCTACAGGACATCCCATTCCAAAAGAGCAGATTTCACATTATTTTCAAATGCACATGGAATATTCTCCAGGATAGATCATATACTTGGCCAAAAAACAAGTCTCAACAAATTTAGGAAGATAGAAATTTTATCAAGCATTCTTTCTGACCACAATGGTATAAAATTAGAAATCAATTACAGAAAGAAAAATGGGAAAAGCACAAACACATGGAGACATAACAACATACTACTAAAAAAAAAAAGAATGGGTCAATGAAGAAATCAAAGAGGAAATCAGAAAATACCTCAAGACAAATGAAAATGTAAAACACAACTTTCCAAAATCTACAAAGCAGTTCTACAAGGGAAGTTTATAGCTTTACAGGTCTATGTCAAGAAACAAGAAAAATCTCAAATAAACAAGCTAACTTTCGAACTAAAGAATTAGAAAAAGAAGAACAAAGCCAAAGTCAGCAGAAAGAAGAAAATAATAAAGATCAGAGAGGAAATACATAAAATAGAGACCAAAGAAAGCAATAGAAAATATTAATGAAACTAAGAGCTTGTTCTTTGAAAAGATAAACAAAATTGATAAACCTTAAACCAGGCTCATCAAGAAGAAAACAGAGAGGCCTCAAATAAACAAAACAAGAAATGAAAGAGGAGAAATAACAACAGATATCACAGAGATACCAAAAATCATAAGACAATACTATGAACAGTTATAAGTCAACAAATAGGACAACCTAGAAGAAATGGATAAATTTCGAGGAACATACAACCTGCCAAGACTAAATCAGGAAGACATAGACAATCTGAAAAGACCAATCACTAGCAGTGAAATAAAATTTGTAATAAAAAAAAATCCCAGCAAACCAATGTCCAGACAAGATGGTTTCACAGGTGAACTCCCCCAAACATATAAAGAAAAGTTAATACCTATCCTTCCTAAACTAATCCAAAAAACTAAAGAGGAAGAAACACTCCTAAATTAATTCCACAAAGCTACCATTACCTTGATACCAAAACCAGACAAAGACACTGCAAAAAAGAAAATTACAGACCAACATTTCTGATGAATGTACAGGCAACAATCCTCAACAAATATCAGCAAACTGAATCCAACACTATATAGAAAAGATCACGCACCATGATCACGTGAGATTTTTTTCTAGGGATACAAGGATGGTTCAATCCACAAATTAATCAAAGTGATACACCACATTAACAAAAGGAAGGATAAAAATCACATGATCATCGCAATACACTTAGAAAAAAGTATTTGACAAAATTCAACATCCATTTGTGACAAAAACTCTCATTAAAGCTGGTACAGAAGGAACATAACTCAACATTATTTTATTTATTTATTTATTTTTATTATTATTATTTTTTTGCGGTACACGGGCCTCTCACTGTTGTGGCCCCTCCCGTTGCGGAGCACAGGCTCTGGAAGCGCAGGCTCAGTGGCCATGGCTCATGGGCCCAGCCGCTCTGCGGCATGTGGGATCTTCCCGGACCGGGGCATGAACCCGTGTCCCCTGCATTGGCAGGCAGACTCTCAACCACTGCACCACCAGGGAAGCCCGATAACTCAACATTATTAAAGTCATTTATGACAAACCCACAGTTAACATCATACTCAAAATTGAAAAGCTTAAATCTTTTTCTCTAAAATTAGGAACAGACATGAATGCGCACTCTCACCTCTCCTATTTAACGTAGTATTTGAAGTTCTAGACACAACAATCAGACATGAAAGAAATATAAAAGGCCTCCAAATTGGAAGCGAAAAAGTAAAACTGTCACTATTTGCAGATGATATGATACTACATACAGAAAACCTTAAGGTCTCCACCAAAAAAGCTATTAGAATAAATGAATTCAGCAAAGTTTCAGGATATATGATTAATATATAATATTATATATACTTCTATATATCATATATAGAAATCTGTTGCTTTTCTATACACTAATAATAAACTATTAGAAAGAGAAATTTGTTAAAAATCCCATTTACAATCACACCAAAAAGAATAAAATATCTAGGAAGAAACTTAACCAAGGAGGTGAAAGACCTATACTCTGAACATCCAAAAATATTAATGAAGGAATTTGAAAATGATATCAAAAATGGAAATATATCCCATGTTCTTGGATTGGAAGAATTAATATTGTCTTAATGTCCATACTTCCTAAAGCAATCTACAGATTTAATACAATTCCTATCAAAATACCTATGACATTTTCCACAGAACTAGAATAAATAATCCTAAACTTTATATGGAGCCTCAAAACACCCTGAATTGCCAAAACTATCTTGAGAAAAAAGAACAAAGCTGGAGGTCTCACTCTCCAAGTCTTCAGACTATACTACAAAGGTACAATAATCAACACCATACGGTAATGCACAGAAACAGACACATAGATCAATGCAACAGGATAGAGAGCCCAGAACTAAACCCATGCACTATGGTCACTTAATCTATGACAAAGGAGGCAAGAAGGAGGCAAGAATGAAGAAAAATGGAGAAAAGACAGTCTCTTCAGTAACTTGTGCTGGGAAACAGGACAGATCCACATAAAAGAATGAGACTAGAACACTACATGCATCATATACAAAAATATACTCAAAATGGATTAAAGATCTAAATGTAAGACCTGAAACCATAAAACTCCTAGAAGAGAGCATAGGCAGAACATTCTTTTACATAAACCGTAGCAATATTTTTTTTGAATATGTCTTCTAAGGCAAAGGAAACAAAAGCAAAAATAAATAAATGTGACCTAATTCAACATAAAAGCTTTTTGCGCAGCAAAGGAAACCACAAACAAAATGAAAAGACAACTTACGGAATGGAAGAAAATATTTGCAAATGAGATGACCAATAAGGGATTAATATATAAAATATATAAACAGCTCACACAATTCAATATTTTAAAAAAAACAACCAATTAAAAAATGGGCAGAAGACCTGAATAGACATTTTTCCAAAGAAGATATACAAATGGCCAACAGGCACATAAAAAAATGCTCAACATTGCTAATAATCAGAGAAATACAAATCAAAACCACCATGAGATACCACCTCACACCTGTCAAAATGGCTCTCATGAAAAGTCAGATTGGGAGTTTGGGATTGACATGTACACACTGCTATACTGAAAACAGATAACCAACAAGAACCTACTGTATAGCACAGGGAATGCTGGTCAATATTCTGTAATAACCTAAATGGGTAAAGAATTTGAAAAAGAATAGATACATGTATATATGTACAACAATCACTTTACTGTACACCTGAAACTAACACAACATTGTTAATCAACTATGCTCCAATATTAAATACAAATTTAAAATAAAATAAAATAGTTCTAGCTAACTTCTCAAACTATTTTAAAAAGTCTACAAAGTAACCCAAGTGCCCATTAACAGATGAATGCATAATGAAGATGTGGTATACATATATATAATATAATACTACTCAGCCACAAAGAAGAATGAAATTCTGTCATTTGCAACAATGTTGGCTGACCTAGAGAGTATTATGCTTAGTGAAATAAGTCAGAGACAAATACGATGTCACTTATACATAGAATCTCAAATATAAAACAAATAAATGTATATAACACAACAGAAAGAGACTCACAGACACAGAGAACAGACTATTGCCTACCACATGGGAGAGGGAAGAGGGGAGGGGCAAGATAGGGGTACAGGATTGAGAGACACAAAGTACTATGCATAAAATAAGCAACAAGGATATATTGTACAGCACAGGTTAATATAGCCATTTTTGTAATAACTTTAAGTGGAGTATAATCTATAAAAATACTGAAACAGTATGTTATACACCTGAAACTAATATAATATTGTAAATCAATTATACTTCAGTATGAAAATAAATTAAAAATACATGATGGGGGAGCTTCAAGACGGCAGAAGAGTAATACGTGGAGATCAACTTCCTCCCCACAAATATATCAGAAATACATCTACATGTGGAATAACTCCTACAAAACACCTAATGAACGCTGGCAGAAGACCTCAGTCCTCCCAAAAGGCAAGAAACTCCCCACATACCTGGGTAGGGCAAAAGAGAAAAGAAAAAACAGAAGCAAAAGAATAGGGACAGGACCTGCACCAGTGGGAGGGAGCTGTGAAGGAGGAAAGGTGTCCACACACTAGAAGCCCCTTTGCGGGCAGAGACTGCGGGTGATGGAGGGGGGGAAGCTTCAGAGCCATGGAGGAGAGCACAGCAACAGGGGTGCGGAGGGCAAAGCAGAGACATTCCTGCACGGAGGATCGGTGCCAACCAGCACTCACCAGCCCAAGAGGCTTGTCTGCTCAAGTGCTGGGGTGGGTGGGGGCTGGGAGCTGAGGCTCGGGCTTCAGAGATCGGATCCCAGGAAGAGGACTGGGATTGGCTGCATGAACACAGCCTGAAGGGGGCTAGTGCACCAGAGCTAGCCAGGAGGGAGTCTGGGAAAAAGTCTGGAGCTGCTGAAGAGGCAAGAGACTTTTTCTTGCCTATTTGTTTCCTGGTGCACGAAGAGAGGGAATTAAGAGCACTGCTTAAAGGAGCTCCAGAGACAGGCGCGAGCCGGAAGCTTCAGAGCCATGGAGGAGAGCACAGCAACAGGGGTGCGGAGGGCAAAGCAGAGACATTCCTGCACGGAGGATCGGTGCCAACCAGCACTCACCAGCCCAAGAGGCTTGTCTGCTCAAGTGCTGGGGTGGGTGGGGGCTGGGAGCTGAGGCTCGGGCTTCAGAGATCGGATCCCAGGAAGAGGACTGGGATTGGCTGCATGAACACAGCCTGAAGGGGGCTAGTGCACCAGAGCTAGCCAGGAGGGAGTCTGGGAAAAAGTCTGGAGCTGCTGAAGAGGCAAGAGACTTTTTCTTGCCTATTTGTTTCCTGGTGCGCAAGGAGACGGGATTAAGGGCGCCACTTAAAGGAGCTCCAGAAATGGGTGCGAGCCGCGGTTATCAGCACAGATCCCAGAGACGGGCATGGGATGCTAAGACTGCTGCTGCTGCCACCAAAAAGCCTATGTGCAAGCACAGGTCACTATCCACACCTCCCCTCCCGGGAGCCTGTGCAGCCTGCCACTGCCAGGGTCCTATGTGCCAGGGACAACTTGCCCAGGAGAAAACATGGTGTTCCTCACACTGGTGCAATGTCACACTGGCCTCTGCCACCACAGGCTCACCCCACATTCTGTACCTCTCCCTCCCCATGGCCTGAGTGAGCCAGGGCCCCCAAATCAGGTGCTCCTTTAACCTCGTCCAGTCTGAACGAAGAATAGATGCCCTCAGGTGACATACACACAGAGGCGGGGACAAATCCAAAGCTGAACCCCGGGAGCTGTGCGAACAAAGAAGAGAAGGGGAAACCTCTCCCAGCAGCCTCAGGAGCAGCGGATTAAATCTCCACAATCAACTTGATGTACCCTGCATTTTTGGAAAACCTGAATAGAAAACGAATCATCCAAAATTGAGGAGGTGGACTTTGGGAGCAAAGATATATATATTTTTCCCTTTTTCTCTTTTTGTGTGTAGGTGTGTGCTCCTGTGTGTGATTTTCTCTGTATAGCTTTCCTTTTACCATAGCTTTCTTTTTACCATCTGTCCTGGGTTCTGTCTGTCCGTTCTTTTTTTTATTTTTATTTTTTTAATATTGTTTTTAGCACTTGTTATCATTGTGGGATTTGTTTTCTGGTTGGGTGGCTCTCTTCTTTCTTTTTTTTTATTACTTAAAAAAATTTTTAATAATTATTTTTTATTTTAATAACTATTTTATTTGCTTTTATTTTATCTTCTTCTTTCTATTTTTTTTTTCTCCCTTTTATTCTGAGCTGTATGGATGACAGGCTCTTGGTGCTCCAGCCAGGAATCAGGGCTGTGCCTCTGAGGTGGGAGAGCCAAGTTCAGGACACTGGTCCACAAGAGACCTCCCAGCTCCACGTAATATAAAACGGCGAAAATCTCCATCTCAATGCCAAGACCCAGCTCCATTCAACGACCAGCAACCTACAGTGCTGGACACCCTATGCCAAACAACTAGCAAGACAAGAACACAACCCCATAACATTAGCAGAGAGGCTGCCTAAAATCATAATAAGACGACAGACACCCCAAAACACACCACCAAACGTGGACCTGCCCACCAGAAAGACAAGATCCAGCCTCATCCAGCAGAACACAGGCACTAGTTCCCTTCACCAGGGAGCCTACACAACCCACTGAACCAACCTTAGCCACTGGGGACAGACACCAAAAACAACGGGAACTACAAACCTGCAGCCTGTGAAAAGGAGACCCCAAACACAGTTAGTTAAGCAAAATGAGAAGACAGAGAAATACACAGCAGATGAAGGAGCAAGGTAAAACAAATCCAAAGCTGAACCCCGGGAGCTGTGCGAACAAAGAAGAGAAGGGGAAACCTCTCCCAGCAGCCTCAGGAGCAGCGGATTAAATCTCCACAATCAACTTGATGTACCCTGCATTTTTGGAAAACCTGAATAGAAAACGAATCATCCAAAATTGAGGAGGTGGACTTTGGGAGCAAAGATATATATATTTTTCCCTTTTTCTCTTTTTGTGTGTAGGTGTGTGCTCCTGTGTGTGATTTTCTCTGTATAGCTTTCCTTTTACCATAGCTTTCTTTTTACCATCTGTCCTGGGTTCTGTCTGTCCGTTCTTTTTTTTATTTTTATTTTTTTAATATTGTTTTTAGCACTTGTTATCATTGTGGGATTTGTTTTCTGGTTGGGTGGCTCTCTTCTTTCTTTTTTTTTATTACTTAAAAAAATTTTTAATAATTATTTTTTATTTTAATAACTATTTTATTTGCTTTTATTTTATCTTCTTCTTTCTATTTTTTTTTTCTCCCTTTTATTCTGAGCTGTGTGGATGACAGGCTCTTGGTGCTCCAGCCAGGAATCAGGGCTGTGCCTCTGAGGTGGGAGAGCCAAGTTCAGGACACTGGTCCACAAGAGACCTCCCAGCTCCACGTAATATAAAACGGCGAAAATCTCCATCTCAATGCCAAGACCCAGCTCCATTCAACGACCAGCAACCTACAGTGCTGGACACCCTATGCCAAACAACTAGCAAGACAAGAACACAACCCCATAACATTAGCAGAGAGGCTGCCTAAAATCATAATAAGACGACAGACACCCCAAAACACACCAGAATTCAGAGTAATGATAGTAAAGATGATCCAAAATATTGGAAATAGAATGGAGAAAATACAAGAAACGTTTAACAAGGACCTAGAAGAACTAAAGAGCAAACAAATAGTGATGAACAACAGAATAAATGAACTTAAAAATTCTCTAGAAGGGATCAATAGCAGAATAACTGAGGCAGAAGAACGGATAAGTAACATGGAAGATAAAATAGTGGAAATAACTGCGGCAGAGCAGAATAAAGAAAAAAGAATGAAAAGAATTGAGGACAGTCTCAGAGACCTCTGGGACAATATTAAACACACCAACATTCGAATTATAGGGGTCCCAGACGAAGAAGAGAAAAAGAAAGGGCCTGAGAAAAGATTTGAAGAGATTATAGTTGAAAACTTCCCTAATATGGGAAAGGAAACAGTTAAGACCAGGAAGCACAGAGAGTCCCATACGGGATAAATCCAAGGAGAAACACACCAAGAACATATTAATCAAACTATCAAAAATTAAATACAAAGAAAAAATATTGAAAGCAGCAAGGGAAAAACAACAAATAACATGCAAGGGAATGCCCATAAGGTTAACAGCTGATCTTTCAGCAGAAACTCTGCAAGCCAGAAGGGAGTGGCAGGACTACCTTAAATGTAAATGGATTAAATGCTCCAACCAAAAGACACAGACTGGCTGAATGGATACAAAAACAAGACCTGTATATATGCTGTCTACAAGAGACCCACTTCAGACCTAGGGACACATACAGACTGAAAGTGAGGGAATGGAAAAAGTTATTCCATGCAAATGGAAATCAAAACAAAGCTGGAGTGGCAATTCTCATATCAGACAAAATAGACTTTAAAACAAAGACTATTACAAGAGACAAAGAAGGACACTACATAATGAACAAGGGATCAATCCAAACTACATAATGAACAAGGGATCAATCAATATTTACAACTGTAAATATTTACGCACCCAACATAGGAGCACCTCAATACATAAGGCAAATGCTAACAGCCATAAAAGGGGAAATCGACAGCAACACAATCAGAGTAGGGGACTTTAACACCCCACTTTCACCAATGGACCAACCATCCAGAATGAAAAAATATAAGGAAACACAAGCTTTACATGATACATTAAACAAGATGGACTTAATTGATATTTATAGGACATTCCATCGAAAAACACCAGAGTACATATTCTTCTCAAGTGCTCATGGAACATTCTCCAGGATAGATCCTATCTTGGGTCACAAATCAAGCCTTGGTCAATATAAGAAAACTGAAATTGTATCAAGTATCTTTTCTGACCACAACACTATGAGACTGGATATCAATTACAGGAAAAAATCTGTAAAAAATACAAACACATGGAGGCTAAACAATACACTACTTAATAAGCAAGAGATCACTGAAGAAATCAAAGAGGAAATCAAAAAATACCTAGAAACAAATGACAATGAAAACACGATGACCCAAAACCTATGGG
>NC_041222.1:67083446-67110867 GCF_002837175.3 Physeter macrocephalus
AGGAGAAGTCCAACCAGACACCAGAGAAATACAAAGCATCCTAAGAAACTACTACAAGCAACTCTATGCCAATAAAATTGAAAACCTGGAAGAAATGGACAGATTCTTAGACATGCACAACCTGCCGAGACTGAACCAGGAAGAAATAGAAAATATGAACAGACCAATCACAAGGACTGAAATTGAAACTGTGATTTAAAATCATCCAACAAAGAAAAGCCCAGGACCAGATGGCTTCACAGGCGAATTCTATCAAACATTTAGAGAAGAGCTAACACCTATCCTTCTCAAACTCTTCCAAAATATAGCAGAGGGAGGAACACTCACAAACTCATTCTATAAGGCCACCATCACCTGATACCAAAACCAAAGATGTCACAAAGAAAGAAAACTACAGGCCAATATCACTGATGAATGTAGATGCAAAACTCCTCAACAAAATACTAGCAAACAGAATCCAACAGCACATTAAAAGGATCACAAACCATGATCAAGGTGGGTTTATCCCAGGAATGCAATGATTCTTCAATATACACAAATCAATCAACGTGACACACCATATTAACAAATTGAAGAAGAAAAACCATATGATCATCTAAATAGATGCAGAGAAAGCTTTCAACAAAATTCAACACCCATTTATGATAAAAACCTTCCAGAAAGTAGGCACAGAGGGAACTTACCTCAACATAATAAAGGCTATATATGACAAAACCACAGCAAACATTGTCCTCAATGGTGAAACACTGAAACCATTTCCACTAAGATCAGGAACAAGACAAGGTTGCCTACTCTTACCACTATTATTCAACATAGTTTTGGAAGTCTTAGCCAAAGCAATCAGAGAAGAAAAATAAAAGCAATCCAAATCAGAAAAGAAGTAAAGCTGTCACTGTTTGCAGATGACATGATGCTATACATAGGGATTCCTAAAGATTTTACCAGAAAACTACTAGAGCTAATCAATGAATTTTGTAAAGTAGCAGGATACAAAATTAATGCACAGAAATATCTTGCATTCCTATACACTAATGATGAAAAATTTGAAAGTGAAATTGAAAAAACACTCCCATTTTCCACTGCAACAAAAAGAATAAAATACCTAGGAATAAACCTACCTAAGGAGACAAAAGACCTGTAGGCAGAAAATTATAAGATACTGATGAAATAAATTAAAGATGATACAAATAGATGGAGAGATATACCATGTTCTTGGATTGGAAGAATCAACATTGTGAAAATGACTCTACTACCCAAAGCAAACTACAGGTTCAACGCAATCCCTATCAAACTACCAATGGCATTTTTCACAGAAGTAGAACAAAAAATTTCACAAGTTGTATGGAAACACAAAAGACCCCAAATAGCCAAAGCAATCTTGAGAAAGAAAAACAGAGCTGGAGGAATCAGGCTCCCTGACTTCAGACTACACTTCAAAGCTACAATAATCAATACCGTAAGGTACTGGCACAAAAACAGAAATATAGATCAATGGAATAGGATACAAAGCCCAGAGATAAACCCATGCACATATGGTCACCTTATCTTTGATAAAGGAGGCAAGAATATACAGTGGAGAAAAGACAGCCTCTTCAATAATTGGCACTGGGAAAACTGGACAGCTACTTGTAAAAGAATGAAATTAGAACACTCCCTAACACCATACACAAAAATAAACTCAAAATGGATTAAAGACCTAATGTAAGGCCAGACACTATCAAATTCTTAGAGGAAAACATAGGCAGAACACTCTATGACATAAATCACAGCAATATCCTTTTTGACCCACCTCCTAGAGATATGGAAATATAAACAAAAATAAACAAATGGGACCTAATGCAACCTAAAAGCTTTTGCACAGCAAAGGAAACCATAAACAAGACGAAAAGACAACCCTCAGAATGGGAGAAGATATTTGCAAATTTAGCAACTGACAAAAGATTAATCTCCCAAATTAACAAGCAGCTCATGCAGCTCAGTATCAAAAAAACAAAAAACCCAATCCAAAAATGGGCAGAAGACCTAAATAGACATTTCTCCAAAGATATACAGATTGCCAACAACCACATGAAAGGTTGCTCAACAACACTAATCATTAGAGAAATGCAAACCAAAACTACAATGAGGTATCACCTCACACCAGTCAGAATGGCCAATTGTCCATCAACAGATGAATGGATAAAGAGATGTGGCACATATATATAATGGAATATTACTTAGCGATAAAAAGAAACGAAATTGAGTTATTTGTAGTGAGGTGGATGGACCTAGAATGTGTCATACAGAGTGAAGTAAGTCAGAAAGAGAAAAACAAATACCGTATGCTAACACATATGGAATCTAGATTCCATGGAATCTATATATGGAATCTAAAAGGAAAAAAAAATGGTCATTAAGAACCTAGGGGCAAGACGGGAATAAAGACACAGACCTACTAGAGAATGGACTTGAGGATACGGGGAGGGGGAAGGGTAAGCTGGGACAAAGTGAGAGAGTGGCATGGACATATATACACTACCAACCGTAAAATAGATAGCTAGTGGGAAGCAGCCACATAGAACAGGGAGATCAGCTCCGAGCTTTGTGACCACCTAGAGGGGTGGGATAGGGAGGGTAGGAGGGAGGGAGTCGCAAGAGGGAAGAGATATGGGGATATATGTATATGTATAACTGATTCACTTTGTTATAAAGGAGAAACTAACACACCATTGTAAAGCAATTTTACTCCAATAAAGATGTTGAAAAAAAAAAAGTACAAACCTTACTACCTAAAAAGCCATTCTTACAGAAAAAAAAGTCTGTAAATTCCTGGTTGAGATGAAAGAGACTGATCATTCAACTTTTTTGTATACCTGTACCTAAAAAGGAAGGCAAATTGCTATTGTATGTTTACATGCATTTATATAAAGTCATGATATTTGACCATTTAAAAAAAATACATGATGATTTAGTGGCAAAAAAAGAGAATATATTGGAAAACTCTTACATAACAATAATAGGTAAATAAACCACAAAACTGGATAAGAATATTAGCAAGTAATACATTAAAGTAGAACTACAATAACCAATATAGATGTTGGTTACTCCCTTATCAGGAGCAGAATATTAGAAAATTTTTAAAAATCACATTTTTTTCATGTATTATGTTAAAAATTTTTTAAGTTCCAGGTATTCAATGTGGTCTAGGATATAGAAAAATGCACATCTTCTAAGCAGTAATACTAACAGACAATACTTCCAAATTGACTAGTATGTACCAGGAAATGTTTTATATATATATATATATATATATATGCATTTATAGACATATATATATATATGCATTTATAGACATATATATCAGCTAAAATAAATATAAATAAATACATACCTAGATATTTACCTATCCATCTATCTATATAAAAAATCATTGTCTGGTTTCTAGTAGTCACTTTGGAAGTATTGTTTGTGTGTATGTGTATAGAATATATACCTATATATTTTTAATAAACTTATAAGACAAGCACTCACTTTAGCCCCTGTTTGCAAATGATAAAATCAAGTCTCAGAGAGGTTAAATAACTTGCCAAGATCACACAACTACCAAATAGTCTTTTACATTCCCACCAACAGTGTGCAAAGTGTTCCAATTTCTCCACAACCTTACCAACACTTACCTTTTGTTTTTTTTTTGATAATAGGCATCCTAACAGTTATGAGGTGATATCTCATTGTGGTTTTGATTGATTTGCATTTCCCTGATGATTAGTGATTTTGACCACCTAGTCATATAATTGTTGGCCACTTGTGTGTCTTTGGAGAAACGTCTAATTGATTCCTTAGACCTTTTTAAAATTGGATTGATTTTGGTTGTTTTGTTTTGTGTGTGTGTTGTTTTGTTTTTTTGCTATTGAGCTGTAGGAATTCCTTATGCATTTTGGATATTTACTACTTATCAGATATATAATTTGCAAATATTTCCTCCCATCCCATAGGTGACTCTTTATTCTGCTGATTATTTCCTTTGCTGAGCAAAAGCTTTTGAATTTGATATAGTCCCTCTTGCCTATTTTTTTTTAATTTTGTTTTTGGTTTCCTGTCAATGAGATCATTGCCAAAACCAATATCAAAATGATTTCCCCCTGTGTTTTCTTCTAGGGTTTTTACAATTTCAGATCTTATGCTTAAGTATTTAAATGATTTTGAGTTGATTTTTGTGTATGGTGTAAGATAGGGATCCAGTTTCATTGTTTTGCCTGTGGATATGTAGTTTACCAGCACTATTTGTTGAAGAGACTTTTTCCCATTGTGTATTCTTGGCACCCTTATTGAAGATAAGCTGACCATATAAGTGTATTTCTGTGCTGTAGTCTGTTCCACTGGTCTATTTGTCTGTGTTTATGCCAGTTCCATACTTATTTTGATTACTGTAGCTTTGTAATATATTTTGAAATAAGGAAGTATAATGCCCCCAACTTTATCTTTTTTTCCTCAAGATCATTTTGGCTATTCTGAGTGTTTTGTGGTTCAATAGAAATTTTATGACTTTTTTTTTCTATTTCTGTAAAATATGCCATTGAGATTCTGCAAAATATGTCATTTTGATGGGACTAGCATTGAATCTGTAAATCACTGTGGGTAAGTATACACATACAATTGAGTATCATCAGTCTTAAAAGAGAAGGAAGTCATCATTTGCAACAACATGGATGGATCTGGAAGACATTATGCTAAGTGAAATAAATAAGTCTTAGAAGGATAGATACTGCTTGATTCCTCTGGTATCAGGCATCTAAAAGTCAAACATATAGAAGCAAACAACAGAATGGTGGTTGCCAGGTGGTGAGGGGAGGAGGATATGGAGAGTTTTTGTCCACTGGGTATAAAGTTACAGTTATACAAGATGAGTAAGTTCTAAAGTACCAATAGTTAAAGTAAGGTACTGTGCATTAAAAATTTGTCAAGCGGTTAGATCTCATGTTAAGTGTTCTTACCATAAAACAAATAAAGATAAACCCAAAGAACATGGACAAACTTTTGGAGGTGACGGATGTTTATTACCTTGATTGTGGTGACGGTAACACTGATGTATGCATATGTCCAAACTCATCAAATTGTATGCATTAATTATATGCAGTTTTTGTATACCAATTATATCTCAATACAGCTGAAAAAAAGTAGTATGTATACATATACAAAGCATAGGAAAAACAATTAGGAAATTAAACGTGAAATTAATGATTGTAAATACCTCTGGAGTTATCACATGGAGAGTAGAAAGAAACTTTCACATTTTTCATTATCTGCTTCTTTTGTATTAATTCTATTACAAATGCAATGTTTTCATAAATAAACTATGATACTTAAAAAGGATATTTAAAGACATTCATGCTATTTATAATTTCATGGAGCTCTTTCTTTAGAAAGATAATTCAGTGGAGTTATCTTTTGCTTACACAGGCTAGTTGAAAAAATTAGAGAATATAAAACTATATACATTCACAAAAGCCTAATTTAGGAGTTTGAGGTTAAGTTCAGGGAGAAAACACTCATTGCCATTCTAATTCAGATACCTCATATAACACATTAAACAATTTAGTAACTCTTGCAAAGTACTTGAAGATTGAGGTAGCTTTCCCCAAAATGTGTTTTTCCTTTTTAAACTGAATTAAATCCCAACATCTTTTTTTCCTGAACTGGTCAGAATAATGCCTGAATAATGCCTGAATTGTCTTTACTGGACTTTGATTAGCTTCCATTTGCTTTTGATTTCTGCCTGCAAGAAGTGTGATAATTCCTTCTGTTTATACCCTGAGCCTTATTCCACAGTCTGCCAGAACAGCAAGAAATGTTAATCGCTTCTCCCTCCAAGCCCAAAATAGAATACCTACCCGACAGGAACTGATCTTTACCTCTAAACAACAAATTAATTCTCACAGATCTTTTCTCCCAAGACATATACCTTAACATTGCGCCTCACTGAACTCTTTGTGGTTTTACAAAAAAATCACTGAACTCCTAGACCGGATGGAGCTCAGGAGTAAGGAAGTAACTATTTAAATCTGTTCTCAAAGCACTCATCCTTGATCTGCTTCTGAGCTTGTGTTCTGATGCACACATTTTATTTTCTTAAAGATAAAAACAGGAAAAACTTGCTCTCAACTCTTCTTCCATTGACACTCCAAAGTCAGTTTATTTTGCTTGGTATAAAATATCTTACACAGAGAGCTGGGCTCCTCAATTAAGCTTATCTTTAAGGTCTCTCAAAACAACCCCTTGGTTCAGGTGAGCAAAGAATCTGGAGCCAGTGCTCTTCGAACTAGCATCTTGACTCTGACAGTGAACATCCATAACAAAACTGCTTGTGAAGTCAAATAAACATATGTCGGTGTCCTCAGCTTAGAGAAGGGAGCGTAACAAGATCAGGGAATGAGAGGAGAGGTGCTAGAGGCAGGCTGACCGGGTTTGAATCCTGGTTCCCTCCTTTTCTACGTGTTTCATTTTAGGGAGGTACCTAAACACTCTGTCTTCTCAACTGTAAAATGAGGATTTAAAAAAGAGCACCTACTGCACAGCTGTGTTGTGAGGCTTAAATGAGATGATCTATGTGAAGCTTTCAGAAGCGTGTGTGCCTGACACTCAATGACCATTGGCTCTCAGGATTGGTATCTTGGTATTATCATTTAAGTCCTTCATGCAAAGATTTGTGAAACAGGACTGTTATGGGCTGAACTGTACTCCCTCAAATTTTATTTGTTGGCAGTCCCAACCCCCAGTACCTCAGATAGATAATGATAGATAAGGTCTTTATAGAGGTTATTAAGGTTAAACGAGGTCTTAAGGGTAGGGCCCTAATCCAATATGACTGGTGTCCTCATAAGAAGAGAAAGAGACAGAGAGAAGGCTATGTGAGGACACAGCGAGAAGGTGGCTGCTTGCAAGACAAGGAGAGAGGCCTCAGGAGAAAACAAACCTGTTGACACTATGATCTTGAACGTCAAGCCTCCAGAACTGTGAGAAAATAAATATTTGTTATTTAAGCCATCCAGCGTGGTATTGTGTTATGACAGCCTTAGCAAACTAAAACAAAGACACATGTGCCAGTTGATTTCTAGCCTTCCCATACCTACATTCTTTGCCAAAATACAGTCCCTATTTTCATGTTCTTACCATCTAATGAAGAAAAAGGAACAAAAAGAAAAAATGGCATTATGGGCTGGTAGAGGCAGAAAAGAGCAAATAGCGTTAGGTATTTTAGCCTTTTAAGAAAAACGTAATAACTAAGCAAGAGAAACCCAAGGCTTAGACACTGAATGATTCATGGAAAATAAAAAGCTGATTTAATATCATGCTGGCATTGTTTTTATTTCACAAATTGTAGTCTTTTATAATTTAAAGACCACAGTAAACTTTACCAATGTATTTGTACTTGACTACCTTTATTTACCATCCCTTTTGTATCAGGGTTTACAAAAAATTTTAGTAGGCTATAAAATTCTAGGTTAAAATCATTTTCCTTTATTATTTCAAAAATACTCTATTGTACAACAATGTGAATGTCATTAATGTCACTGAACTGCACATTTAAAAATGGTTTTAGAATAGTAAATTTGATGTTATGTATATTTTACCACAAAAAAATTATTCTGTTGTCTTCTAGTATCTAGTGTTGTTTTGAGAAATCTGATACCAATCTTTTTTTTTTTTTCTTTGCAGATAATTTTTGTCTTCTTCATTTTGTTTGTTTTTTAATCTCTGTGGCAGGACTGACTTTCTCTGCCTCTGTGAAAACATTTGGAATTTTTTGTTTATTTTTGATATTCTCAAATTTTCTATAATGTGCCTAGTTGTGGCTTATTCTGTTATGTAATTTGTTTTTTCAACATGAAGTCTTCTATCTTTCTTTAATTCTGCAAAATTTATCTCTATTCCTTCAAATATTCTTGGCACTTCTACATATATCTTTCATACTTAATAGGTCCTTAACATATTCTCCAGTTTACCTTTTCTTGCTAAATCTGGACAAATTCTTCAACCTTGTCATCCAGCTCACTAATTCACTCTTTAGCTAAATCCATTCTTTTATTGTTCCTCTGTTGTGTCTTTTATTTCAACTATTATATTTTCTTATCTACTATTTCTACGTGCTTTTTTTATAGCTTCTCATTCTTTCACAATCTTATTATCTTCCCTATTCCTGTACAAATACTTATCTTCCTTAGTGTAATTTATTGTTAACTCCATCACAATTGGTAAATATTGTCCAGCTTATTTTCTCTCTTTTAAGGATGTTGTTCCTTTCCAGATGTCCAATTATTGTAGCTTATAAGCTCACGTTCTCTGGGAAGTTTAGCTACCCTGTTCAGTAGCATATGCTGGGGAAGGGCCATGTCCCCTGCCTTTTTCAGTCCTGTTAAGTCTAAGCAGAGGAGAAGGGAAAAGTCTCAAGGCAGAGTACCCACCATACCACAGAGTAACTACTGACCACATGCTCTGTTGCCACAGCTCCTGGCAACTCGCCCAGTCAGCATTTACTTTAAAACTCTTCGGAAGAAGCAATGTTAGGAGCAGAAAGACTAGGTTATAATCCATAAGCCCTTCTCCTCTTAAGGAGAGGGGAAGGGTAGAGGAGTGAATGCCTGAGAACAACTGATCAGTAGCACCTATTTTCATCAGAGTTTCAGTTCAGCAGGACATGTGCACTGATGCTACACTAGGGCAGCTACAGATCTTACTGCTGCATTCTGCTCTGATGGGGCAGGCAACATTTTTTCCCAATTCCATAAGGGGGGAAGGCAAGAACAGAATTTTAAACACTTTCTTCTAACCTGTTCCCACTATTGCCCCAGTGGCCTGTCTCTCAGGACACACCCACCTACCCCTTCCCAATGCATACCAACTCAAGATGGTCTTCAGTCACCCCTACAGTTTTGTTTTGACGTTGGTTCCTGAAATCCGTGTTTTACTCTCACACTTCTATGTTTTTTTCTAGGTTGATTTCCATGGGGAAGTGGTGATAGTCAGCAACCCTAGCTTGTTTACTCTTACCAGAAATCAAAATTTGTGTATTCTAACTCCACATTTAAAATAATTACATAAACCTAAAATATGCATTTGTTCATACTTAGCATAAACATACCTCAAGATTAAAATGTGTATATGTTTATGCATACAAATATTACATAAACGGCATGCTAATAAATTCAGTGTATATGGGCTAGTACCTCACTCTTTCAATATAAATATTTTCACTAACCAGGGAGTACTTCTAGGTTTTTCTTCCCAAAAGCAAGAAAATTAAACACCAATATAATAATAAACAATTACATCTAAATAGAATTGTACAGATTCACAGAGAAGTTAATAACGTGTTCAAGAGGCACAACTCTCCATCCCTATAAAAATGACAAGAAAGTGGCTATTTGCATATTGCAGGCAAATGAAGGGAGATTGTAATGAGTCAAAACAGGATGGGATAAAGAAGGAACCCATAGGGGCTTTAAATTAGAAAGTAAAAGTGCAAGCCTATGCAAATTCCAGCAATTTAAAGATATTCTAGAGGTCACTCTTCATTGACACGGTAAATTTAACTTAAAGAATCAAACAATGCACACTGTGTATGGAGTATATTAATAAGAGGTAATAATAAAATCCATTTCTTTAATAAGTTTTACAGATCAATCAAGCAAACCAACTATAAAATGCTAATCTTTAAACTTTTAAAATTCCTAAAGTTATTCGATTTGGCTTATAGATGAAGCTCTTGATTATCTTATCACATTGCAGAAGGTTGATTATTTTCAATTAATTTATTGCCTCTTCATTAACCTTAGAGGAGAACTTACACCTGGTAAAAAAGGAAATATTTCCTATCCTTTTAGGCCTGTACCTCAAACAACATGTTGGTTTGTTTTGTGCTCCAACCACTGCGACCTTCTATCCTGAGAATAGAAAACGAAGACTATCCACATCCCTCCTCAGTCACAATGAGAGATTAGTTTAAAATAGAAAAACCTCATCTTGCTCCTTTTTAGCCAAGAGGGGGAAAAAGGAATATTAATTATAAGCTCTAGACAATTTATTATTACATTAATGAGACAAATTTATAAAAAGATCCTTCCAAAACTATGAGTAGGAGCTCCTATTGCTGCCATAACAAATTACCACAAACTGGGTGGTTTAAGACGACATAAATTTATTCTCTCACAGGTCTGGTGGTCAGAAATCAGAAGTCCAAATGTTGGCAGAGCCCTGCTCCCTCCCAAGGCTCTGAAGAAGGATTATGATTTTGCCTCTCCCAACATCTGGTCGTCCCTGGTGCTCTTTGGCCTATAGCAGCATAACCCCAATCTCTGCCTCTGTCTTCACATGTTTTTGTGTCTCTTTTTGTCCTCTCTTCTTAAGGACACCAGCCACTGGATCAGCACCCACCCTCAACGAGTATGACCTCATTTCAACTAATTGCATCTACACAGAATCCGTTTCCAAAAAGGTCACAGGTACCAGTGTTGAGGACTTGAACGTAACACTTTTTTTTGGCTTAAACAAACAGGACATTTATTATCTCATATAACAGGAAGTCCCTAAGTAGGGCCAACTTCAGAGTTGCTTGACTCACTAGCTCAGTAATATCAGCAAGGTGCTAGGTTGTGTTCATATCTATGATCTATCATTCATGTATTGTTTCATCTTCACACTAGTTCTCCTCCTGGTCATAGTTGGCTGCCAACAGAGAATGGAAAACTCTGCCTTGCTTTCATATTAGGAGAGAGGGAGAGGGACAGGTTGATGAATGAATAGAGGAGCAAGGCAAGAGAGCTGGTTCTCTCAAACATGAAATATAAATTCTTCTATTTAATTTGGGCCAATTTAGGCCACCTGTCCACACTGTGATCAAGAAAAGAGTCACCAGGTGAGTGCCATGCACTCATTTGATGGATCAAAATTTATACCCAGAGTTGGTAGGGAGTTAAGCATCCCTTGAGTCACAAGGGCTACATAGGAGAAGATTAATAGGTGAACAGAATTGGATTTTCTTTAGGAAGGAGGAAGAATGGACTGAATGCTGAGTAGCCAGCTGACAGAGTCCCCTACAAAACCATTTTATTTTATGCCATTTCTCTATCCCTATGATGTCCCTGGTGGTTCCAGTAATTTTTGTAGTATCTTGGCAGAACATATATTTGGGAGGATACAATTAAGTCTACTATACTATGAAATAATTTAGCTTACTCTACTAACCAGGGAACTAAACTAGAATCATGACTTTTCCCTGTGATCATTTGTATTGCCCAATTACTTCTATTATCAAGTCACAAAAGTCTAACATTCTACATCCTTAATTTGTCCTCAGTGTATCTTCTCAACTCCCACAGTTGTTTTTTTTTTTTTTTTTTTAGCTGTTATTTTCATTCAAATTTTCATCAATATTTTTGGGACAATGGCAATATCTCTCAAATAGTCTTTTTCTCCAGTCTCTTTTCCAAGTCTAATGTATCCTCCACAGTGTAGACAGATTAATCTGTCTAAAACATAACATGAATGCCATAGCTCTGCTTCTTAACACATTCCCAAGGATTCCACATTTCCTACAGGCTAAAGTTTAAAGTCCTTGGTAAAACATTTGAGGACCTCCATCATTTCTCCCTTTCTATACCTTCAGCCTCAGCCTAAACCTGCACTCTACTCTTAAGTCATAATGAGCTTCTTTCCGTTCCAAAACTATGCGATATACTTCCATTTCCCTTTACATGTAGATTTCCCATTTTGTTTTAGTAGCTTTCTTTTCTCTCTCTTAATGCCAAGTCCCAACCTTTCTCTGAATAATCTGCATAAAGAGAAATACTTGAATAGCTTTAGCTCTCTACTAAGTTCAACATCAGTTACTGACCCAGACCGTGCTTCTCAAACTTCAGTAGGTCTGACTCAGTATGTCTGGGTCACCTAGTAGCAGATTCTTCTAGCTGATGGGTTGCATGTAAATAGTGAGGATATAGAAAAAAGATTCAGATTTTTGCGTAATAAAAATTGACTATCCCTGCTATGACCTTCGACCCTTCTGCATCAACTGCTGCTGAGGTCCTGGGCTCCCACTGAGTCATATCCTGAATCCCTCTCCATTTATGACTGTCTTTAAATTGTTACAGAAAATTATTGTCTCATTCTCAAATCTAAATTGCAAAATGAATCACAAAAGGAAATAGGCTACATTTAAATTCTAAAGTATCACTAAGAGTTCTAGAATTTCTATAGAGTAGTCATCTGGTTTGAGGAGGTGGATCACTGGAAGACAGTGTTGAAGATTAATTTCCATCTACATTAATATTGGGAAAAAAAAAGAAAAACTGATTTTCCATATTAAAGAAGAAAGAGGGAATTGGTCAGGATCAGGAAAAGCTCTCACCTTATCTCAAGATTGAATTTGATGCCACCATTGTGAAATATGAGATTAAATATAAGAATATATTTCCAGATAGTCTTTAAGCTAGCTTTCTTCATTTTTTTAACTTGCATCTGCAAAGTCTTCTACCGGTAAAGAGCTATCTAACCTATTTAATATGGGTCTTGAAAGACAGGTAAGAGGTAGAGTTGCCAGAATCAGCAGCCAGTAAATAGAAAACTAAGTGTGTGTGTGTGTGTGTGTGTGTGTGTGTGTGTGTGTGTGTGTGTGTGTGTGTGTGTGTGTGTGTGTGTGTGATAGTTAACCTCAGGGAAAAACAAAATGTTTAAAATATATAATCATAATATACCATGTAGCTCCTCTATGTATAAGATTTTCTTAGTTAAAATAAGATAAACACTGAATTGATTTAGCCAAAGATGGTTTTGATAGGATAGGACAAGGGGAAGTGTTTAAATGTGTACTGGCACAATATAGATCTAAATGCTCATCTTTATAATATAAAACCAAAAAATAATGGCTAAAATTAAAAACCAAGAAATTTTTTGCTATGATGTTATTTAGTAATATGAGTATAAATAACAGGGAGGGAGAAATTTAAAAACTGAAAGGAAACTTTCTTGAAAATGGGATTTGTTGTGATTTTTATAAGATTTGTACTATTACTTGAATTTTTATAATATATGTGTACTATATATTTCTTTGATAAAATGAAAATTACATTTAAATATAACTAGATACACAACTGATTTTAGGGCTTTTTTCAGGATGTTTGAAAGAATGAAATCTATGTATAAACCTTTTTCATATTGATTCTTCTTTGGTCTTTCAGCATAATTTTTCTTTTGGCAGTATCTTCTTTAACTTCAGAGAACTAGATTTCAAACATTTGCATTCAATCTGATGATCAGGACTAGATTTCAGAAGAGCATATCCTAAAAATTGAGGAGATTGTTCTTTGATTCCTTCCTAAGAAGAAAATGTGATTTTATATCACAAGAAACTCTCCCTAAATATTTTCCTAAAAGGTAAAACTGTCTTTATTCAATCACGTGAATACTAAACATTGATTGTTCAACAATGTGACTTCCAAATGTATAATCCTGTCCTGAATTCAGTGATTGTTTCACTAAGAGTAAAGAACATCACCATATTCTTTGCAAGTTGGAGGCTTAATTAGCAACAACAGGAAGTGTTATGATCCTTCTTTTCTCTACCAGTCTCATTAAAACAAGCAATAGGTGGGCCAGGTGGATGTAAAGGTGAAGAGAAGGACAATTAATGTGTGTTTAGATAGATAGGTAGATAGGTATATAGATGGAGGGAGGGGAAGGGAGGAAGGAGAAGAGTGAGAGAGACAGAGAGAGAGAGATTTTTTAAAACTTAGAAAATCAAAGAACCTAGAGACTTTATATGTCTTGCCCAAGGTTACTTACAGGAAATTAAGGTACTTGAGATTCAAATCCAAATCCGTCTTTCTCTAGAGTCTACATTTTTAGTTGGCCAAAAACCAAGACAGGACAACTGAAAATCTATCCCAGGTCTGGGATCCTACATTTGGTCCCTGCTCCTATGGTTGCTAAATACAACAGATTTCTTTGTGGATTTGTTATCCATAAGACTTAGACACCAACATTCATTTTCCCTAAATAATACCTAACCTATATCTGTGAATTTTTAAGGTACTTAAGGTAGAAATCTAAACCCTTTATGGATTCTTCTCTGTTTCACTGTCTTTATTATGGGATTAGCTTGCAGCTCTCTTCCAAAACAGGGCATGATTGAAGTTGTATGGTAAAAGAAACTTCGAAATGATCAGGGTTGGGGGAGCCACAGAAGGGGTGAAAATTTTCTGCAAACATCATAAAGACTCTTTGAAAATCCTTGACTATTAACTAAAGAATGAGATTAGACTCATGTCAAATTTCAAAGCTCCTTCTTTAACCACCTATTTCAAAAGGCCTTTCTCTGGAAATAAAATAGTTTCCTTTTTTTCACAGCACAATGCGAAATATATTTCTGTTCATTTGCCCCTTTTTTTTTTCTTTAGAATAAAATTCTTTGAGTTTATATGAGAGGATGAGTTCTTCTCCTGACCTTTCTTGTCAATGATTTTTCAAGGTAATAAACAAAAATACATGTAAACATTTTTCCAATTTGTGATGAGCAGTCAATAAACAAAATGCTAATCATACTAATTTCTTCTCACTGGCAAACTGATGCATAAATAATCTATTAACATGCAAGGGCCAACAGGGTTAAGCTGTTCAAACATTGTCATTGATTTCTTCCTTTCCCCCCATGCTTACTTCTTCCCATTCAACTGGTACTATGTAACCTTTCTTTTCCATTATATTGTAAAACTTTGCTCCCTTGAGCATCTCTGTGAGGCTCTGCTCTTAAAACATTAATTAAAGGGAGGTGAAGTATTTGACTAATCAGCAGAGAAGTCTGTAGGACTCCAATGTTGAATGACAAATGTCAATATCTGCTTTAGGTTTGTTGGATCAACCAGCCAATATGGAGAAACTGATCCATCATCTTGTCACCAATTCCTATAGCATCCCAGAAGCCTGCCAATTAAAAAAAAAAAGTTGTAATCACAATACATCACTCAGTGGTGATTGCAGGAACATGATAAATAGGGATCTTTTTCTTCCTCTGTATTGAGTATTTGATGTCCTTTTGAAAATTTATTCCATTTTTCAGGTTGATGCAGAACTCAGATCCAAAATGAAAAAGAGATCATCTTAAGATATATCAGTATATTCCGCTGTTCTTTTTCCTGAAGCATAAATTAACATTTTGTTGACTAGGTATACATTTCTGTAGACTTCTGAAAAGTGACAGAAATGGTCTTAGACAGTAACTCCTGTTACTGAAAGCTGGCCTACTTAATGGCTCTTTTTCTCTGCAGAGGCAAAGTTTGAAATTTTCTAAAATTGAAAGGTGATACAACATACAAATCCCTTAATCTCTCTCTTTCCTTAACAGGGCAAAGGCGTGTTACATAAACTTCTCCAGCCACATTTCCTGCCTCACTCCAACTCATACCCATTCTCCAGCTATTCTAATCTATAGGCAATTCTCCGAGCATGCCAGACAGGTCACTGGGCATGCTTTTCTCTTTGTCTGGAAGGCCCTTCTTACCCTTGGTCCATGTAACTAACTTCTACAAGTTCTCCCAGAATCAAATACCATCTCCCTTGGGCACATTCTGATACTCACTCAAAGGCTGAGTTAAAGACTCTTTTCTGGGTTTCTTCTCTGATCTCCCATAACATTTGGTTCATGCCTTTATGTAAACCTAAATCCTCTCATTGTAATGAGGATTTTCTTATCTGTTTCCCATTTAAAGTGGTGAGTTCCTTGAAGACAGGGACCATCTCACATTCACCTTACCCAAATTACCAGCATAATGACTGGTAACCAATAGGTGCTCAGATGCTCTGTTAATGCATCAACCAGCTCTTAAGAGGCCCATGCTCAATCTCCCAGCAGTTACTCACTATTTTAGACTCAAGCCCAGCTCCTTATTCTGGCCTACAAAGGCCTAGGCAAGCTGGCCTCTGCCCTCATCTCGAGCTTCTTGTTGAGCCCCTTTCATTTTGACTTGCTCCACAAGTTACTCCTTATCTAGTGGCCTTTGTACATGTTCTTGCTTATGCATGAAATACTCTTTATCACTCTTCATCTGGCCAACTCATTTCTTAATCTTCACCTTAAAAGTCACTACTTCAGGGAAAATTTCTCTGATACTTCTCCCCGAAATCAAACTGTATCCCCAGTTGCATAATTCCACAACATCCTTTATGACTTTTATCACACATATCATTGGTATACACATGTGGCCCTTTCTAGACTGTAAGGTCTAAGAGAAAAGGGGTCATGTTTCTTTTACTCGTAGTTGTGTCTGTGACATCTGAGAGGACATACTCAGCAAATATTTGTAGGCTGTTCAAATACATAAATCTTGAACACATAAACAAATTTTGAGAGTGCAAACCAGAATAAAGGCTATAAACCTGCTACAGTACTATCTTAAAATTTAAGTTTTTGTAGCAAATTCTATGAAACATACTTCTAAAAAGGCCACATTCTTTGCATTCCTTTTGCAGTGAGCCATCAACAGGCTTAAAACCAGAGTGTCTTAACTCTGAAAAGCCAGGTGACTCAGTTTTTACAACTTAGGCAATTGGCCGGGCAAGGCTCCAGGAACCTGAGGCTCTCATCAAATTAGACTGAAAATGTGTATAATTGTTTCTCCTTAATACCTCCAAGCACAATAATTGCTTGCACCTGTAATTTCCTTGACAGGTGTTAATGCCACACTCCTTTCCTCCCCAGCCAGGTGAGGCGTAAATACAGTCACTTCAGGAATTCTGACACACTTCTAGAGGCAAAACAACTGGCACTTGCAGACAAAAGGCTGCCTAAGTTTCCACATTCCATGGCCTGCATTTCAATCCTAACAACCACTATTTTGTCTCCCAAAGTAGAAGACAAAATAGAAGAGGGGCAAGTGGAAACCAGTGGTACCTGCTAAAATGTCTGAAAGGCCCAAGAAGATAAATTGTGCTTTGTCATGTGTCATATCCTTACCAACCAGTGGTCTGTGAAGCCTGCTCACCAACTTCTGTTTCCTTCCCCCGTTAATGTTCAAAGCCTTTGTATGGTAAGCAGGTGGTGCTAGCCTTGGAATCTCTCTGATGGAATCATGTAAAACACTGATGATACTTTGGCTTAAAAATAATGCATCCCCTGTGACACAGCCTGCTGAAATCAGTGGAATTTATGGACTTATTTATTTTCCTTCTGTCTGAACAAGAATCTTACCATGGAATTAAAATTCAACAGACAGAAGCCCAAGTTAAGAGCTGCGCTCTAGGTATTGTTTTTAATCTTTTATCTGATTCACAATGATGAACAAGACAGCGTTAAAGCTCCTCTAGTCATTTTCTCAAACATTGCAAAGGAACAACAAGGACCGAGATTACTTTTAAAGTGAATCCTCACTAAAATATTCACAGACCCAACAAAGGAAAATAAACAAACAGGAGGCCAGGAAAATTTTTTAAAAATCACATTCTGAACTGCCAGAGTTGGTCTGTGTGTTAAAAAGGATACCAGATTCAAAATGAGTTATTTGATGTCTAAATGTCTCTTCAATGCTTTTTAAAGAACTTCTTAGGGCTGATCTAAATTTCTGAAGAGGAATTGAGAAAATTTTACCATCACTATAAATTCATGAACTGAATTTGTAGGTTTTATTTAAATATGAAACTTTAAAAAAATTTCATGACGTTGCATAGAAGTAATCTTTACAGAAAGCTGGCAATGTAACATAGATAGTCTACTATGTTTTTAAAAATACAAAGACATAACAGTGGTTTTAAGAGGATATTTATGCATTTTTAGAATTAACTATATTTATGAGACTCCTTTTTCTTTTTCCTCACTCAACCATTATCTACTTAATTTTGGTATATTCTCACCATTAGCTGATCCTTCCATGGTTGGGGTAGAAATGATCTGATCCTTCAAAGGTTTTCTAGTTCAGTCTTCTGATCTTGACAGAATTTATACCATTCATCTACGGCTATGGCTACAGGCTACCAACATTACTACTTGACTTTCGGTTCAGCCGTCAATCATTATCACTTGCTTGGTAGTATATAGGAAAAACACTGAATTCATTGATCTATTTACTCTTACTTTAGATTATCTTAATATCTTCTTATTTACACAGAATTATGACAGCTCATGTTACAGTCTCATCCCCTTTGCCCACTACAAAATTCTAATTAGAAGGAAAGAATCACTAATAACCATAACATGTTTACACCTTAATCTTTTGGTTTAAAATAGCCAAATAAACTGAGGCAAGAACAGGTATCCATCAGTTTATATTACACGACTTGTTGCCTCAATTTTCCACTTTAATTTGTGGAATGACGGGCACCGTCATAGCAAATGAGCTCATGCTGGGTTCTCTTTGGTATCCAAGGATAGAGTCAACTCTGGTTAATTCTGCATTAGTAATGGGGTAATTCATTGCAGATTATTAAATTTCCTGATTTTCCACTAAAGGAAAAACTCAATAAATTTGCCTTTTGCCGTCATAAGACAGAGTTTAAGCAGTAGCCAATCAATTCTAAAAAGGTCATATTGTCCTTACTTTTCTTCATGGTCAGAGACCCCAGTAAAATCATGTAACATCCTTTCTATACCTAGTAAAAAAAAATTAAAACTGGTCTCAATTATCCTGTGAATTAATCTAAGAACACTGGACTAGGTTCCACCTGAGCCTGTGCTATTTATTGCTTCTAGACTGGCACCTCTACAAAGCTGCATACACCATGATTGGGCAGAATGCTATCTATTAATTTGATACTGTATCAAGTAGAGCTATATCATACTGTGGGGAAAGAGTTAATCCAAATTTTCCAAAGCAGTCCAGAAATTTACATTTTAGGAGATCATGGTTCCTTTTTATTGCACTTGTTTTTACACGTGATTGCTTTAGTTAGCTATTCATTAACTTTTGGCAGTTATTTCACAGGAAGCAAACCACACTGAGTAACTTTAGTAATTTTATTACCTATTAATAAAAAAAATTAGTAATTTTACTAAAGGAATGGCTAAAAGTTAGTGTCCAGTCCATTAGCATTTGCTTCTCCTCCTCAGATTGCTCCTATATTTTTTCTAGTTTGACTAAAATGTGACAGTAACTTTACCAAGCACTATACTTCACATTAAGTGTGAATTCCTTTGAAATACTGGTTTGCTGTATTGCCTTTTACTTGGTTTTAATAACCCAAAGCAATGACATTCCATTTTTCAGAGGCAAAGATAAACTCATATGAATGGAGTGGCTGCAATCTGCCAGACCCTGTTCTGGGCACCTGACCTATGTCATTTCCTGACAGTCTTACAACAAACCTATGAAGCTGGCATCGCAAACTCCTAACAAATTCTCTCATCCTTATAAGGTGAGTTTGATGTTTTGCCAAAATCAAAGGAGAAAGTGATGTAATACATAGTATAATTAATATTAAAAGAGAAGAAGAATTACCCAAATCATCTTAAAACGGTGTCCTTTGTTTTAAGGTCTGGTAAATGACCTAGCAACTGTTATATTTTAAAATTGCCTAAGAGCCAAAGTAGATCTGTTGTATTCTTCAAAGTACATTTGGTCTGACAATTTCTATCAAGTTTCAGGATGGTGAGAATGAAAATGTCCTAGTTATAAACTGCTAAAAAAAATTGTTCCAGTAATGGAAATGGCAGTTCAGCTAAAAATATATATTGACCAGGCTAGGTCCTGCTATGGTATCACTGGTACAAAGGCTGCAGCTGACTGGGACATTTTGAAGCATTCTAATTCTCTTTCTCAGAGATTTTTTCCCCCCATTTATTTGATTAGTAAGGTAAGGCTACGTTTTAGAAACTCTGAAGTTATATACAAATCTGATACCGATTTTCGAACAATGTGTGGGATTTAATTAGGTAATATATTTTTCTCGTCTTCTAGAAGCCAGATACTATCAGTTTCTCTGCATTAGCAACTATGTTGAATAAGAATTGGGTGGGGTTTTTTTGCCTTTTATGAGAAGGAGGGAGCATTTTTGAATAGGCTCTGTTGTCTTCTGTGTAGACACATGGCTGGTAAGCTATAAACTAATTAGCATGGGCAGTAAATACTTGAATGGTTTGTCACAGAAGCTGATAAGACATTATAGAGTCTCAGAAAGAGCAAAAAATGATCTCTTTTTCCTCTGCTTGAAAGTGATAATACTAATACCAGTTTATTAAAATTTGTAATCTAACATGCTCTGCTAATTTCCTCTTGGGGATAGTACTTGTATCAAAAGTGTTGCTTATTTTACATGTATTCAAAAACAGACTCAATGACTATTTGAAAAGCTAAATTTTAGGATTTTCAGTTCTTGTCTTTATTATTAGATGTAATTGGTTCTGGGGGAGGAAATTTGAGCATGTAAAACCATCACATTTTCAAATTGATTGTTTTCAAGCCTTTAATTAAATCACTATGTTCTTTGCAGTGTTTGGAGCTCAAACTACTTGTCAGCTGAGCAAAAGTATGAATAGCTTCACGAGCTAAAGTGTTAAATAGAGTGGTGAAGGGTATTATTTCTCTCTTTTAATTAAAACAACAACAACAAAACAAAACTATAGTTGCATTTATAGAGCAGCAACAACTATGAAGAATCCACAGTGAGCATGACACAGAAGAAAGATCAAAGCTTTACAGTGAAGGAAAATAGGGTTTGAACCTGGCTTTGACAGATACTCACTGAGACACAGTAGTCAATTTCTTTGAGTATCAGTTTCTTCATTGTAAAATAAAGGTAATTAGACCTAATTCAAAATTATGTACATCCATCTTATAATAAATACTCAAAATAATTAGTGTCCTTTCCCTCCTCTCCAAGGCTTTTAAAACCTCTTCCACCAAAAAAAAAAAATGTAAAATAAAAAAGTAAATAACTAATATACCAACTCCAATTCCATGCATATTTAAAACTGTTTTCTTCTTTACAGTTTCGATACCTGATAGTTAGCCTGACTGAATATAAAACTGTCTCATACTTCTATTGCTTGATTTTAAAAAAATGTTGCTGTACTACTGTTTTGGTCTGTATATTGCTATTGAGAAATTTGATAATGACAAGGTTTTCTTTACTTTGTAATGAACTTAGTATTTTTGATCAAGAGTCCTGAGGCTTTTTTCTTAATCTTTAAAGTCTAATTGCTCAACTAGGATATGTCTTGGAGATGTTGCTTCTATGTCAGTTTTCCCTTGTGTATGATATCTTGTCACTTTCAATATATAGATTCCACTGTTAGTTCTAACAATTTCCCTTGGATTTTGTTCTATATTCATTCCAGTTTTACTCTCCTTCATTTCTATAGAAACATAAATTTACATTCTTGCTTTCTCCTCTTTCCATACCACCAAGATTTCAAGAGACGTCTCCTCCTTTTAAGTTGTTCTTAGGCAATATATACTAAAGTAAGTACTTAGGAGCAAAGTGTTATGATGATTGCAGTAAACTATCAATGTTTCATAAAAAATAAAATTTATATGTAAATAGACACAAACATGCACAAATTATTAGAAAAAACACATGTGGCAAAATATTAACTATTGGTGAGTATTTGTGAAGCATGTAGGGATATTCACTGTATTATCTGTTCATCTTTTTCATTGATTTGAATTTTTTTCAAAATAAAAACTTGGGGATAAAAATAAGACTCATTTAGAAAGTTACCCAACTGTAATAGTTTTATGACAGGTTGATTTAAAACTTCATACTGGAGGAATTTCAGGAATTACTTTATCCAAAGCTTTATTTTATAAAGAGAAAAATGTAGCACAGGGAATTTCTGTGATTTGTCCAATGTTACAAAGCTTATCTTTCAAAGCTAAGAATCAAATCTTCTTTTTCTGAATCCCAGTTTAGTGGTTTTAAAAAAAAAATTTTTCATTTTTTTAGACAATGGGGTCAGCAAACTTTTTCTGTATAGGGTTTGAGAGTAAATGGTTTAGGTTTCCTGGCCACATATGGAGTATGTCACATATTCTTTGTTTTTTCTTTTTTAATCCTTAAAAAATGTAAAGCACTGTTAGCTTGAGGGCTATACCAAAACAGGCTATGGGGCAAATGTGACCCTCAAGCAGGGGCGTATAGTTTGGGGATCCTTGCCCTATACTTTTGATTGTTTTTAAGTCTATTGAGTCAGCTTTCATCGTGAAGCATAAGTAAACCAAAAACAGAAAGAAAGCCATACACTGCAATTGACTACTTATCTACCAGAATACTTGTGGCCTAGTTAGGGTTGCTATATTTAGTAAATAAAAACACAGATAAGAATTCCAGTCTAGACAAGATGGTGTAGACCCATTTATCTTTCCTCCTCCACTCTAAGAACAACCATAAACCCTGTAAGTAGAGCAAGAGACAACCAGAAAAGAACTATGAAAGGTGGTAAAGAGAAGCCAAACTGGTTTTGACCCCAAGATTAGAACAACACAGTAGCAGAGTGTCCTAAGTCCCCGAACCCAATAGAAGAAGGTGACCCAAGACCAGTATTTCCTGGATTCCAAACAACAGAAAGCACCTCAGTTCTACAGATAAAAAAGGAATTCCTCCAACATCAGGCTTTCTGACACCACTGGTAAGGGGGATGATTTGGCAGCCCAGCCAACAATAAACTATGGGAGCCTGGGGTACACCACCCCTTTCAAGAGATACCGAGGCTGGCAGACAGAATCATCAAGAGGCACCCAGCCACAACAAGCATGTGGCCTAAGAAGCCACATGTCCCTACAGGGCTGGGAGTCCCCTCTGCCACAGTGAGACCCCCATGGGCCCTTCCTGGGGAAACATCTTCCATCACTCCAAGCAGCAACAATAAGGACCAGCAGTGACACCAAAGCAGACCAAAATAATAATGCAAGTTCTCTAAAATTAAACTCTCATTGGAGTCACATAAAAGTAGGCTGGGACCTGCTTGCTAAAACTAAACAAGGTAAATAAACAGCTTAAATAAAAGATTTAAATATATCTCAGAGTCTCCTAACATAATAAACAAATGTCCAAGGTACAATAGAAAATCACCTTTTATACAAAAGGACCAAGAAAAACACACCTTGCATGAAAAAAGACAATCAACTGACACCAACACTGAGATGGAGCAGATGTTTCAATTATTTGACAAGAATTTTAAAGCAGCTGTCCCAGAAATGGTTCAACAATGAATTACAAATTCTGATACAAGTGGAAAAAAATAGAAAATCCTCAGTTAAAAAGAGTAGTAGTCATAAAAATAGAACCAAATGGATATTACAGAACTAAAGTACACAGTAACAGAAATAAACATTTGCTGGATGCGCTCAGTAGTGGAGTGGAAATGAAAGAGGATAGATTAGTGAACTGGAGAACAGATAAAGAGAATCAAACAATCTAAATAGACCAAAAAAAAAAAAAAAGACTAAAAAAATAAACAGAGCCCCAGAAATCTGTATGAGAGTAACAAAGGATCCAACATTCATATCATCAGAATCCCAGAAGAAGAGGAGAGAGGGGACGAAGAGTATTCAAAGTATTAATGACTGAAAACTTCCTAAATGTGATGAAAGGCACAAACTACAGATCCAAGAAGATGATCAAACTCCAAACAAGATAAGCCCAAAGAAATCTATACCAAGACACATTATAATTAAACTTTTGAAAACTAAAGACAAGAAAATATACTGAAAGCAGCATGAGAGAAACAGTTCATTTATCTATAAGAAACACTAATCAAATAACATCATTTTTCTCACTTGAAACTATGGAGGCCAGAAGGAAGTTTTATATTATTGATATTTTTCAAGTGCTAAATGAAAAGGAACTGTCAAAAGTGTATTCTATATCTGACAAAACTAACCTTTAGAAATTAAGGGAAAATAAAGACATCCTCAGACAAAAGAAAACTAAGAGAATGGGTTGTTGGAAGATATATCCTTTAAGATTGGCTAAAGAACATCTTTTAACAGAAAGGACATGATAAAAGAAACAAGAAAGAAAAAAGAAACAACAGAAAGAGCATAAATGTGGATACATAAAATAGACTATCATTTTCTTCATGAGTTCTGTCAGTTATATTTGATGATTAAAATACAAATTATTACACCATATGACACTCAAGACAATGATATTTCAAAGCAGGGAAGGTAAAGTATTCTAAATGGAAATGAGTTTTCCATACTTCACCCAAAGTGGTAAAATGTAATACAGGATATACTGTATATTAGCCACCATAATAAAAATTATCCAAAGAGATACACTCAAAAACACTATATATAAATCAAGATGGAATCTAAAAAAAATGTCAAGTAACCCACAGAAGGCAGAAAAAAGGAAAAGGAATGAGAACCAGAGGAAACAATAAGTGACAAACAATAACATGACAGATATAAGTGCTATCATATCAGTAATTATCTTAAACATAAATAAATACATCATTGAAAATACAGACAGGGGCAGAGTGGATAAAAATGACTCAACTATATGCTGTTTATGAGAAACTCACTTCAAATTCAATACCACAGATAGACTGAAAGAAAAAGAATAGAAAAATAGATACTATGCAAAAAAAGCAGGAGTGACCCACCATAATAAAAATTATCCAAAGAGATACACTCAAAAACACTATATATAAATCAAGATGGAATCTAAAAAAAATGTCAAGTAACTCACAGAAAGCAGAAAAAAGGAAAAGGAATGAGAACCAGAGGAAACAATAAGTGACAAACGATAACATGACAGATATAAGTGCTATCATATCAGTAATTATCTTAAACATAAATAAATACATCATTCAAAATACAGACAGGGGCAGAGTGGATAAAAATGACTCAACTATATGCTGTTTATGAGAAACTCACTTCAAATTCAATTCCACAGATAGACTGAAAGAAAAAGAATAGAAAAATATATACTATGCAAAAAAAGCAGGAGTGGCTATATTAATATTTGATTAAGTAGACTTCAGAGCAATGAAAATTACAAAAGATGAGGAACATTACACTGTGAAAAAAGATCAATCCAATAGATAGAATTCTAGATGTATTGCACCAAAAAAAAGAAAAGAAAAGCCTCTGAGTATATGAAGGAAAAACTAATAGAGCTCAAAGGAGAAATATATAATCTACAAATATTTTGGAGACTTCAATACCCCTCTTAATAACTGTTAGAACTACTAGACAAAAATTAAGCAGAGATATATAGACTATCTAAACAATGCCATCAACCAACAAGATCTAATTGATAATATAAAACACACTACCACTACCCAATAATAGTATACGCAGTATACACATTCTTCTTTCAAGTGTTGATAGAACATTCACTAAGTTCTACAATTTTCTGAGTTATAAGACAAACCTCAACAAATTTAAAAGGATTAAAATCAAAGAACGTGTTTTCTGACCACAATGGAATCAAACTAGAAATCAGTAACAGAGAGATACAGGAAAATCTCCAAACAGTTGGAAACTAAAGAGTACACTTCTAAATTCTGAATAATTCATTGTCAAAAAGCAAGTCTCAAAAGAAATAAAAAATACATTGAACTGAATGAAAACAAAAATACAGTTTATCAAACTATGTGGGATCCAGGTCAAGTAGTGCTAAGGATGAAATTCATAGTCTCAAAACTTACATTAGGAAAGAAAAAATGTCTCAAACCAATAATCAAGAAACCAGAAAAAGAAGAGCAAAATAAACCTGAATCAATCAGAAGGAAGTAAATAAAGATTAAAGCAAAAACAAAGGGAAATTAAATGGAACACAACACAGAAAATGAGGTTAGCTTTAAAAAAAAGTCAATAAAATTGAAAAATCTCCGGCAAGCCTGACAAAAAGAAAAGAAGACATACATTACCAACATCAGGAATGAAATGGAGAGGAAGAAATGAAACTAACAATTTGTAGATGATATTCTATACAGAAAATGTCAATGAATCAAAAAACCAAAAACTGAAACAAAGCAACACCCAGAAACAATAATTGAGTTCACCAATGGCAAAAGATGTAAGATTAAACAGAAACAGCAATTAGATGGTTATTAAAGGGCAACACAAGGGATCTTTCTAATGAGGGAAGTGTTCAGAACTTTGATTGTGATGATGGATATACATACGGTAAAACTGTATAAGACTAAAAATATGCACACGTACACATACTTACACAAATGAATGCACACCAAACTCAGGAAATTCAAATAACATTAATGGGTTGTATCAATGCCAGTGTCCTTGTTATGATATTGTACTATTGTTTTGCAAAACAATACCTTTGGGGAAACTCTGCAAAGTAAACATGGGATTTCTCTGAATCATTTTTTACAAATGTGAATGTACAATTATCTAAATAAAAATTTCAATTAAAAAATACAGGATTTCCAGTTAAATTTAAACTTCAGATAAAAAATCCTATGGATGTCTGTACATATGGTGGATTGTGTTGTAGCCAAGGAACACTGAGCTTAGGGAATCTACTATTTTTACAGCAAGCAGTGAGTAAGGATGCTCTTTATCTCCAAGGGAGACATTGCACCATCCCTCAAAGTTACTTCCTGCAAACACAACCCTGAGAAACTGCCCAAGTGAAGAGAAGTCAGGGCCTTTCATTCTAGGCACAAAAAAGAACATGTAAGGATGCTCAGGGCCATGGAACACAGTCTCACCTAATAGGAAGAAAAATGAATAAGACTTGCTGACAGATTAGATTTGGGGGATGAAAGACAAGGGGAATCAAAACATTGTGTAGATTTTTAGCTTCAGGTACTAGGTGGACAGCGATGCCATTTACTGAGGTAGGGAATGTGGGGAAAAGCAGACCTGTAATCGATGTTATGTTTTCACCTTTAAGTCTAAATGCCAAGCAAGTTAATTTAAAATCTTTTGCATATGACTTAAATTGAGAATACTTTTTAAAGCTAAAGAGGATCTCACCCTAATGCTCACCAATCACGGATCATACGTACAAAAGAAAGGAAGAATCCCTTGCCTACCATAGACATCCCTCTAAAAAGTATGTGTATAAAATCAAAGGTTCAGTTGATTTGGCAGTTAAGATGATCTACCAAGTGTGCACATAAAATTTCTCTTTTTTAGCATGAGTTTTTGCCCCTCTCTAAATCTGGTCCTTTTTCAAACCATTTGGATTTGTTGGCTATTTTTGTGGTGAGAAAAATTTACAGTGTCTTAACTGTTCAGTGAATCATTAAGGCCTTTTGTGTGATGAAGAGGCAAACATAATCGTATAAATTTTCATTCATTCTTCTTATGACACCACACCTCTAGCTGAACTTGTCATTTCTTTAACCTGTTTGTAAGAATGCAGCATCTTTTATTGATTTTTTATAATTATCATTAGATAGTAGGCTTATTCTACATTCAGAAAATGTAAAATAGGGCTTCCCTGGTGGCGCAGTGGTTGAGAGTCCGCCTGCCGATGCAGGGGACGC
>NC_041222.1:67110951-67134656 GCF_002837175.3 Physeter macrocephalus
GATCCCACATGCCGCGGAGCGTCTGGGCCCGTGAGCCATGGCCACTGAGCCTGCGTGTCCGGAGCCTGTGCTCCGCAACGGGAGAGGCCACAACAGTGAGAGGCCCGCATACCACAAAAAAAAAAAAAAGAAAATGTAAAATAAACATATATCTTTTTAAGAATTAATGATCTACCACAGCTAAATGATAGTTAATGCCAATAGCTGGAAACCTCCACTGTCACTAATTCCATCACTATCACCATCTTAAATGAAGATTTTCCACAACAGCACTGCCATTGACATTATGCAACTCAATTTGAATCCGATGGATAAGTAATTTTCAAAACCTCACGTTTTTGACAATCAGTTTGGCTGAAATCAGCTTTTATTCTACCCTGTTTTTCTTGCTAAATTGGGATTTCTATAATTATTAACTGAACTACTCCCCTGGTAATTATATCACCTCTGTAATTAAACAGAGGATTTGGCTCGGTAAAATGCCAGATCTTAATCTGACCCAAAAAAATAACATCAACTTCCAAATCATCATCAGGAGAGGCTGAGCTCATCCTGACGAGTTCCTCTTAGAATGTGCCTCTCAATCGCTTTGTTTCCAAAGCGGGACTTTAGAGAAACAAAAAAATAATACGAAGCTCTCCTGGCCTTCTGATCCAGAATTAAGCCAGAAAAGACTAGTCTCTCTTAAAGGGCTACTGATACCAAATTAGGTTTATCACTTAGTGATACCAAGTATTAGGTTAATGGTGGGCCTTAGTCAACTCACTGGCACAAATGAAGAGAAGATGTTTAGGTTATTTAAAGATGTACTTTATTTACTAATGTAAGATATCCTTGAAGACTTTTACTACCTGACAAAACACAAAATTGAAGACAAAGTGCTTAATATCAGTCAAAGTTTGTATTCAATTAATTTACTTGCGATTTACACCAAACTCTTCAAAATGAGCTGGAAGTAGCTTTTAGCAAATCTACTACTGCCATTAAAATGTAATTGTCCAGTAGAATGTGGGAACCGGGCTTGTCCTCACTGTTCTCAGTTTAAATGTATGAGCCTAGCTTGGCGCCTAGAAAATACAAAGTGCCCAATGAATTCTGTTGGATGAATGAATATTTTAATAGCCCTTATGAAAGTCTTCTATAAAGGCTTCCTTGTCAATCCCTTTTCCATTCCATTCAGACAAAGCATAAAGGAAGGAGTAGAATTATTTCATGAAATAAAATGTTCTCATTGCCCTTCACACCACCACTTTTGGTTATAGAATAGGCTGTTAAAAATATTTTTTTTCCAAAAAAGAAGCAGTTCTTAAGACGGATAAAGCAATTTCATTTTGTCCTAAGTAGCTCAGTGCCATTCCCTAATAGACTTATTATAGCATTATAAATAATTTAGACTGAAGTTATATATTTTGAGCCATCAATAACCTTGAGCAGAAAAATTTAAATAATTTATAAACGCTTTTGAAAAATAATTTTCTAGTTTTCAGAATATCCATAATTAGATATTTACAGTATATTTGAAGAGGCAGTTATGTAGTGGTTATAAGCATGGGTTCTAGAATCAGGCTGATGCAAGCTGCAATCTCAGCTGCACCATTCACTGGAAAATTAATTCTTTCAAAGCATCAGTTTTCTGCCTATAAAATTGGTGTAATACTAAAGGTATACAAGATATATACATTTCCGGCATAAAAAAATGTTCATGATCCACTGTTACATGAAAAAAAAAAAAAAACCACATCACAGACAATATAATATTCTTTTGCAAAATGATACCTATGCTAAAAAAAAAAAAAGGCCTGGAAGTATATACGCCAAAGTGTTAATTCTAATTACCTCTGGGAAATCAAAGAGCAGAAATAGAGATAATTTCACTTTATATATATATATATAATTTTTTTTCAAAACAATATAGAAGTTTATTTCTCACTCACATGACAGTCTAGAAGACAACCCAGCATTTGTGCTGGTTCTGCCACCCCAAGCATGTGTCTCCCAAGTTGCTCCTGTTATCACCATTTCTCAGCCATCAACAAGGGAATCAACAGGAGGATGTCCAGAGTAAACGTCTATAAGGGAAGGACCCAGAGTTGCAAACACATCCTTTCCTACACGTCCCACTTGCCAGAACAAGTCATGTGGCCATATCTAACTGCAAGGGAAGCTAGGAAATTAATCTGCAGCTGCAAAGCTGGGTGCCCAGCTACAACTTGGGGATATCTTCACCCTGAGAGAAAGGGAAGAATGGGCATCAGAGGAGAGTTGGCAGCCTCTGCTGTACCATCACAGGGAGTACAACTGGTGCAGCCTTTCTCAAGAGCAACTGGGCAATATGAATTGAAAACTTTAAAACGTTGAATCACAACTTTGCTTCTAAAAATTAACCTAAAGAAACCATCATGATATTTTACCAAGTGTTGAGAATATAAATTTTAAATTAAAATCTAAACAATACAATATTCTAGGGAATCAGAGAATTAGAGTCTACCACTCGCCTCGTAAGTTTAGGCCTATTTACTTGTCTGTTCCCTGCCCTAAACTGTGTGAACCTTGAGGATCAGGAGAGTTTCTTATTCGTTTTTGATTCCATGGACTCAGCACTCAATCTGTATTTGGAAAACAAATGAATAAAAGAAAGAATCATAAGTGTGAACAAACATTTAGCTACAAGAATAGCTATTGCAAAAGAATTGAATGTAGCAGAACTGAAACAACCTTAATATACAAAAAGAGAGGGTTGGTACATTAAATTATATGCACAATGGACTACTATGTGGTTTTTCAAAATGGCACTGTAATAGACCATGCAATGACCTGTAAGGTTTTCAACATATTAAGTGTTAAAAGAGCAGGTTATGCAATTTTAGGTAACGTCTGATCCAATTTATACTTTAAAACACACACACATATATCCATACACAGTTGGAAAAATGTATACCAAAACTTTACCTCTAATTATTATTTTTTATTTCCTTATATGTTATAATACAAGGACACAATGACTATGTGTTGCTTTTGTAAATAAAAATATATTTTCAAAAATGAAAAAATTATCTTGCTTCCAAATCAAGCCTTCCTGCTCATTTCTCTGTTTCTTTCAGTGGTGATGATATTCGATATTCTCTCATCTCCTGCAGTCATCTTTCATTCCTCTTTTCCCTTGTCTCCTATATGCAATGATCAGATAGACTGGGTTGATTCTTTCTTCAAAATATCTCTTGCTTTTGTCCCTTCTGTCCTTCCCTCCACACCTCTGCTCTCTCAGTTCAGGTATTTAGTCACTTCTCCAAAGGGCAGAAGTTGAGTTTCAAAGAATGAACATATTTCAAATCATAACTGCAATATATGAAAGCAGGCACCAAGGAGAGAAATGAAAACAGGAAAGGAACACGACAGGAAAGCAGAGGTCAGGCAGGAGCCTCCTTGTCCCTCATCTCCTCCTCTGGACAATGGTTTCTCCATCCTCCCTGCAGCCCCCAGGACTTTAAGAGGTGTGACATCAGACCACAGTTTCTCTGTCACAACCATGTAAACTCTGCCCATTCACTGAAGACTTCAGCACCTGGCTCATGGTCCTTCTCTCTGCTACGACTCTTATCACCCTTATGATGATTTCAGTATTCAGGTAGACTTTCTCACCAACTCTCTGGCCTCTAAATCTATTGACCTCCTCACGTCCAGGGATCCTGATCTACAGCTTACATTCACCACAGACTCCCATGTCATACCCTACACTTTGTCATAACCAATAATTGTATCACCTCTGATATCTCAGTTTCAATCATCCTACTCTCTGCCACCTGCCACCTTCCATCTTATTCCCACTAGCACTTCCCTGGCAACAATTCTCTGACTCCACTAGGACTGATAATCCTTTGACCTGATCCTGCCCATCACCTCACTTCCCTCTTTACAAAGCTTGGATTCCTTTGTCTACCATTATAATCACTCCCTTGCACTCTTTCTCAGCGTCCTACCCATCTCCCTTCAAAGTACTAGCCTAGAAAAACCTCAATCCTGGTTAAATCCAACTCTCTACCTACTCCTTTTCTACCTCTGAACAGCTGGGCAGGGTTGGAGAACAATAGGACCAGGCTGATGGTCTCACTTGTGTTCTTTACCACAGGCCACAAATGATCACTTTATATTTTTTGTACTTTTTTTTTTTAACAAAGTGCACATTTTTTTGCAAAAAATCCTATAAAACAAATCTTATTTTTTTAATGTTTTATTACAAAGGTGTACTTTGTAAAAAAAAAGAAAAGATTTGTTTTATAGGATTTTTCTGAGGATTAAATGAGATAATATTAACAAGCTTTAAACTAGTACATCAGCTAGAAGCAATTATTAAATATTATAAATATTTTTGTTGATTCATATTTTTTGTTATTCTGTATTTTTATAATCACATCATGAATAAAAATTGTTATGTAACCACAACATATACAATTAACCTTGGTAGAAAGCTGTAATGCCTCCTATAACCTGAAGTTGTCAGAACTTCAGATTGTATCAACAGGAAACAAAGTGACAGGTTACTAAAGAATATATAATATGGAGTGAATCAGGATATATTTGTGTCTCACAAAACCATCTCCCCCTGCCATATCTGGACCCACCTAAGTGTATTAGAACAGGTTATGATGGGTCTAATTTCTTTCACATGTGTGAAGAACTCTTAAACCACAATAAAAAATAAAATTAACAAGGAGAAAATGCTGCATATCAAAATAAAATGCCTCTGCTAAAGTTTAGAAAAGAAAGATTTTTATCTATAGAGAATATTTTATACCAGCCATCTAACTGCAAAGTAAACACTATTACTTATCAAGTATTATCACCTCTTTTCACCCCACTGCTTCTAGAGGGGACTCAATGGTACCTACAGGGCCTGAACGAGTTAATAGTCTTTCCTGTGTGTATGGAAGTACGGGGAACTCCTTCAGGAAGCTGAGATATCTGATATAGAAGATCATCCCTTACTTCTTCATCTTTCCTTTACCTCTCCCTTTTATTTATTTATGTATGTATGTATGTATGTATGTATTTTTTTAAATTTATTTATTTATTTATTTTTGGCTGCCTTGGGTCTTCGTTGCTGCACGCAGGCTTTCTCTAGTTGCGGCGAGCGGGGGCTACTCTTTGTTGCAGTGCGCGGGCTGCTCATTGCGGTGGCTTCTCTTGTTGTGGAGCATGGGCTCTAGGTGCGCAGGCTTCAGTAATTGTGGCGCATGGGCTCAGCAGTTGTGGCTCACGGGCTCTAGAGTGCAGGCTCAGTAGTTGTGGCACACGGGCTTAGTTGCTCCGCGGCATGTGGGATCTTCCCGGACCAGGGCTCGAACCCGTGTTCCCTGCATTGACAGGCGGATTCTTAACCACTGTGCCACCAGGGAAGCCCCTGTTTGTATGTATTTATTGCTACTGGTAGTATCTAAGAAAATGTCACTTTGTTATTAAGAAAAGTATCCTTTCGTATATGAGTTGCTGAACTCATTTTTGTATCAAAAACTATTATCTTGTACAGCTTATCAGAAATGCTGACGCTCACCCTTCCCCAAGTCTCATTTGAATTGTCAATGCTGTCATAATTTTAATGCACGCACATTGGGATGTGTGTAGCTAATACAAATGTATGTCTTTGGCATAAATAATATTAATCACTGAATTTTCTTCTATGATGTTTTAATGGCCAACAACCCTTCCACTAGGCAGATCATTGCAAATTGTGATTTTTCAATGAATCATCTGGTAATAAAGAAGTATGTGCTGAGCAAATTGAACCCTCTTCCATGTGACATGAACAGCTTAAACATAAATTATCCATAACAGGTTTATTTTTCATGAACTGCAGACAAAACACCCGATGGTTAAGTTACCTTCTGCATCTTAAACTCCCTATCAAAAATGTTTTTTCTGGTTTTTGAGTTAAAGCTTTGCCTTCAACAACTATTCTTCTCAGCACCAGTTACGGGTCCTACTGAAACTGAATCATCAGGGAGGATTAGCAATGCCAAGTTTCTCAATGGTGGCTTATCTGGCAGCTTGTAACCATATACAAAGAAAATATGAAGATAAAAATGAACATATAAAATATTGAACCTAAGTGTTAGCTTTTTACATGGATTAATTCATTTAATGCTCACAACATCTTCAGGAGATAGGTTTTATCACTATCCCCATTTCACAATTTCACAGACAAGGGACCCAGGCTAATGAAGATTAGTTAAGATGGCCAACATCACACAGCCAATAAGTGATGGAGTCCACAGAAAAACCTCAGACTCTTGAGTTCCATGCTTTTGACTACACTATTTTCAACTCTATATACAAGTACTACATATTATTTTGTGCAAGGCATTGGGAGTATAGAGATAGGATTCATGAATTCTGACTCTGGAGATCTAGGAAACCTTCATGAAAAAGATAGCAAGAACATTTCATGCAGATACATTAGATATTTTATAAAGGCAAAGGAATCATAGGAGCTCAGGAACTATTTGGGGAATGTCAAAGTGTCATCTGTGGCTTATATAAGATAGATTTATTAATTTCTTATAACTGTTAAGAAGGTAGGTCCCGTGAGCCATGGCCGCTGAGCCTGCGCGTCCAGAGCCTGTGCTCCGCAACGGGAGAGGCCACAACAGTGAGACGCCCGCGTACTGCAAAAAAAAAAAAAAAAAAAAAGAAGGTACGTACTTATATCTATTTTATACATAAAATAGATATTAGTGATTTACCTGAGACCTTAAAACTAGTAAATGCCAGAGCCAGTATTAAAAATAGGTGGTCTGATTCCAAAACCAATGTAGTTTCTTCTACATCATGGGATGCAAGCCTAAATATTTTCAGAGTCCAAAACACAGTGGAATAAGCAGACTGCATTTGAGACAATCAGGAATGCTGGGTCTTGTGGCAAACTACAGAGTACATGCCCATCCAACACATTTAAATGTTCAGTTTCAAAATAAACTATGTAAGACCAAAAAAAAAAAAAAAAGTATGTGTGAGTCAAATCCAGTCCCTTAAACTTGATATTATAGCATCTGCATTCTGTGATTTTTCTTTAGGGCTTCTAACCACGTTAAATCAATGAATGAATTAATTAATATTTGAGGTTGTTTATTAATGAGTTATCAAGCCTTGAAAAGACATGAAGGAAACTTAAAACGCCTAGTACTAAGTGAAAGACGCCAATGTGAAAAGGCTACATACTGCATAATCCCAACTATAGGCCTTTCTGGAAAAGGCAAATTTATAGAGACAGTAAACAGATCAGTGGCTGCCAGGGGTTGGATGAGGGGGATATAATTTAAATCAAGGAAAGTGTTTCTTGGATTAAAAAGCATTATATATACTGACTGGTATTAAAGAAAGATAATCATATTCCTCTAAAGTATATCTCCAAAAGATTATTCTTATTTTAAATAAATACATACACACAGAGGTATATAAGGCTATATAGGAGTACCTGGGAGTATACCCTATATTGGCACTTTGATACATGTTATTCATCTATTCATTCATTCCACACATTTGCCAGGCACCATGCTAAATGATCACAAAAACAGACCCACTCTGCTTTTATGCAGTTTGTAGTCTAATGGTACAGAAAAGAGAAGATGGAAATCGACTACAAAGCTGTTTTGGAGTCAAGTCATGGAGGTTTCATGCTAAAGAGTTTTGAATCGAAAACGGTATAAGCAACTTTAGTAACCTACGTGTGTGAAGATAAACAATATCCTGATAACCAAGAAGCTCCCCCACCGACCACACACACACACACACCCCTGAACTCAAATGAGGCTCCTCCTGGAAGGAGAAACCAATATGCAGTCCCTAAAGGAAGCTTCAGTCAGCAGGGCCTGGCTGGTAACGAACAGGGAAGTCCAGCTGCCTGGCCCACAGCAATCCACAACGGGCAGCAATCCACTCTGTGTGAGCAAATGCTCTAGACCATCTGTGAATTTAGAAAGAGGAGGCAAAAACAGCATCAGCTCAGCCAAAAGCGAGAGCATCCAAAAATGAAAGTGCAACCAATCTGTGTAAAAGGACATTGCATCAGGGATCCAACATTTTAGTTCCAGGCTGATCCGCAGGTCAGTTCAGTTTAAATAAACAGACATTTGTTGAGCCGCTCCATGTGCCAGGGACAATAACAGGGACTGAAAGTATAGAGATAATAAGGAAGGTTTCTTGCCCTCCAGGAGCGCACAGTCTAGTGGGAGGGACAGATGTGTAGACATAGTGTACTCAGAGTGCTCTGTAAAAATTAGAGCTTTGTCCAACTGGAGAGTTCTAGTAAGTTTTTCCGAAGCAGGGCTTCTTAAAGGAAATTGTAGATACAGATCACCTGAGAATTGTCAATTTACAGATTCTTATTCTGTATGTCTGGGGTGGGACCCAAGAGTCCACATTTCTAACAAGCTCCTATGTAAGTAGAAGCTGTGGGTCTGAGCACCACATCCTGAACGTCCATATTAGAGGAGAACACCATGCCTGCCTGTGTCATGATTAGTTAGACCAAGGTGCTGTGAAAGGGTATTTTCCTGAGGAAAAGCTGAGCAAAGGCAAGCATATGTGAGCCAGCCAGTGATCTGTTGGGATACAGGAAGCTGTTCCCTCTTACAGGGCAGAAGGAATGAGGCTGAAAGGGTCTAAAGGGTTAGGCAGGAACCAGTCCTGACCAAGAACTTGAGTTTTATTCTAGAGATGGGTGAGTGATTCATAAGCGTTGAGTACATAAAGTTACCTTGAGAGCTTGCTTATGAGCCAGATCCCTGGACTCTGCTTCCACTAGATTCTGATTCTAAAGCCTTTGCTACAGTAATCTACATTTTTAACAATGCCCTCCTCAAGCAATTACTAAGCGGGTGATTAGCAGACCACTCTTTGAAAAAAAAAATGACACAGATGGTGCCCAGAAGTGAAGAGTTTTATCCTGAGAAATGAGATTTTCTTTTTGTAAAGTCATTGTGGAACTATGGGTTTAAAGTGGAAAAGTCGAGAAATATGGAAAGTAGTTAGGAGCCTGTTAAGATAATGCAATCAAGTGATGAGACAAGCCTGAAATAGAGCATTCAGAGGAGAGGACAGACTTGAGACACACATAGGGATTGAAATGTCAGGACTTTCCAACTGATTAAGTGTAAGGAGTGAGGAGGTTAGAGGAACCTATGTGACTCCCAGCTTGCTGGCCTGGGTGACTGATAAGATGGTGAAGCCAACCAGTGAAATAGAGGAAAAAAAAATTATCAAGAACTGATTTAAGTGGCAATGATGATACATTGCAGTTTGGGATAGCTGGCTTTTAGGCTTCAGGGGGCCAACCCAGAGAAAATGGGCAGCCGCAGCATGTTGGCTATATAAGACAGGAGGTCAGGAGAGAAATCGGGGCTGGAGATCTCATGCCTAGGAAGAAGGACAAAATCCCTCACGCCACCTGACTCTCGCATCCTTCACAATGTGGGAATAATGCCTACAATAACACTGGTAGAATTTAAGGCTCTTAGTATTATACTAGACCCTTCGGAAAGGAAACTATCCTTTGATTATCAGCCACAAATAGTCTAGAGGAAATAAAAATAAAAGTTTTAATAGAAATCACTGAAGGAAGACCTCTGGGACTTTGTGGACAAAAGAGATGCTACATTGCAAAGAAGATATTGTCTTCTCACGCAAAGGCCAGGCAGTCGTGAATGGATACAGACCCCCTAGCCAGTGTGTGACTCATCTTAAAAATAATCTTATTTTAAAACTGAAGGCTGGGGGAGATATGTCAACCCAGTGATCCTCTGGCGGAAATGAACTGACAATAAGCTCTGTGCCAGTACACCCATTTATTTAATTAAGCTGATGTAGAGCAACTAATTCAACCACCACCCACTGCCATCAATCAATCATTGTTTTTGGTTGGGCAGATAATATTCTCAATAATGAGTTTCATTCTTCTCAAAATAAAATCCATAATTTTGTTAAACATTAGTAGAAAGCATAGGTTGTACATAGTATAATCTAATTTGGGGGGCCTAAAGAACTGCTTTTACTTTTAAACTTTTTAGATGTGGTCATCTCACGGAATAGTCCACTTTGATCGAGAAAAAAATTTAAAAAGACGAGAGATTGATTTTTCATTTGCCTTCTTTAGTCTTTTCCAAATACAAAGTTGAAGTCTAGGAGCAGTTCACCACTGCCCTCAGACCCTCTTCCAATAATGGGGGAGCATTACACAAATCAAGTTATACCCACATGGCGCAATAGTATGCTGATGTAAAAAACAATGTCGAATAACATAGGAAAATACATAGGATATGATTTTCAGTTTAAAAAAAAAGCAAAATGCAAAACTGCAAAAACCAGAAATGTATGCATTACACTAAAAAAGTAACAACAAGTTTTGGACAGAATACTAAAATGATAGCAAAGATAATTTCTTGGTAATAGGGTTATAGGATTTTGGAGGGTTTTTTCTTTGTTCCAGTTTTCTATTTCTCATTTTTCTGAAATGAGCTGAAGTTAATTTTATAACCACAAAATTGAGAAGATCACAAACAAAACAACTCTTTTCTTTCTTTCCTTTTTTTTAAATTGATTTCCTCCGTCATTCTGTTCTGAGCTAAATCTCTGGAGCCTTAGACAATGGAAGGTCCAAGGGGTGATGAACAAAGAAGGGGTCACAGCAAACAGCCAGACATCAGGGCTGGGTCAACATGAGAGGCAAGAAGGCCCAGGGTAGAGAAAACAATCCAGGTTGCTGTCACCCTCCTCCTCACTGAGTCTTCCAAATGGCTCCTCATAACCATCATATAATAACTGCTGAAGGATTTCAGGTCACTCTGATGGCTCAAGGCTGCTTTTCTGTTATTATATTTATAGGGTAGAAATCAACTCCACGTAAAACATCTCTGTTGAAGCTGTTTTTTTCATGAAGTGCAGTGTACCAGGTCATGTTCCAATTGATGAAAAGACTGTTTACATTTAAGATATAACACCTGTCAGAATGGCTATTATCAAAAAGACAGGAGCTAACAAGTGCTGTGGAGGATATGGAGAAAAGGGAACACTTCTGTACTGTTGGTGGGAATGTAAATTGGTGCAGCCACTATGGAAAACAGTGTGGAAATTCCTCAATTTAAAATAGAACTACCATATGATCCAGCAATCCTACTTCTGAATATATATCCAAAGGAAATGAAATCTCCAAGACATGTCTGCACCCCCATGATCATAGCAGCTTTGTTTACAACAGTCAAAACATAGGAACAACCTAAGTGTCCATCAACAGATGGATGGATAGAGAAAACGTGGTGTATATGTAATGGGATATGATTCAGACATAAAATAAATAAGGAAATCCTGCCATTTGTAACAACATGGATGAAACTTGAGGGTGTTTTGCTAAGTGAAATAAGTCCGACAGAAAGACAAATCCTGTAAGATCCCACTTATATGTGAAATCTAAAAAAAAAAAACAACAAAGTCATAGAAACAGAGAACAGATTAGTCATTGCCAGAGGCAAGGGTGGGGGTGGGGAATGGGTGAGAGTGGTCAGAAGGCACAAACTTCCTGTTACAAGATGAATAAATTCTGGGTATGTAATGCACAGAATGGTGAGTATAGTTGAGAACATTACATAGTATACTCGTAAGTTGCTAAGAGAGTAAATCTTAAAACTTCTCACCACACACACACACGCATGCATGCACACGCGTGCGCACACACAGATACACACACATGCACGCACACACACATATACACACACAGCTACACATACACACACGCATGCGTGCGTATGCGCACACATACACACACACAAATGGCACGTATGTGAGGTGATGGTTGTGTGGATGTGTGGTAATCATTTCATAATACATACATATATCAAATCATCACATTGTACACCTTAAAGTTATACAGTACTACTTGTAAATTGTATCTCAATAAAGCTGGAAAAAGGTTTAACATCTAAACCCTTTCTGTTGATAGACATTGATACTTTAAACCTTTCCATTGCACACAGATATAATTTTTCTCCTCTTTACAGCAAAACATGCCACTTTCAAGGAGAAAACTGTGTAAATTAAATATTGATGATGATGTGCTCAAAGCAGTTTTTCCATTGTACAAAATGATATTCTGCTTAGGAATTTATAAAACAGGGGTCCTTATAAGAATTTCAGAACCAATCTGTTCTGTCTTTAAGAACAATTCTATTTGGTATAGTTCTTGACAATTTGATTTGCATACCATATTCATGAAGCTTAATTACATTAGCATAATTGTGTTACTGGGCTTTAAAACATGTAATGTTTAACTCTGTCCCATTTAGATTTTCAGGGACTTTGTGTAGCATCTGAAAAACTTTCAATGACAAAAACCAAACTAATAAGCACAGAGCCCTTTTCTAAGAGTCTGATTGAATTGTATTATCACAAAGAAAAACAGAAAGTTAATAATACTTGACCAAGACCATCTTTTTCAGGAAGCAACCCAAATAACACGTCAAAACGTCCTAATAGCCCACTGAAGTAAATCAGGATTCCTGCTGTTTTCTCTTCTTCTCCACCTTCATCAAGCAATATAGCTTTATGCCTGAATATTAGAGCATCTGTTTTATGTAGAGAGAAGGAAAAAGGTGAAAGGAAGTTCACAAAGAGAAAAGAGAGTATTTAAAAAAAAGAAAATTATTTAAAATATAAAAGAATAGGAAAAGCCAAAATGTGAAATTCATGAATACCTCTGCATGATAGAAATTGAGATAATAAGTAACAAATAGATCTATATATTTTTCTACCTACCATGTTTTTATGCATATAAGTATTTAATTTGCAAGGATCTAGGCTAAGCTTCCACACTTAAAACATTTTCAAAACCATGGTTTTAAAAATTTTCTTAAAATGTATGACAAATAATGAGACATGAGCTTGTGTTAGAAATTCAATTTTAGAGCTACATAGAATTCTGAAATCAACTCATCCAACCCCCTCTATTAAATGTGAGCACACTGAGGTTAGAGTGGGCACTTATTCAAGACCACCCAGGCAGAGGGCAGAAGCTCTCAGATCCTTATTCTATTAGAATTTTGCCAGTGGTTTCACTTTGTTAGCAGTAAACCACAGGGATTTGGCTAGTACAACTCAAACTATCATCATTAAACTCAAATAAAAAGTTTCCTGAAGTGACTATTTTCTTGGCTCCTTTTCACTGCAACCTAACAGCTGCCCTGAGCCAAGCCTGGTTCCTGAGTCCTAACACTCATATCATCTTTCATGGTTCTACAAAAGAAACTTGGGTGATTTGTGTAGTAATACCTAATAACAAGTAATACATTCTGAATGCCTCCTTTATATCAGGCACATTTCTAAGCATATACACGTCATTTAATCCTCACAATAATCCTATGCAGTAAGCGCTGTTATTATCCCCCATTGACAAATGAGGCAACTGGGACACAGTAAGTTTGTGTGTTTTCCCCCACGTCACTCAGCTATACATGTATATTATTTATTTCATTTGATTTTCACAACTATGATAACTCATTAATATTATTATTTCCACTTTATAGAGAGGGAAATAGAGGATCAAAGGAATCAAAATGCTACTCTAAGGTGGCTTAAAAGGTTGGTGGTAAAGCCAGGGTTAGAACCAAACTGTGTTTGATTTAGAATCTGAATGTTTTTTAAATGTACTACAAATGGAAGTTCTCCTTAAAAGAAAATACTTCTACAGGTCATGTCTGGATGTTGCTTTTATGTGTTACCTCTTAGGTGACTTCCCCTGCTTACCAGGCACCAATGCTTCCCATTATAGGGCAGAGAGTGGACATGTTATTATTTTGTCACTAATACTCTGACAGATACCATGCACGTGACTCCATGGCATTCAGTACAGCATGGATGTCTTACCATGAAGAGAAGACCAGGACAGATAAGGCCTGGACAGCCGCTCTGGATCATACCCTCAGTTAACTCTGGTGGATTTGCACGGCAAACTCTAGTATACATGCAACTGATGCCATACAGCAGGTCATCAGTTGGCTACTAAAGTGTCGGCATCTCTCAACTAATTGGCTGAGCATAGTTCTCAAGAATTCAAAGTAGTAATCTTCAGATGTCTAAACATACAGGCAACCATTTCTGATAATGATGGCTACCAGTGAGGAGTAGGCTCTGGCCGCTGGACTGGATTGAGTTTCAGCTTCTACACTCGTAAAAGGTGCCCAAGACCTAACAGGCTTCACCTGAATGATGAAACAGTGGGACATACAGGGATGTAATTTTAGAAAAAGGTAGGTGCCAGTAATCAGAATTAATATCATGAATAGGGATGGAATGGAAACCTGGAATAGAGGTAGTCATACACTTCTTAAGTCAGATTTGATCCTGGGTATTGGGGAATGACTCAGTGTGAAGGAAAAGGCCTGAGACTGGGAATCCAGTGGGTTTAATCCTAACAGTAAGAAACAGATTCTGCTGCCTAAAGACTCTCAAATTTAGAAAAGTACTTACTCACTAATTCATAGAGTATGTAGGCATTCTTAGAGATAATATCAATCATGCCTTCAAGATATACATGCTGAAACTGAGAACAAAGATATCAAGAGCATATCCAAAGTTGTACATCATAGAGTAATAACAACTGAAATGAGTGTGAATGTGTGATCTAAAACATTAGAACAATTATCCATTTATACCCATCTCCTGAGGGAGGAGCTATAATTATCTCCAATTTGCAGATGAGATAACTGAAGTATGGAAAGGTTGAAAGGCTGTTCTATGACATAAGACTTTTAGGTAGCAGAAATGGGAAAGGTAAATTTAATTTACAGCAGACAAGGATGAGAACCCTGAATGGACTTACAGAATTGTCCTGCAACACTTGCTCTAAACATGCAAATTCATTTCCTAGTCCCATTTCATTGAAATCTAAATGGTCACAGCCTGCTTCTTGACTCCTTAGCACAATATTCTGTTCTTCTGTGGATAATAACAATAGTGAGCGTGGATTAGGCTTTTATTTTGTGGCCAGCATTTTTCTAGGTGTTTTACATCCTGGGGCAGAACCAAGGATGTTTATCAAACGTTCCTTTTCTCTCCTCATTTTGGAGCTTCTTTCAGTTAGCCAGAGATGCCTGAAGTGGCACGTATCACTTCTTGGCTGTGGTAGGAAAAAGCCCTTGCCAGTCTTCCCGCCTTTCTCTTTCCCTTTCTCTTGTCCAGATGGCCGAGCGACAGGATTCAAGCAGGCTGGATTGCTGAGCAGCTGCGTGGACGTCAGCTGCACTGGAGGCCTACCCCATCCCATAAATGACTTTGTATAAATGAGGAATAAACCTTTGTTGCACTAAACCACAGAGATTTCAGGTTGTTTTTCAGGGTACAGTAACATCTCCTGACTGGTAACACATATGTAACTCACTTAATCCTCCTAAGAGTCTTAGGACTGCCAGATGAGGAAAGGGAGGCCCAGAGAAGCTGAAGGTCACAAAGCTAGGGCTTGGGAATGCCAGATGCAAATTCAGGCAGGCTCACTCTGGAGATTGTGTTCTTACTCACCACACTCCCATTGATGTTTACAGTCACAAAGGAGGTGCATACTGAGGTGCAGTATTAAAGTTATTCGCTGTCCATTTTGAGTCTTACATTGCTTTTGCATTACAACGTGACAAACTATTGCTAAAACGCAATTCCACTGAGCCATGCATATTAAAGTTATAAACAGGACTCTGCCTTGTTCCATCTTCCGTCAACAGTTTCTAACGTGGCACACTTGGAAAATGATTGGGGTAAAAATAGTATAAAAAGATTGGTTTCATAATTAGATTCTAACTTTAGCATGCTGCAGATAACACAAACAAAACATGTTGCTCAACTGAAAGATGAGAATAAAAGAAAAAGATTTCAATTTTTATGATAGTATTCCACAGAATAAAATAGGCAGGTAAAAGCGAACCAGAGGAAGGACTGGCTTCATTAGTAGAAAGTTACTAATAGTAAATAATGATCTCTAAGGGAGATAAATTTGTTTTTTAATGAGAGAAGGATTTATTTTATGATGATTAAATGGTAAGCAATAGAAAAATGTATCCAGAGAGAGAAAGAGGGCAAAGGTTGAGAGGGAGACATTAGTTGTTTTTTACCAAGGAGTCCATAATGAGGATGATTAGAGGAGACCGTAATTGATTACTATTATCTCTCAGCCTGGACATAATAGGAATTATAGAGAATTAATCTTTGGAGTTATAATAAAATAGAGGATGATAAATACCATATGTAACTATCAGCATGGAATAAAACAATAGATGAGAAAGAGGAAGTTTAACAGTCATTTCTTGCTTTTTTGTACTAAGGACATGGTAAGGGCACTACACACAGCTTTCAGAAATGCATCGAAAGAAAAAATAATATTAATTATTGCTAGTGTTTATAGGGTACTTTCCATGTACTAAGCACTGTTTGAGATGTTCTATGTGAATTAACTCATTTAATCCTCAAAATCCACATGGTATCATTATTATTATCCCATTTTTCAAAAGAAGAAAACTGAGACACAGAAGCTTTAACAACTTGCTGCAAATCATAAATATAGAAAGAAGTAGAAGCAGGATTTAAACCCAGGGTCTGGCTCCACAGGCTGTGCTATTAACCACTGTGCTTGCTACCTCTCTCTCAAATCACTGCTTAATGGGCAGATGGCAATGATGCCTTGGTCCAGTAATGACGGAAAGGGCATGAGGCTTGAAACCAAAAAGCAGCATTTTATTCCCATCCACCACCACCACTTACCAAGTTGGAGACCAGGGACAGGTGTGTTCTTTTTCTACTAAGACATCCATGATCCACGATCCATTGCCCAGGGCTGTTGTCATCATCAAATAAGCAAAGAAAAGACGTAGAAAGTGCTTTGCAAACTTCTAACTGCTTTATACATATGGAAAATTAAATCCAGGGCATAGCATAGTACCTAGATGAGCATTCAAAGCACTCTATGCAATTTCCTGGGAGTATTAGTCAGCTCATTTGCTTTTACAAAATATTACAGACAGGGGGGCTTAAACAAGAGAAATTTATTTTCTCACAGTTCTGGAGGCTAGAAGTCTGAGACCAGGGTACCAGCATGTCAGGACCTGGTGAGACCTCTCTTCCTGGCTTGAAGGTAGCTGCTTTCTCCACTGTGTTCAAACATGAGAGAGAGAGAGACAGAGGGGGAATAAGCCCTCTGGTGGCTCTTTTTATTAGGGCATTGATCCCATCATGAGGGTCCCACCCTCATGACCTCATCTAAACCTCATCTCCCAAAGGTCTCATCTCCAAGCACCATCACAGGGATCAGGGCTTCAACATATGGCTTTGGGGGGACATAATTCAGTAAATAGCACTGGGTAAAAAACCAAAACATTTATTTGTGTGTTTATGTTGGATAGGAAATCTGGAATACTGGTTGAATACAGGGAGAAAGGAAAACCTTTCAAAAACAGTACTGAATGTTTGGTGAATCCATGATGTCACAAAGTAAAAAAAAGTATGATGGATCAGGTGTGCATATGTGTTCAAAGTAATTAATAAATGGTTTGAAAAAGAGGGCAGAACTCTTCATTGGAGAAATGTTAGAAAAACAAGCTACATTCTATGAGGTACTCCACTCTAGTGGGTAAGAACAGGCTGCCAAACTCATCAGATCTAAGCCTTGATCTTGACGTTACCATTCTGTGTGAGCACGTCATTTAACTTTCCTAAATACGAGATTCCTCTCTTTTGCTGCTAGGTTTCCCTGCCCAGCAACCTACAGCTGTTCTTAGGTCTTAGAGATACTCCATAAAAGTATACGTTCTTCATTGCCAGGGTGAGCCTTTGTCCTGAATCTCTGCTACTTTGGCTTTGGAATGATGAATTTTTAACAACCATGTATCCAATTTCTGACTCAATGTCTGCACCTGGAAGAATTGTAGGACTCTCTAAACATATCCAACAGTGACTTCTTGGTACCCAGTCTCACCCCACTTATTCTTCATGAAGAATTTCAGCAATTTGATTTTCCCAGTTGGTCAAGTAAAAACTTTTAAATAAATTTTTGCTCCTCTCTTCTCTCAGTCTATATCCTGGCAGCTGTGCCTTCAGAATCTATCTAGAATTCAACCACTTATTTTTGCCACTTCCATCTTCATCCAAGCTATCAACATCTTCCACATGGATTACAGCTGAATATGCTTCTTATAGTTCCACTTGTTTCCACCCCCTGCTTGCCTACAGTGTGCTCCTCGTGCCAGAAAAAAAAAAATTTTTTTAAATGCCTGTGTTAATGCAAGTGAATCAATTTAGTATAGCTTATTCAATGAACACCTCTACATATGGGCTAATAAACTGAAGAACTGAGTTAAAGCCTATTTGTGACTCTTTCTATGAAGGCTTATTGAATAGTATAGAAATATCTGATTATGTTCTGGAATTAAAGTGAATACAAAAGAAAAAATAATGTACATATATATATACACACACATACATACATGCATATATACAGCTGAACCTTGAACAACTCGGGTTAGGGATGCCAATCCCAGCACAGTGGAATATCCAAAAATAACTTCACAGTTGACCCTCCACATCTGTTGATGCGACCAACTGCAGATCATGTAGTAATGTTGTACCTATTTACTGAAAAAAATTTGCATGTAAATGTACCCATGCTGTTCAAACCCGTTTGCTCAAGGGTCAACTGAATATGTATACATACATATATACATACACACACACACATATATACACACACATTTATATACACATATATGTGTGTATATATGTAAAAAGTAACAGACAATACCCATCAGTTCCTAAGGATCTTGGCAAATTAAGATGAAGCTGTAAAACCTTTATCTACTAAAAGATGAGAAATTAAGTTGATGTATCCAATTCCATGCTGCTGGTGTAAGTCATGTGCAAAGGGTCTGTAAACTCCTGCTCAGGTCAGAGGCTTAGGCATGATATGCTGAGGGAGAAGAGAGAAACTACATTCTGTGAACAGAGGTTGAGAGTTCTCAGCCAAACACACAGACTTTTCATTACAGACCCAGGACCAGCAGGGACAGTCAGACTCCTAAAGGCAGTTCCCAACTGACAAACAGGTGATGCTCCAGTAGTTCATTTTAAAATTGATTGTGTGGAACTCACAGCATTTTCTCCCATAAAAAGTGTTATAAATGGTGGTAGGGTGGGTCCCATGGCCAAACACATAAAAGCTTATTTAGCCCATAATGAAGTTGAAACTCAGCACATTTGCTACAGAAAAATAATTCTCTTGCAACTAGTAATGAAACAAAACAGAAAAACCTATAAACTTGAATAAAAAGATAAGGGCTTATTTCTCTCGAGTGCTACTGCTTACAGAGGCATAGTTTTAATTAAAAGAGGATGAGGGAGGGGATGGAAGTGTTGATGTAGGGTCTAAAGTGGACTGCTGAAAACTCTCGAGAGTGGCTTTGGTTATTGTCTTATTTCACTTTGAAGCATAAGGCATTGGTTCTCCTTGATATAGCTATATCTACTTGTAGCACTGCTTTTGTGTTTATAAGTCAGGATGTGCATCAATTTTTTTAAAAATTCTTAAAACAGAGAATGGGAGACAAAGGTAATCGGAAATAAGAATATGCTCATAAGGCAACCTGAAGAAAGTTAAGAAAAGTGAAAAAGAGATGGATGTATAGATGTGTATATGCATGAGGAAACAGGGGTCAAGTAGAGTTAAGCTGAGAAGAAAAGGTCATATTTTGTGTGTACTCTGTACTTGGAAGGGAATAAAAGAGAACAGTGAAGAAGTGATCTTGGGTCATAAAATTCCATGAAGAGGTAACTCTGGACAGCCTTGTGGCTGTCTGGAATAAGACAGGGACGAGAAAATGTGTTTGATCAAACATTATATATACAGGGACATGTTTGTTGGGAACCTGGTGTTTACCAGTAAGCCCTTTTTAAAAAAAAAAAAAATAAATGTATTTATTTATTTTTGGCTGTGTTGGGTCTTCGTTGCTGCACGTGGGCTTTCTCTGGTTGTGGTGAGCGGGGGCTTCTCTTGTTGCAGAGCACGGGCTCTGGGTACGCGGGCTTCAGTAGTTGTGGCACATGTGCTCAGTAGTTGTTGTGCGTGGGCTCTAGGGCTCAGGCTCAGTAGTTGTGGTGCACGGGCTTAGCTGCTCCGCGATAGTATAATACAATAATATTATTTGCTAACAAAGCACTTGAACTTAGCAGAAAAATTAATATGGGATTTAAATTATCCTTACATTTTCTTTAACTCTTCTAGTATATGTTATTCTTGCTATGATTAAAGGTGCCAAAAACTCAGCTCTTTGTGTGATTCCCAGACTCTAACCACAGCAGAACCTGAAGCCATTAGGACTGTGCAGTTATTTTAGATGTTCTGAGTAAAGCACTAAAAAACCTTCCATTTTGTTTTTGGTTGAATAATCTAATGTTTAAAAATTAATGCCTTCAAATTTCACTATTAATATAGTTTTATCAGTGCTTAATATGTAGCTAAGAATACTATCGGCTGTTTATCTGGAGGGATTGGGAAGGGGCATGCCACAAGATCATTAATAGCCATGCAGTTTCTGCAGCCAGCTTGCCTAGGTGCTGATGGGTTTTCTTCCACTAACTCTTAACCTTTATGTGCCTCAAACTTCTTACCTGTAAAAGGAGGTTAATGTGAGCCTTACACAAGTGAATCCAGGTAAGAAATGTACACAACTGCCTGGCACATCCTGAGCACTCAGTAAATATTAGCTACTATAATTCTTATTAAGCAAACATTTTGATTAACAGTGCCCATATCTGCCAGAAAGTAGATTTTAGTCTTGAGGATATAGGAGTATATTTAATGTTAAAGTACAGCAAGCATATATTGATTTTTCTTGTATATTTTAGAAGGCATCTAGGGTATTATAGCATTTCAAAGTCATTTTCTCTGACAACCAGATGCCAGTTCTTATTACATTTTTTAAAGAATACCTATTTTAGTATCACAAAACTTGTGAAAAGTTTAAAGTTCAAGTGTTTTGATTTAATTTGAAAAACTTTTGTTAAGAGATGTTCTGTAATCACTTAAGATCCTGTTCTCAGGAAAGCCTTGTTTGACCACCAGCCATGACAGATTAGGGGTTCCTTCTATGTGCTCTCATAGCACTAGTTCCCTAGCATTGATCACACTGTCTCTTTCCTCACCTGCCTCTCCAGGTCTGTACAGACAAATACAAATTGGATATTCCTATTTGTGATGCATGGAGACCTCAAGTTCAACATGTCTAAAACATGTATCTCCCAACTCAAACCTCGTCATTGTCCATATTTCCTACTGAATGTATTCCCTAGTGAACGGCAACACTTGCTCCCAAACCTATCATACTAGGTACTTTACTAACCCTTACTCTTCAAACCAGACATCCAGTGAATCATCCAGTCTGGCATTTCTCCCTCACTGTCTCTTTGATCTTTTACTCCTCTCCAATCAGCACTCTCTACCTTATTAATAATGACTGCTACTAAGATTGACATCATCTCCCCTGAGTTGCTAAGGAATTGCCCTCTGCTGCCTAATGCATTTCCCTCATGGTAGCCACTAGTCTTTCTGAAAAACAAATCTGATAATGCTTTAAAAATCCAACAATGGCTTCCCGCTAACACAGACCAAAATTCAAGCCAATTAACTTAAGACACAAGGTTATATGTGCCCTGTTCCCTCCTTTTACATCTAGCCTTATCTCACGTTGGTGTTCTCATCTGTGAAATGGGATTGCAGTTAGTGTCACACAGGCCGTTGGCAGGTACATGAAGGGCCCTCATTAATTGCTAGCTATTATAATTTACCTCCTAGAAGAGCTACACTTCTGCCAGGCTGAATTTCACACAGACTCAGTGTCTCCACTGCTGAAATCTAGCATGTGTTAATATGCAATGTTCTTCCATCTTCAATTTAGTGCTTGCAACTATCACACTTATATCCTGATAGAGATATTCTTGTTTTCTTGGCATCCTTGATTGTGCAAGTGGATAAGACCATGCTTGCCCTTTAACTACTCTTTGTGTAACATAAAGCACAATGGCACACACACACAAAAGTGCCCAGTAAGTACGTGTGGATTAGACTGATGAAACAATTTTATCCATGGCAGATTAACTATGAAAGTTATATAATGGGTTCTTCAAACATTCATTCTGTGATATAACACAGATATAACAGATATATAAAGAATAGATAATAACACAGTGGCAAAACTAGGCTTAGAGCCCTGGACTTAGGGTTCTTCATTCCTTATTCATTCATTCATTTATTATAAGTGCATTATATGCTAGATATTTTCTGTTTTCACAATCTATTTAGGGAGACACATTAAAAAATAATTGCAGCATGGTTTAGTTAAGTATAGTGAGGTAAGTATAAGGTACCACGAGGACATATGAAAAAGTCCTGTCTATCTGATGGAGTCAAGAAAGGCTTCATGGAGAAACTGGTGCTTGAAGTAGGTCATAAAAGACAAGTAATAACCAGTTCAGCAGGCGAAAAATAAGAGAGCATTGAATGAGAGGCAGAGGAAAATGCACAAGATATTTCATATCATAAGGTAGGTAGTATTGGGGCAGGAGAAGCAATAAAAAATTAAAAATAGAAGCAAACAAAGTCAAGTTTATTGATGGCCTCTTTTTAGGGGGCACCATCACTTCCTTCTTCCTGAATTGTGGCTGGCACATAAAATAACAAGTGCTACTCTCTTGGAGGTATTGGAGAATATCTCTTTTAAGCTAACTCTCTTTGTAACTAGGCCTTGCCTAATCCTTTATCTGGCTGATGAGAGGGGAAGATTCTGGGATCCACTGGCCCATATTTCTTTTTGGGGCAGGGTTAATGTGTTGAGTGGTCCAACCTACCTCTTTCTCAAGCATTAGCACACTGAATAACTGTTTTCTGCTTTCCTATCTTGAGGTGATAGGTGGGGTCCCAGAGGTTGGGTGAGAGCAGGGTTTCTCAGCTCAGTAACTAGATGATTCAGGGATGAGGTGGCAATTCTGATCATAAATATTAATAGAAACCATTTCCTTCAATACAAATTTTTGGGGGGTTCGGGGTGAGGGGGGAAGCTTGTATTTAGAACCTGAATTTTATGTCTGTGTCTCAGTTAGTTCAGAACCCACAGGGAATAGTCTGAGTCATTCTGAAAAGGTCTTCAACAGCTTTATTGGTGTTATCAAGCAAGTGTGGACTTTTACCTTTCACAGGTGGGCAGCAATTGTAGGGGAGTTCTACAGAAAACACTGTCTACAATTTACAGTTTAAAAAATTCAATAGGCGACAGTTAGTGACACATCTAACTCCTTCCAGGGAAAACCACATAAACTTTAAAAGAACTATATAGCATTGCCTGAACTTCATATGGATCACCGGAGGGCAAATAAAGCTATAAAGAAAGGTAAAATTATACTTTCAATTTACCTACAGTAAAAATATTTCAAAGTACACTTGGGAAGTTTCATATACTGCATTATAAGCACAATTTTGGTAGAAGGGACAGGATTAGACCAGCTAATTTCTCTGATGGGGGTCTGAAATCCTTTTATTATATTCGACACAAGGATTTATTGTAAAAGGACTCGAAAGATACAAAGATAGGGCTTCCCTGGTGGCGCAGTGGTTGAGAGTCCGCCTGCCGATGCAGGGGACACGG
>NC_041222.1:67134744-67160344 GCF_002837175.3 Physeter macrocephalus
GGCCCGTGAGCCATGGCCGCTGAGCCTGCGCGTCCGGAGCCTGTGATCCGCAACGGGAGAGGCCACAACAGCGAGAGGCCCACGAACCGCAAAAAAAAAAAAAAAAAAAAAAAAAAAAAAGATACAAAGGTAATCTGGTTATGATTTTGTCCCATCAAGAAACAGAAAATGAGTCTACCATAGGGCATCTTGGTTTGGGTGAAAGGCATTGCATGATCTCTTAATAGTATTAGTATTATTAATGGAATATGTACTTGAAAAGACATTTTTCTTGTGAAAGAGATTTACAAATCTTACAGTAAGCTAGAAAAAGGATGTAAGCACATTTTAAAGATCATAATTGAAAAAGAAAATATGCTATACTCCTTTAGAGAAATAAAAGGATTACACTGTTTAATCTTCTCTGAGTTCAATATATATAGTTCAATCCAGAGGGACTCCTGTGGGGATTTAATTAACGATATTTTGTGGCTCCAATTAGAATGAGATTCTTAACCTTTCTAATGTGCTGACCTACCTTTACAGGGAAGAAAAATTATACCACAGGCATACAAAGTAATTATATTTACATTAATGCTACCAAGGAATGTGAGCAACTTTTTCTTATTGGGAAATACTCCAAAAGGTCAGTAGGTCTGATAAACTTTCCATTCTTAAACATAGTAAACAATTTCTTGACATGACAAATATATCCAAAATACCTTGTTCCAGTAATACCAACATCCAACATCACCCTCAGGGGATGAGACATTACTAATGCCTCAAGTAAGACAGGAACAAGGCATTTATCATAAACTCCAATGGAAATTCAAATTATAGTCCCCACTTAACTCACGCTTGATGGAAAATTCTAAGAAGGGACTAAGGGGTTCTATTTATTAAAAATGATGATCTACTCTTCAGTTGGTACAAATTACCTAATAAGTATATCATGTCTAGGTTGAAGAACAAATGTTTCACCAAGTGAAATAAACCAGACACAAAAGGACAAATGTTGTATGATTTCACTTATATGAGCTACCTGGAATACTCAAATTCATAGGGACAGAAAGTAGAATACTGGTTACCAGAGGCTGTGGAGAGGGTAGAGTGGGAGTTGTTCGATGGGTAAAGAGTTTCAGTTTGGGAAGATGAAAGAGTTCTGGAGATGGATAAGTGTTGATGGCTGCACAACATTGTGAATGTACTTAATACTACTAAACTGTGCACATAAAATTGAGTAAAATTGTAAATTTTATATGTATTCTACTACAATTAAAAGAAAAACTTTAACTGGATCCCTAATTTGGAAGATAGGATACTTTCTCAAGCCATCTGAAGGTCACTTTCTAAATTCTCTATCCCACCCAATCACCAAAACCAGAACACAGTGACCCCAGTAGAGCCTGTCTTGCTTAAATCCCACTCTGGAGTCATCACATTTGTTTTTCAGTGTTTTCTAAATTTGTATCTATACTCTTGAAAAAATTTTATTGAGTTCCTGCTATGTGCTGGGCACTGCTTTAGCTTCTGTATGCAATAGTAAACCAAACAGTTAAAAAAAATTACTGTCCTTATGGAGCTAACATTCTCCATCTCCAGAAACATGTTAATATTTATTCAAATACTGTGAGCATTAGTGTTATAAAACAAAATCTCAGTCAAGTAACAGTGGATCAGCAGGGCACATGCTAGTAAGTAACCTGTTCTTATAGTTTTTTTTTGAATTTACTAAACTGACCAAAATTCTTGGCCCTATGTGGTCATTTTCTTAAGAAAGATATTGAAATTAGCTCATGTGTGTCAAATATTTCAGACTGGGTGCTTCTTAAACCTTGATGTACTAATCATAATGAATCATTTTGTCAGCTGTTTCTTATTACAATTATTTATTCCGGAAAGCCTAAAATAATGGATCAAACATAAGTCTTATCAAACCCAAATCGTTGGCATCGGCCAAAAACACTAAAGCTATGTACATCTTTGAAAATTAAAATTGATTGTCTTCCTTTATTATGTGAACTTAAGAAAGGGACATATCAAAATAAATAATTAAGAAGACTTTTGAAAATCATAGAGAAGTAGAAAATAATCCAGGAGTGAATGTGCCCTGGGAATATGGCATTTGCATTCTTCAGATGTTCCAGGACAAAGTATGGTGTTAGAATAACGTGAGAGACCACACGCAGAATTCTGGCTTAGAAAGTCCTCTTAGCATTCCTCTAAAATAGAGGTAAGGGGATCAATTGTTTGTCCCTTAATAAAAGTAGGCTACAGGTAAAAATTTATGTTTTTGAAATGCAAAAGGAAAGAATTCAAAGAATTTTTTAAAAATGACTAAAAATGTTACAAGGGGATAGTATAGAATTTGAGACCGAACATTTTTTTTAAGATTCAAAGTATAGAAGAAGCAAGAACTATCCTAAGAAGTGAAATTCAAAATTGATATTAAAAATTATATTAAGCATATATTGATATTAAAATGGGATACTGATATTAAAATAGGATATTGATATTAAAATAGGATATTGATATTAAATTGATATTAAATAGGAGCTCTAGAGAGACAGCATGTGGGAGAAGCCCCTGAAATCAAAAGATCTTTTCCTCCAGATTTCCTCCAATATATACAATTCATGGTTGGACTCATGATCAACCCTCTGGAGCATGCCCTGTTGTGATCAATGCATCCTTTGTGATCAGTTGACTGTTTTCTTTATAGTTATTAACTCAGTCCAACAGAGGAGTTACCTTTTCTGAATTTTAAAATAGTTTTCATAGATGAATATTTCATATATGTAATAATTGTATGAATATATATGTGTGTGTGAGTATGTGTGTGTGTGTGTGACAGAGAGAGAGAGACAGAGACAGAGAGAGACAGAGAAATAAGGATAGGGTGAACATGTATTCTTCTTCCCTTGTATCAATACTCCATTCTCCATCCCTACCTAGGTAAGCAATATCAACAACCTAATATGCCTCTTTTCCTATTTTTATCCATGCTTACATAATCCTACAGAGATATATGTATAAATATTTTTAATCATAGTTTTTGTCATTATTTGTTTCAAAAAATGGGATCATAGTATATATATATATATATATATATATAGTTAAGCCTTGCATAAACCTCTTCCACTAATCTCCCAGGACTCAAATTCACTCTTTCTAAGGGCTCTGTACGTTAAAATTTAAAAATAATCTGCCTACAAGACTGTGATGTGTAGCTGGGTTTGGGAAGCACAATTATGAAAACATTCCCTGATTTGGGGGCATTTTCTATTATTGGCCATTAAGAAACAATGCTACAATAAATATCCTTGTAATGGCTTTACTAATTGGTATTTTATTTCTATGGGATAAATTCCCAACAGTGAACTTGATCAAAGGGTATATGTATTTTTTATTTTAGTAGGTGCTGCTAGATTGCCTTCTGAAGAGGCTTAATTAACACTTGACATTTCTTTCATCAATGTAGGAAAACAACTGTATGAGTCTGAGTAGACTCGGTTATGCTGTGGCAACTGACGATTCTGAAATTTCTGGGGGGTAACACAAAAATGTTTATTTTCCATGCACACAAAATCACCTATGAGCCCAGGTAATTCTCCAAGCCAACTGTCCTTTATGAAGTAACTCAGACTTCTATGAATGTTGGGCTGTATTCTCAATAATCACCTTGAAGCCTCAATCATGTGAAATCTCATCCACAACTATGATGGCAGGTGAGAAGAGCAGAGAAGCTAACTACAATACCAATTCACACATATCCATACTGCCGAGTGATTAGCCAGAACTAGTGACGTTGCCACATCTGACTCTGAAGGGATGAGGGGTTGCAATCTTGTGTGCCCAGCAAGAGGGAAGACCAGATATGAGTGTACACTACGTATCTCTGTTACAGTACCTTTTGCTCCATATCCTCTCTATAATAGGTATTTTAATCTTTTAATTTTTGCCTATCTGAGGGGTTTAAATGGTAACCTTGATAACTTAATTTACATTTCCCTAACCACTATGACTTTGAACATTTTTTCATATGCTAACTGGCATTTTCAATTTGTTCTTCTATGAATTGTCTATTCATATCTTTTGCTCATTTTCTGGCACTAACCTCCCTTTCCAGCTTTATTTCTCACTCTCCTGTCATAAAACCTGTAGTTACCCAAACAGATTTCTTAATTGTCTCTAAATATGTCAAGGGCTATAACATTTCTGTGCTTGTGTTTATGCTGTTAATCTTCCAGAGACTTTGCTTTTCTTCTCTCTCTTCCACATTTATCTAACTCCCTTTCACTGTTAAAGGCCCAACGAAAGGCTCACATCCTCTCTGAAACATTCCCATGACCACAAGCCTTTCTTTCAACAAATTTTCTGTATCATTCTTTTGGTGCTTAGTCTATACAACCCTCACTTGCTCTTTATCATTTCACAAATATCCTGATTACCTTGGAGAACTGGGGATTTCCTGTTTTTCCCAGTAAACAACCTTGCAAAGTGAATGTCCTTCTTTACATGATAATTCTGCTCTGTTTGGTTGAAGAAATGAAACGTCGAAGTATAGATTAACGATATACAATCTTAGAGATTGAGCCAATGTAGGGTCCCTGGGACCTGGTGAATCACTTGCTTAGCGTGTTGTGTTGCTGCCTGTAGTGTGTTCAGCATGAGAATCATTGTAATTCTCACAGGAACACCAAGCTGATCAAATACTTCTCAGATATCTGCTACTAAAGACATCCACAGTGAATAGGCAACACGAGGGTACTTGACACTGAAGTGGACCATTGGTACTTTCAGACACTATGGGGTCCTCTTATTAATATGTAATACTTTCCATGGAACTCATGTGGATTAAAATACCAATATATCATCCAAGGTACTTTACTTTCTCCAAAGCAGCAACTACAATATTAAAAAGCTAAAGGGCTTCCCTGGTGGTGCAGTGGTTGAGAGTCCGCCTGCCGATGCACGGGACACGGGTTCGTGCCCTGGTCTGGGAAGATCCCACATGCCGCGGAGCAGCTGGGCCCGTGAGCCATGGCCGCTGAGCCTGTGCGTCCGGAGCCTGTGCTCCGCAACGGGAGAGGCCACAACAGTGAGAGGCCCGTGTACCACAAAAAAAAAAAAAAAAAAAAGCTAAAGAGCAACGTATAGTATATTTATACATAGTATTTTTAAATCAATTTACCTGTCAAAAAAAAAATTTACCTGTCAAGTACCAAGAGAAATTATAAGTAACTCACTTTAGAGATGTGAATGATTAGGAAGGTAAGCTATAAAGCTGCTGCCCTGTGTATTAAACACTAAAAATATCATTCAAGACAGCTCATTTATGTGTTGCAATACTTTACTTGTTAAGAGGAGTGGGGATATGCTGAACAACAATGAAGTCTTTTAAGTCCAAGTCCTCCAAACAACTTGATTAGTTTTCCTTCCTTGATAATAATTATTCTTCTGGCTTAATAGCTGCTCTTCACCTTCTTAAATATTCCAAGTGCCCTTGACACAGGTCAGGGGTGAGGGAGGAGAGCAAGCTCACGTATTAAACCAAAACAAAGATATATTTTGGGTGAAAAGATGGTTTTTATTGCATGTAATTTCAATTCTGGATTATTCCATTTATTTGCTAGTAGACTGCTAATTGCAACTAAATCTGCACATAGATGATACAGGTTAGAAGTAAAATTGCAGACTCAAACCCAGTTGCAAACATTAATCTCTGATGCTACACTGGGCTTTCCAAAAATATATATATATTTAAATCTCCAAATATGAGACCAAAATGGAATGAATGGCTGGTGCATCCACAGTAATCAGTAATCCACCTTAGCCTGTATTTCCATGTTCCTGGTGGCCATGCAAATTTGCAATATTTATTATCACCAGCTCCTTGCATTTTGGCATGTAAAAAACTGGAATAAGTGTATCGCTCCACAGGCAATAACATGTCTGAGTCAGAGTCGTAGTTACATGCTTCTGTTCTTGCCAGATTGTGATGTACAGTAAAAGGTGACTTGGTGTTCTACTTTAACGTAGCTTTTAACTTTTTACATTCTTGGTGTTATAATACATACTTATATACTCTAAATATGTGAACTGACTGAAAAAAGGATCATATTAAATCTGCTAAGATTAATCAAACAAAGATAGAAACTTTTTCGCGTTTTAGGCTGTCACTATATGGACAGCTGATTGTGAAAGCCTTCAATAAATTTTCACAACTGCTTTAAATTTGACACTTGGACTGCACAACTGTTTGTTTTGATTGGACTTGACCTATTCATACTGGCTGCACAGTTCATTGAAAAATGTCAACATTTTTGAGCATAAAGTTGTTATGCACTAAAATCTTAGAGAAAGAAACAGCAACCTGGGTGTTGCATTTTCCTCAGTAGTTCTTCAAACTTTCTATGAACGGAGTCATTCAAGAAGAAATTCCAAACTACAGATTTATGGGCCTCACGTGAAATCTACTAAGTCAGACTCTCTGGAGTACAGTCTAAAAATTCACATTTAAAAATAACCTGCCCAGGAGACTGTGATGTATAGCAGGGTTTGGGAATCACAAGGCAAGCCCTTAACTCTCTTACTATTACAAGTATACTCCTTAAATAGCCAAATAAAGATATTAAAGAAATCAAAATGTGCTACACTAGTATCTGTTGCATTAAAATTTATATTAAAAAATTTTTTTCATACTTGTTTTGTTTTCCTATCATGGCAGAGTTCATTCATTTGGAAATTTCCTGCTCTCCACTTCATTTTGCTGCCCAAGGCTCGTAGTAAAAATCTATGTTCTGATTCTAGTGGGGTATGCTCCATGGATCTGGGAGAGTTGCCAGACAATAACAGGAAAAGGTATAGGTTGGAAGAAAAGTAATAAAGGTGAAAGATCTTGAGTAATCATTGAGTAAATGCACATTGCTCTACCTTTTCTCCTGATTTTTCTCATTAAGATTTCAGAAAAGGGTAGCAGATATATAATTTTAATTGTTCCAGAGAAGATGAGCCTCTTTGTAGAATCAAACTTACTTGAGCTGAAAGGAATTTAGGGGGAATTTAGTTCAATAGCTGTAAAATTCAGCAGCCTCACATCCAGTGAAGGGCCCCTTGAAGCAAGGCCACTGTGAGCACTCCAGATGCTGAATGACTGGACAGAGATTCTGAGAGGCAGCTCATAATGGAGCAAAGAAAAAACTGTCATTAGATTTCAGGCAAACCTGACTTCTTATGCATAATATACATTACATTCTCAGTTACTTAAACTAAGTGGCTTGGGCTACTATTTCCTCTCCATACATAACCTCCTCATATTGCTTTTCCTATCTCCTTTTCTCTGTTGGGATTGCTATTAATATTCATTTTAACATGATAGTTTCTTAATTTGAATATTAGTACTTTCAGTTTTAGAGCTATAAAGGGAAAATGAGAAGTTATTTGATCACAAAAGAAGAGAAAAAACGCAAAAGGGAAAAAAACAAACAATAATTTTTGAAAGTCATAGATATCAAGTAAAACATGTAAGTAAAATAAATTGTATCAATCTATACAAGAGATGAAAGAACTGACTTTTCCTATTAAAAGGTAGAGATCATCAGGTAAACAGGTGAAATATAAAAGAAAACTCAGTTATAACTTATTTAAAATTACACATTTAAAAGAAATGTGAAATAGAAAGGTTAAAAGAAAGGAGACAGGCAAAGGCAAACCAAAAAAAGAAAAAATTAAGAGAAAAACAATCAGAAGTGACAATATTTTTTATCAAAAAAAGTAGAACTTTTGGTTAAAAATACTAAATGGAATAAAAAAAAGACTATAAGAAAGAAAAAGCGTAAGTGATAAGGAAGGTATGTCAAGCCACAAATTCACATGTACCACGCAATATATCTAAATACACAAATAAAAATTATTAGATTTACAAGGAATTTGGTGAAAATTTAAGTTAAAGTGTGATATTTTTAATATACCTCTCTAATAACTGGACAGACTAGTAAAAAAAAAAAGAAATGGAAATTTAATAACGTCAGTACATTTGATATCACAGATACGTCACTCTTACTGATGTAAGTCTATGGATTTAGATAAATCTAATGACATGTGTCCACCATTATAGGATCATATAGAGTAATTTCACTACTCTAAAAACCCTATGTGCCCACCTATTCATCCCTCCTTTCCCCAACCCCTGAAAACCAGTGATCTTTTTACAGTCTTCATACTTTTGCCTTTTCCATAATGTCATATAGTTGGGATCATGCAATATGTAGCCTTTTCAGATTGGCTTCTTTCACTTTCTAATATGCATTTAACATTCCCCTGTGTCTTTACATGGCTTGAGAGCTTGTTTCTTTTTGGTATTGAAAATATAGCATTGTATGGATACACCATAGTTTATTTTTCCATTCACTAACTGAAGGACAGCTTGACTGCTTCCAAGATCTGGAAATTAAGAACAAAGCTGCTATAAACACCCACATTCAGGTTTTTGTGTAGACATAAGTTTTCAACTCCTTTGGGTAAATACCAAGATGCAGGATTGCTGGATCACATGGTAAGAATATGTTTAATGTTGTAGAATTGAAATCAGGATGTTGAAGAGATATCTGCACTCCCATGTTCACTGCAGCATTACTTACAATAGCAAGAGGTGAAAACAACCTAAAAGTCTATCAACTTTAGAATGGATAAAGAAAATGGGGTATGCGCGTACAATGGGATATTATTCAGCCATAAAAAGAAGAAATCCTGTCATATGTGTTAATATGGATGAACCTGGAGGACATTATGCAAAGTAAAATAAGCCAGTCACAGAAGGACAATTACTGCATGATTCTACTTATATGAGGTATCCAAAGCAGGGAAATTCATAAGACTAAAAAGTAGAATGGTAGTTGCCGCCAGGTGCTGAGAGGAAGGGAATGGAAAGTTACTGCTCAAAGGGTATAGAGTTTTAGTCATAAGATGGAGAAGTTCTAGAGATGTGCTGTGCGACATTTTGCTTACAGTTAACAAGAATATAGTATACACTTAAATTTGTTTAGAGTTTAGATCCCATGTTACGTGATTTTTTTAAATCACAATAAAAAAATAAGTCTACCCTGATGCAATGCATAACTAGCACTCTTAGAAACATCTTTTATACATGTGAATTTAAATAATGTAATAATGCAACACAATATGCTGAACACAGTCATTAAAATAATACTGTCCAGATATATAATCACAGGTGGCAGTCTTAGAAACACCCTTCATTCATGTTAGAAGAAAGTTAAAAGAGTGAAAGAACTAAGTATTTATCATAAGAAATTGGAAAAGAACAAAAACACGAAACAAAGAAATCAGAAGTCAGAATGGATGTTGGTCCAGGCAGTCTGTGTTTTGTTTTATAGTCCTGGAAGATACAGCAAAGGGCTCTAAGCAAGGCAGTGACAAAAGGAAAGAGGTATTTTCATATGAGTAGTCTGAAAACAATACATAAAATAATAGAAAACGAGAGAAATGTGGGACAGGGCACCAATTAAAATATTTTGCACAAGCCTAATTGGCAAACATGTAGCACCTGGACTAGAGTCACACTGGTAAGAACGTAGAGAGAAATAAAACACCAAGATATTTTCAAAGGGACATCAACAAACAATGGCTAAAAGGATGCAGAGAACGAGAAAACAGGTAAAGAAAAGGATTATTCCGAAATGTCAATCCAAGGTGAAAGCATTGCACATTCACTGAAAGAAATGTGGATGACTAAGTTCTGATTTATTTCGACAAAAAGTAATGGCTAAATTCAGTAAGTAGCATTGCTAAGGGTAGCTGGGAGAGATTTTAGCACTGATTCACATTCCATTCCTTGAAAATACCACTTCAAATGTAATCTAAGTACATCATCTGTTTGGTGTTTAAAGGCAGTGTTAAGATATTTTTCTTATATACCCTCTATCAACTGCTTCCCTCCAAGCCACACACACAGAAATGAGAGGGCCACCTCTGCGCTAATTCCAAATAATGTAAGAACACAAAGTAGAAATGCTCAGTGATACACTTAAGATGCCAGTATGAACCTTGGTGGGCTGGAGGTTGAGTAAATATTCTTGGCTGAGGACACAAGCTTGCTATCTTCTGTATGATCTCAGCCAAGATTCTTTATCCTTCCTAGACCTTGGTATCCTTATCTGTAGAATGTCCAAACTCCTGCTGTACTAGACAGCCTCTAATATGGGAAGTCTAGCAACACTTCACATGCAGAGCAACTGAAATTTAGGACCTTGTGGTGTTTATATAAAACTTGCTTTAATATCCATGCAATGAGTCCCTTGATGGGTAATACTACCTTAAGAATAATTATAGCCTTTTACAATTTTTACCACCTTTTGTGATGGCACTTATTTATTCAGCAGTCATTTATCAGGTATTACATTTGGCACTTTACTTACAGTGTTTAATCTTTAGAACATTACGCAAAGTGATTACTAATTACTCTCATTTTACCAATGAGGAAATTGAGGCTCAGGTTAAATATCTTGCCAGAGACCATTCAACTGATAAGAAACAGAATCAGAATACCCATGTCTATTGAATGTAGCCTATGCTTATCATTTTTTCACTGAATTATGTCTTATTGAAAACATTCAAATATTATATGAGAAACAGAGAGTTGAACACGACATGTTGCTGCCATTTGAAACGACTCCAAAAACCAACACGTCTTCTATTCAGTTATTACAAATACTTTAAGTACCATCTCTTTATATTTTAGCTACTTATGACAGAAATCATTTTTAAATGCACCAACATTTCTACAATTTCTTCAAGAGAATACATAATTCAAAATATGATTATTTCTTGGTGATTCAGTCTCATTAATGTTAATGTGCATTATTAAATTGCATAAGTGTTTCACTTTATATACCTTTGATAATGCCTTATATTTTCTGGGCTTGCATTAAGTAAATTGAACTTCTTCCTCTGCTGATAGCTGTCATTTTTTCTCTCATACTAGTATGCTCCATTGTTTCTAATCTGCTGCTTCATTCTGACTCAAAATTATGAGAACTTGATGAGTGTTTTAGGATGATTTCTATCTCCCATGAAATAAGCCATTTGGACTTTGTTGTGCATCATTGCTGCTCAGAGGACCTTTTCACTGTGTCTGAGATCACAGTTCAACGCTTCAAATAAGTTTAAATTTGAACCACCTTGTATCACAAGATAAAAAAATAGAAAAAACAAAGAAAACAGGGCTATACTGTTCAAGGGCTAAGGCTTTTGTAGTTTTAGTGTATCACTAAGCTGCCCAGATTAGAGTATCCAAGAAGAATTGGGGCTTTACCTGGCTGAAGTCAATATTCAACAGGGTCAGATTTAATGTGAGTTCGTATACCATGAGTCTGTAGTATATGCATTTGAAGAGAAAAAAGGGGCATCATTTTAGAAAATATCACAATCAGCCAGATGGGAAAAGGAAGAGTCATGTGAAAAGTATATCCAGTATAACTTTACATTTTTAAAAACCCAAGCTCCAGACAATAAAGATCAGAAACATTATTTTGACTGGTATGAATCCACAGAAGAAAACAAGAAAGTATTCTGAGGCTTAGGTCCAAACATTTGAGAAACCCATATCTGAATAGTGTTGGTATGTACTGCACCTTTTAAGAGAGTAGTACCTGGTTTTACTCAAAGCCCTAGCTAGTGATAGGAAATAAAGAAAAATCATCTCATACAGTACTGAAAAGAGTTAGAAGGACATGAGGAACAGGCATTCTATTCAAGGAGGCTGGTGAGAGGGTTTGGGGCAGGGAAATGGGAAGATTAATGAGAAATCAAGGTAGAAGCCCTGTCATGTTGATTGGGTAGCTCATTAAGATAAGAAAATGGCAATAATGGGGTGGAGGCTCTGACGGGTAGAATGGGCAGCAACCTAAAGCCAGAAAACAGATTATTGTCCCCTCTCCCAGTGGCAGTGGATCTTTCTAGGTTTATCTGGGTTCAGCAACTGGATGGGGATAAATCTCTGCTTTAATATAGGATCTTGCAGGTGCTAAAAATCAGAATAGTCCACTGAAAATCAGATCACACCAATTCCTTTAGTATGTGAAATGCTTCCGCATCTCCGTATTACTTTCAGAAGTAAGTCCACACTCCTTAAAAGACTTCCCAAACCTCGTTCCTATCTGTTTCTCTAGCCGTAGCTTGTATCACTTTTTACATCACATTCTACATTGACAACCTTCCAAATGTCTTTCTTAATCTGGCCATATTTTCCTGCCTCCAGGCTTGCATACACTCTATTCCCTCAGTCTGGAGGACCCTTAGCATTTCTCTTCCCTTGGATAATTCAGTTTAAATAATATATTTACACTTAATCTCCACAGACTAGGATGTTTCATTGCTATGTGTTCTTAGAACATTCTGTGCTCCTGCTTGTAGTCTTTTCACAGTGTACTGTTACCCTGTTTTTTTGTATTACTGGATGAACTGGAAACTGCAAGTGAGCAGAAACTTTATCTATGTTGCCAAAAATTTCATCTTCCAAGCTTACCACAGGACCTGGCACATAGTAAGTTCTTAATAAACATTTATTATTTAATTAATACTAATAATGGGATGGCTAGACAGATGAGTAGGTGGGAGGGAAAGTGGATGCATGGATAAAAAATGCAGACTTTTTTGGAGTCATCAGAGTTGTCAGAAAAGTAAACTCCTCTTGTTATTGTGTTAAAAATAAACTGGATTTTTTCTCAAATCCTAGGATAACTCTAAAAAAATGGATGATAATTTTTCCTTTATGTTTTCCCACTGTGTATAGCATATGGCAATGTGTGAACACCAAGAACAATGTATTTACAGTATAGAACAATTTTAACATCAAAAAGAACTATATCCTCTTTTGTTGTTTAAAAAGGATGTCACATTTCAATATAGTTGCTTACTATTTTCAAGGGAGCTATTTATAATCAATGGGGTAACTTAAAGTAAATGTATTTGCAATGGCTGTTGCTGTGTTATAAAACTGAACATCACTTTAAAATACATCATAAATCATTTGTAAAGCATTTCTCCATCACATTAATGTTGACTCAATACACTGTGTTTCTAAATATGTTCATTCTTCAGAACAGTTCTTATAATTAAAAAATACCTTAAAATAAGATTGTTGTCAAAGCTTGTGGAGTCTAGATAAAAGTTTTTAAAACCACCCCTATCTTGCCCCACTGAAAAGTCCCTGAGCGCCTCTAAAGACTTGTACATATAAACATATTTAGGCAAAATTTCCCCGTAAGCCTAGTGTATGCTGCTGGTTATTCTGAAAGCCACAAGAAGATAATAACCCTCTATATACATAGAAAAAGATTATGAATGGCAATACTATCTCAGTATTAGTGCTTACAGTGACATGTAAAACATGGGATTTTAAGTACATCAGGACTCAGAACACTCAGTTCTTAGGAGTGCTTTTCCCCAAGCAGCCCCCTTCTTTTCTTTATATCTCTGTCCCTAAAGATTCAGAACAAATTGAAAGGGTTAGTTATTTCAATTAAGCATAGTGTTCTTAAACCAAGATGAAAGTAATACAGAGGTAGAGAAAGATGTTATGAACATAACATTTATTAAAGAACCATGGTGGCAGATCTATGTTACATTCTTTACAGTTAATTGGGAACTACCACCTTATTCTGAGAGATGGGGAAACCAAATGCAGAAAATTTGAGAAACTATTCTAAGGTCACAACTTTAAAAGTTTGTAGAGTTTGGGCTCAAAATCACATTTGAAGATACAGCATGATAAAGTAATAGACACTTAATTTACCATCTGACTGTAAGCAACCACCAACTGTATAAAACATGTAAAACAATAGTCTTCAGTCATTGGACCATAAGCAGCACAGGGCTATTATCCTTGACAGATGCAAAATACATAGTGAGCTGTATATTCACATTGGCTTTGGGGCACTTTCTAAATAGCATTACAGGGAAGTAGAGGACAAACAGAACAGCAATCTCACTAGGAAATGGAAACCAAGATCAGAATACAGAGGTGTTGAGGTGGCTTAAAATTACATGTCAGGGTCCCAGGGAGGAAAAAGCTAAGAAGTAAAGAAACCTGCAGAGGAGTTACTTGAGTCTTTGGCCAAATACTAAGCTATGCAAGCTAAAAACAAGACTCGGTGAGGCTTAGAAGAGAACAGCTACTGGAGACTATGAACTGAAATAAACTTTTGAAGCATATATTGTGCTGGGAGGTATTAGAATTAGAACCAGCCAGGAATGCTGAAAAACCGAGGCATTTAGTTAAGATTCCAGAAAGGCCACAGTGTAAGCATAGGTCTTCAGTAGTCCTTGAGAAACTTCTTTAGATGTGCCCCAACAAATTCTAAAAATCTCCACAAAGCATGAGTCTAACCATGAAAAAATTAACTGCTCTTTAGAGCAAGGCTCAATATCCTTTAAAGGAAGACAAAAGAAAACCTAAACTTGTAACAATGTAGCATCCATAATGTATAATATTAATAAAAAATGTTACAAAGAAGCAGGAAAATGTGACTAAAAAACAGGAGAAATAAATAGTCAAGAGAAACAGATCAAGAGACGACACAGATGCCGGACTTAGGATAAAAGGGCTATAAAGGTACTGTTATAAATATATTAAAGACACTAAATGAATTTACAAATATTGGCAGTAAACAGAGGATTTCAACACAGAAAAATTATTAAGAAGAACTAAATGGAATTCTAAGTATGAAAAATACTATATCCTATATTCACTGAATGGGTTTAACAGCAGACTAAAGGAAAGCAATGAACTTGAAGACAGGTTAATGGAAATTAAAACACACAGAGGAGGGAAAAATTAAACAGACAAGCAACAACCAAAAAAAGTCCATGTTAGACCATTTGTGAAGATATCAAGTGGTCTAACATACATGCAGGTGGAACACCAAGAAGTAGAAAAAAGACTGGGCCAGTAAAAAAAAAAAAAGTTGAAAATTAATTGTTTAAAATGTTTCAAATTTAATGAAAAGACATCAAGCCAGAGATCCAAGAAAGTTAACAAATGTGAAGCAGGATAAACAAATAAAACCACATCTAGGATTATTCTAGTCAAATTGCTGAAAATCAAAGCCAAAGCTAAGGAAAAAAAATCTTAAAAGTAGCCAAACAAAAGGAGACACTTTACATTTAGGAGAACAATCATAAATATTATCACTGACTTCTTATCAGAAATAATGTAAATTAAAAGACAATAGAATAAAGATATTACAGCAGACTACTATATCAGCTGGAATTCTGTATCCTACAAAAGTGTCCTTCAAGGATAAAGGCAAAACCAAAACATTTCTAGGAAACAGGATCTGTTTATTTTCAGAAAAACAGCTGGGAGAATTTGTCACCAGCAGACCTGAATCATAGGAAATGTCAAAGAAATGCTTCAGCCCAAAGGCAAATGATACCAGATGAAAACTTACAACTACACAAAGAACAGCAAAAAAGTAAACATATGAATAATTTTAAAGGCTACTTTATTTCTCCTTTCTTAATGTCTTTATAAAACAACTAACTAGATACATGCAGGTCTCACTCCTGCCTGCCCATGTTTATGGCAGGATCTGCCTGTGCCCTGTGGAGGCTGTGTTGGCCCTACCCTGAGCAGCTGGCTAAAGAAGTAAAGACAAAGAAGATTTATTATGGCAACAGATATCAGAAAGCAGTAGAACATAAACACAGACCCCATGGGGGTGGAAAGTAGGAAGCTGAGGTCACTCTCCCCCAGTGGGTGCTGTGGTTTATATGATCAAAGACCAGAGGCAGAACTGACTTGATAAAAGATAGCCATGAACATTTATGTTACTGCCCTGCACTGTCCATAGCAAAGGTTCAGTGGATAAATTCAATACCTCAAGAGTGGACCCACAGTAACAACTATGAAAGGGAAGGGAGGATATAATCAAGAAACACAAATGTTTGAAACCATCTTTACTCAGGTCAGCAAAAAGAAGTAACTGACGTACATAACCGTGTCCAAATGTTTACTGTGGGCATCGCATTCACCAGCCTCTCCTTCTATTATCTAATGTCATGCTTCTGGCTTAAACAACAATAGGCTGTGAAAAGCATGCTGGATGTGGCTGGGTCACCAAGAGAAGGAGCACAACCCTACAAAGATCTTAGGGCTGATCAAACAACTGTGCTTGAATTTTGTAAACACCTCTGTTCATGATCATAAGAAACAGCAGCTATGCTTGTAGGGTGCCACTGGTCAAATATTTTATTCACATTTGTGTCCCATTTCAGAAGTATGGAAAAGACTGAGAATTTTGGAAAAACTCATTTATCTCCGGGACCACAAGTGGAGGGTGACAGGTGTATGGAGGCCATCCCAGCTGTGCATCCAACAGACGTACCCAAGCAGGTGGCAGTGGTAAGCCTCTGTAATAACTTGGAAATATATGAATTATGATAACAAGCCAGTAGCAGAGCGTGTGAGCACACACCTATAATTTGTTAGTAGCCATGAAAATGTACAGTGTGCGTATCTCTTGAACCCCTTCTTCTAGGAATATTTCTATAGAAACATTAGTGTAAGCATGCAGAATATAAGTGCATATGAGTACTTGCTATAATAATACTTCCTCTGGCACTGAAACTATTTACACAAAAAAACAGAAATGATCATTTGACAAGGGTACTACAGAGAGATTCCTGCATCAAATGGGAGATTACACTTGATAATCTCAAAGTTTCTTCCAATTATAAACTCTTAATTTGCTCATCTATAGAAAGAGTGGGGAGCAGCAGTAAAGGTAGCAGCAGCAGGGAAATCCACAATCCTAGAACCAGGTACTGTGAGCATGACAGCAACCAAGTCTGCAGACCCAGGACAGACACATTCAGGAGCAGCTACTAAAAGTGCAGGGGGAGGGCTTCCCTGGTGGCGCAGTGGTTGCGTGTCCGCCTGCTGATGCAGGGGAACCGGGTTCGCGTCCCGGTCTGGGAAGATCCCGCATGCCGCGGAGCGGCTGGGCCCGTGAGCCATGGCCGCTGGGCCTGCGCATCCGGAGCCTGTGCTCCGGAGCCTGTGCCCCGCAACGGGAGAGGCCGCAGCAGAGGGAGGCCCGCATACCACAAAAAAAAAAAAAAAAAAAAAAAAAAAAAAAAAAGTGCAGGGGGAAACATACCTAGCATAGCCCTGGTGTGTGCTGTCACTGTGTCACCCTCTTCTCATACCCCCCTCTGGGATCCAGGAAGGACAGCAGATGGGTGTTAACATGTTCATGGTGGGTACTGAAAGCATATCCTTGGCAGGTACTTCCAGCATGTTGGTGAAGCTGTCAGTCTTTTCCCAAAGGGCAGCATAAGTGTGACTGCAAAAGGAGAGACCACTGTAAAGCATGTTGCAGAAATAGTCAAAGGTTCTATAGAAGGATCCCTTGTCTCAAACTTGCAGAGTGAAGACTACATGATTTAATGGGATGGGAGTCAGAAACACTCCTGGCCCAATGCTGAAGACTGTAAAGAAGGGAGAAAAGAAAAGAAAGACAGCATTGACAACAGAAGGAATTCTCTTCACTGCAGGAGGGCTGAAAGTCACTGCAGGACACTGGAGGACAAGTCAATCCAAAATACATCCTCCAACTGGTCCTTAGCTAGCCATGGAACTACTGGAGATGACAAGAAGAAAAAAGGCAGTGTAGCCCAGGGCCAACAGACACAGCCTTTCTAACAAAAGCACCAGCCGAAGACCTAACAATTGTCTCACAAATTGGGGAAAAGCTAATCTACAACTAGTCAGCTTCTTCAAGTGAGTGATCTGGTGGGATAAGATCGTTCTTGAGGAAATTTTAAGTCAACCCTACCAGAAAATCAATGATTCCAACACATGGTAGAGGGGTGTACATTGTGTCTCAGACTGTTGGGGGAGCAATACGGAAGCCATCATGAAGACAAGAGATGTGAAAGGCTGAAGTCCCTGGTAATAAAACTAAGATCTTAGACCAAGGAGTCAGTAACCTTTGAAGCCTGTTAAATAGGAAACAAAGCAGGAAGCTGTAATAAAGACTAAGATTCAGAGATGTATCCCAAGAGAGCTAATTCCAGCTTTCCTTACACAGTTTAAATTTCATAAAAATGAAATATTCTCTTCTGTTTGAATTTTTATGTCCTGGAGTCTATTAGTAACTTCACAGTAGATTCTTTGATTTTTATCTCTGCTATAGCCTGAGACACCCTTCTTCAAGTGCAGCCCTCACCTCACACTCATGCCCAGCAGAAATATTATTACCTTGCCTTATTTTCTTTCTGGCTTTTGTTCTCCAAAGATATGGCTTTTAAAAAGTCATAGATTTCAGGGTAGGAAAAAAAAATCACCTCTTCCTATTCTTCTTCCTGAAGGTTCCTGAACACAGATATTTAGCCCTATCCATAGACCAAGCAAGGGAAAGACTCATGCCCCCTAAGAGGATATTCAAGGGAAAGATGGAGAATGGCAGCTGTTCAGCAGTTTTTGTTGGCAATCAGGCAAATCTATCATTTATACCTAACAATCACCCTTAGATATATAATCTAATTAAAGTCTTATATATGTTCTAGGAGACAAATAAAATGTTCACAACAAAATGATCTGTAGTAACAAAGCACTATAAACAACCCCAATTTCCACCAACAGGAACATGAATAAATTTGGGTGTATATATACAGTGGGAAACTATACAACAATGAAAACAAAGAGCAGATATGGACATAATCATGGATGAATATGACACAATGTTGAGTTTAAAAAAGGAAATCACAGAATATGTGAGATACAGTTACATTTATAGAACTGTTCAAGAATAAGACCAATGTATTTTTGAGTACCTATTTATTAAAACTGTAGAAAAATACAAGGATAAATAAATACAAAATTCAGTTAGCAGTTATTTTGTGAGTGAGAAGAAGGAGATGCAATAAGGCAGATATATACAGGGCTTCAACAGTGTTGGGACTTGCTCTTTTTTTAAGCAAGGTGACAGGTACACAGAAATTTATGTTTGTATTATTTCACATTTTAACATCTCTGAAATCAGCATGGTCTTAACATTTTAGCCAGCCAGATGGCAGCTGGGATATAGTTGTCATTGCCTTAGAAATTCTTCAGCCAATTTATTTTACTTATGTTTTCCTCTCTTGTTTTCTTAAGAGTGATATATGTCAAAAATCTGTTTGAAATACCTATTTTAATCAATGCAAAATCAAATTTCTAAGTGGCAAAAATGACTATTTAAAGCAAAAATAATAAAAATGTTTTGTAGGGTTTAATACATTTGTGGAAGTAAAATATATAACAATAGCACAGATGATGTGATGAGTAAAAAAAATGTATATCATTGTGTGGCTTGTACATCACACTTGAAGTAGTATCATGCTAATTCAAAGTAGACTAAAATAAGTTAATAAATCATAATACAAACCCCCAAGAGGCAGGATTAATACGGCAGAGTAGGAAGAATCTGAGCTCACCTCTCCCCACACACCCCCTCCCCCAATCACATCAAAACTACAGTGACATATAGAGCAACTCTCATAGTAAATGACCTGAAAATGAGCAAAATAGATCTTCAACCAAGGCTGCAAAAAAAGAACCACATGGAAGCTGGTAGGAGGGGAAATGAAGCCATCTAGTTCAGATCTACACCCCTAGTAGGTCACCCAGAAGAGGAGAGGATATCACAGGCACAGGGATCCTCCCTGGGGAGTGAGGAATTCAAGCCATATATAGGCAGCCCAGCCCATGGGTCTGACACTGGGAAGACAAGCCTCCTTAGCTGGCTTGAAAAGCAATAGAGGTTACCAGAGGGCTGTGAGAAACCGAGACTCTGTTATTGAAGAGCATTAAGTAAAGACTTACTTACTCCTAGTCCCAGTGCAGAGGCAACAGACTGAAAACTGCTTGCTGCTCTGGCTGGCCTGCCAGGACTTCCCCAGTGTGCCCCCAGCCTGAACCAAGCTCCTGCTCCAGCCTCTCCTACTCTAGCACTGCTCCCCCACTAAGGTGAAGGCTGCCACTAGAAATGCATGTGTGCACATGCATTCTCCAGGGAAGGAGTGAGAGCAGAGACCACCACAGCCAGTACACACATGCACACACTTGGATAGAAGCAGAGCCAGCTTAGTAGTGTGGCTCCAAACTCCTAGGCCCTGACCCCACCTCTAACTGAGGCGCATGTGCACTGGGGAAAAAGCAAAACCAGCTTAGAGGTGTAACCACTAGTCCCAAGCCTTTGGGCCCCAGTCATACCTCCAACCAAGGTAGAGATCACCATAATGCCTGGGAGAATCCCAGCTCCCTCAGGGTTCCTGCTGGGGTCCCAGCCACTCAGACCCCAGTCCTACCCTTCAGCCAAGGAGAAGCCCCAGCTTGCACCTGGCTCTGGCTCTAGCCCCACCAACCCCAGCCCTATCTCCCACCAAGGCAGCAGCTGCCAGCTCACACTGGGAGAAGACATGGCCCATGTTCATTTGAAATCCAGCTCTCTCTCTAAAGCCACTGGACACCAACAGACTGCACAGGGATATTCCCACACAAGGACGTGCCCACAAGACTGCGATAGGAATCTGTTTCACTTAATATCATAGAGACAAAGAGAGAAAGTTAAACAAGATAAGATAGAGGTATATGTTTCAAATGAAAGAAGAAGAAAAAAATGCCAGAAAAAATAAACAGAGGCAAATAATTAACATGATAAAGAGTTCAAAAATAATAATAAAAATACTACCTAGACTCAGTAAAGAATAGATGAACACAGTGAGGACTATCAACAAAGAATTAAAAATATGAAAAGAAACAGTTAGAACTGAAGAATACAGTAAACAAAATGAAAACCACACTAGAAGGAATTAACAGCAGGTTAGGTGATACAGAAGAACACATAAGCAGTCTGGAAGACTGAATAGTGGATATTATCAACTCAGAACAAAAGATAAACAAACTAAACGAGGACAGCTTAAGGGACCTCTGTGACAATATCAAGTATACTAATATTCACATTATAGGGGTTCCAGAAGGAGAAGAGAGAGAGATACTGGATGAAAATATATTTGCTAAAATTATGACTAAAACTTCCCTAACCTGAAGAAGGAAATAGACATCCAGGTCCAGTAAGCACAGAGAGTTTCAAACAAGATGAACCCAAAGAGGACAACACAAAGACATACCATAATTAAAATGGCAAAAGTTAAAGATAAAGAGAGAATTTTAAAAGTAGCAAGAGACAAAGAAATGGTCACATACAACGGAACTCCCATAAGGATATCAGCTGATTTTTCAGCAGAAGCTTTGCAGGCCAGAAGACAGTGGCATGATATATTTAAAGTGCTAAAAGGAAAGAACCTACAACCTAGGGTACTCTACTCAGCAAGGTTATCATTCAAAATTGAAGGAGAGATAAAGAGTTCCCCAGACAAGCCAAAACTAAAAGAGTTCATCACCATAAAACCAACCTTATAAGAAAAGCTAAAGGGTCTTCTTTAAACGAAAAAGAAAAGGATGTAACATGAAATAAGAAAATATGGGAAGGAATAAAATCTCACTGGCAAAGGAAATACATAGCAAAGGCAGTGGATCAACAACCTAAAAAAGTATGATGGCTAAAAGACAAAAATTGTAAAATCAAGTATAACTATAATAAACAGTTAAGGGATAGGCATGAAAATATGACAGCAAAAACAAAATGTGGAGGGAAAGTAAAAAAATGTAGATTTTTTTAGAATATGTCTGAATTTAAATGACTACCAGTTTAAAACAAGTAGATATAGTTATTGGTCAACATATATGCCCTGTGGTAATTATAAATCAAAAACCTACAATAGATAGTTAAAGAGAAAGGAACCCAAATATAACACTAAAGAAAATCATCAAACAGGGAAGAGACTAAAAGAAGAAGAAACGAACAGAGAAGAACTACAAAAACAACCAGAAAACAAGTAACAAAATAGCAATAAGAACATATCATCAATTACTTTAAATGTCAGTGGACTAAATGTGCCATCGAAAGACACAGGGTGTCTGACTGGATTAAAAAAAGACCCATCTATATGCTTCCTACAAGAGATTCACTTCAGAGCTAAAGACAGAAAATGAAGGGATGGAAAAAGATATTTTATGCAAATGGAAACAAAAAGAAAGCTGGGGTAGCAATACTCATCACACAAAGTAGACTTTAAAACAAAGTCTATAATAAAAGACAAAAAAGGACATTATACAATGATAAGGTCATCAATATAAGAATTGGATGCAACATTTGTAAACATATATGCACCTCATATAGGAGCCCTTAAATATATAAAGCAAATATTAACAGGCATAAAGGAAGAAATTCAGAGTAATAATATCAGGGGACTTTAACACCCCCCCCCACTTACATCAATGGACAGATCATGCAGACAGAAAATCAATAAGACAACAGTGGCCTTAAATGACACATTAGACCAGATGGACACAACAGATATCTACAAGACATTCCATCCAAAAACAGTACAATACACATTCTTTTCATGTGCACATGGAATGTTCTCCAAGACAGACCACATGATAGGCCAAAAAACACATCTCAATAAATATAAGAAGGCTGAAATTATATCAAGCATTTTTTCCAACCACAACAGTTCAAACCTAGAAATCAATTATAGGAAGAAAAATAGAAAAAACACAAGCAGATGGAGACTAAACAACCTGCTACCAAAAAACCAATGGGTCAACAAAGATATCAAAGAAGAAATGAGAAAATACATTGAGACAAAGGAAAATAAAAACACAACTTTCCAAAATCTATGAGATGGAGCAAAAGCAGTTTTAAGAGGGAAGTTTATAGCAATACATGCCTACCTCAAGCAGAAAAAAAAAAAAACCCACAAATAAACAAACTAATTTAAAATCTAAAGGAATTAGGGAATGAAGAACAAACAAAGCCCAAAGTCAGCAGAAGGAAGAAATAATAAAGATCAGAGAAGAAATAAAATACAGACCAAAAAACAATACAGTAAGTCCCCTGGATATGAACCTTCAAGGTGCGAACTTTCAAAGATGCGAACATGCCCCTGTGTGCCAGCTGTTGTACTGTACTACTGTACTTTTCAAGGTACTGTACTGTAGGATTAAAAACGTTTTCTTTATTTTTTGTGTTTGTTTGCTTTTTTATGTTTTATTTGTGTGGAAAGTATTATAAACCTATTACAGAACAGTACTATATAGCCAATTGTGTTAGTTGGGTACCTCTGCTAACTTTGTTGGACTTATGAACAACTTGGACTTACGAACGCACTCTCAGAATGGAACTCATTTGTATGTAGGGGACTTACTGTAGGAAAGATCAATGAAACTAAGAACTGTTTTTTGAGAAGATAAACAAAATTGATAAGCCTTTAGCCAGGCTCATTAAGGAAAGAAGAGAGAAGACCCAAATCAACAAAAAAAGAGAGAAGAGTTTACAACTGATATCACAGAAATACGAGCATTCATAACAGAAGACTATGAAGTTATATGCCAACCAATTGGATAACCTAGAAGAAAGGGATAAATTCCTAGAAACATAATTCTTCCAATGCTGAATCACATAGAAATAGATAATCTGAACAAAAAAATTACTAGTATTAAATTGAATCAGTAATCAAAAAACTGTTAATAAATAAAAGTCCAGGACTGGCTTCCCAGAGGAATTCCACCAAATATTTAAAGAAGAGTTAATACTTATTTTCTCAAACTATTCCAAAATATTGAAGAGGAGAGAACAATCCCAAACTCATTCTATGAGGCAAGCATTACCCTGATACCAAAATCAGATAATGACACAGAAAAAAAAAAAAAAAAAAGAAAATTAAAACATAACAAAGGCCATTTATGTCAAACCCACAGGTAATACCATACTCAATGGTGAAAAACTGAAAGCTTCTCCTCTAAGATCAGGAACATGACAAGGATGCCCACTCTCACCATTTCCATGTAACATAGTATAGGAAGTCCTAGTCACAGCAATCAGACACGAAAAAGAAATAAAAGACATCCAAACTGGAAGGGAAGAAGTAAAACTGTCACTATTTGCAGATAACAATATACTATATATAGAAAACCCAAGACTCCACCATAAAACCCCTAGAACTAATAAATGAATTCATTAAAGTTGCAGGATATAAGATTAATATATAGAAATCTGTTGCCTTTCTATACACTAATGATAAACTTTCAGAAAGAGAAAAAAGAAAACAGTCCCACTTACCAAGGAGGTGAAAGACCTATACAATGAAAACTATGTAACATTGATAAAGGAAATTTAAGACAATACAAATAAATAAGATATCCTGTGTTCATGCATTGGAAGAATTGATATTGTTAAAATGTCCATACTATCCAAAGCAATCTACACATTTAATGCAATCCTTATCCAAAAACCCACATTTTTCACAGAATTAGAATGAATAATCCTTGTATGGAATCACAAAATACCCCAAATAGCAATCTCAAAAAAAAAGAAGAAAACAGGAGGTATCACACTCCCCAACTAGACTATACAACTAAGCTGGAGTAATCAAACAGTATGGTACTAGCACAAAAACAGACATATAAATCAATAGTACAGAATCGAGAGCCAGAAATAAATCCACACACATATGGCCAATTAATCTATAGCAAAGTAGGCAAGAATATACAATGGAGAAAAGACAGTATCTTCAATAAATGGTGTTGGGAATACTGGACAGCTACATGTAGAAGAATGAAATTAAAATATTTTCTCACACCATATGCAAAAATAAACTCAAAATGTATTAAAGACATAAGTATAAGACCTGAAACCATAAAACTTCTAGAAGAAAACATAGGGAGTACCCTCTCTGACATAATACTTGGCAATATTTTTTGGATCTCCCTCCTCAGGAAAGGGAAACAAATGCAAAAATAAACAGATGGAACTACATCAAACTAAAAAGCTTTTGCACAGCAAAGGGAACTATCAACAAAATGAAAAGGAAACCTACCAGCGGGAGAAGATATTTTCAAATGACATGTCTGATAAGGGTTTAATATCCAAAATACACAAAGAACTAATATAACTAAATGTGAAAAAAAAACAAACCATACAATTACAAAATGGACAGAGGATCTGAATAGGCATCTTTCCAAAGAAGAAACATATATGGGCAACAGACATATGAAAAGATGTTCAATATTACTAATCATCAAGGAAATGCAAATCAAAACCACAATGAGATACCATCTATACCTGTCAGAATGGTCATCATCAAAAAGACAAGAAGTAATAAGTGTTGGCAAGGAAGTGGAGAAAAGGGAATGCTAGTACACCGCTGGTGGGAATGTAAATTGGTACAGTTACTATGAAAAACACTCTGGCATTTCCTCAAAAAATTAAAAATAGAAATATCATAAAATCCAGCAATTCCACTTCTGTGTATATACCTGTAGAAAACAAAAACACTATTCAAAAAGATATATGGACCTCAATGTTTACTGCAGCATTATTTATAATACCCAAGATATGGAAGCAACCTGAGTGTCCACCACAGTTTAATGGAAAAAGACCCCTCCCTCTCTCTCTCTCTCTCTCTCTCTCTCTCTCTCTCTCTCTCTCCC
>NC_041222.1:67162399-67189229 GCF_002837175.3 Physeter macrocephalus
TCTCTCTCTCTCTCTCTCTCTCTCTCTCTCTCACACACACACACACACACACAATGGAGTATTGCTCAGTCATTAAAAATAACCCTAAAATTTTGCCATTTGAAACAACATGGATGGACCTGGAGGATATTATGCTTAGTGAAATAAGTCAGACAAAGAAATAGAAATACTGTATATCTTCACTTATATGTGGACTCTAAAACATAGAATGAACAAATATAATAAAACAGAATCAGACTCAAAGACGATGAGAAGAAACTAGTAGTTACCAGCAGGGAGAGGGATTAGGGGAGGGGCAAGATAAGGGAAGGGGATTAAGAGGTACAAACTACTAGGTATAAAATAAATAAGATACAAGGATGTAATGTACAGCACAGGGATTATAGCCAGTATGTTATATGGAGTATAATCTGCAAAAATATCAAATCACAAGGTTGTACAGATGAAACTAATATAATATTGTAAGTTGACTATACTTCAAAAAAAAAAAACCCAAACCATCATTAAAAAAAAAAAAATCAAACTGCTACACCAAAATGGCAGTGGAAGAGACACAACTGAATAAAAATACTTAATGAAGATCAGGCGGAAAGGGACAAATAACGGGAAAATAAAAAGAAAACAAATAGGAAAATTGTAAAGTTAATACTAACCATATCAAGTATTATATTGAAATTAAATGGATTTAACAGTCCAGTTAAAAGGCATAGATTGTCATACTGGATAAAAATGCAAGACTGACTGTATGGTATCTAAAAGAAATATCCTAAATGTAATTACACCAATAAATTAAAAGTAAAAATATGAGAAAAGATAAACCACAAAACCAGGTTAGGTACAGAAAGTTGATGTGCCTATATTAATACCAGACCTCCCTCCCCTCAAAAAATCACAAAATACCAGAATTGACACAAGGTATAATAGAAATATGAATATCTTAATATTTGGTAAAGACATTCAATTGGTAATTATAAACCTTTCCAGGAAGACAATGCAGATACAGTTTACTTCCCTGTTGACTCTATCAAACATTTAAAGAAATAATGTTAGTCTTACAAAAACTCTTTTAGAAAATAGAGAAAAAAGAAAAAAACACTTTTCAACCCATTTTATGAGGTCAATATTACCCTGATACAAAAACCGACAGAGATATCACCCCCCAAAACCACAACCAAATATATTATACTTATGATTCATGAATAAAAATATAGCTGAAATATTTCAAGGTATGACAGCTGTTTCAATTATAAACTTAATTAACACTAACATTCTCCATTCATACACCAGTACACACAAAAACACAGACCCTGGGATATTCTCCCAAGCATATTAACTTAACCTTTAGAAATAAAATTTCTACCAACTCTTATTAGTATGTTAACTTTTAGGTGTATGAAGACAGACCAGATGTTCTAGTTTACTTTCTTCTTGTGGGAGCATCAGTCAAGTTCTGGATACAATTACATAAAATTATAAAAATAAATTGGCTCTTGGTTGTGGAAGGCAAGGGTAAATAATGGGACTGGAGTGTTGGTGTGTTCATGGTATGTGTGTGCATGTGTGTGTGTGTCTTAGTGTAAGTGTTTGAAAACAAGATTTAACAAACACATTTGCAGCTGGCTGACGTAATTTCCAAAATACAGAAAACTAGTAGAATCAGAAATAACCTTGATCAATTCCCTGTCTTAAAAATGATGTGCTTTCTAATAAATTAAAGTAATAACTTTTCATCTTAGATAAAAGTACAGAAAGGAACAAAGAAAAAACATTGTAACAACTGTAATCTCCATCAAGGGAAAGTTCATTAATATTTTTAAAATTCCCTATAGTCTTTTTAATACATCAGTAAATTTTATTTAACCAATCCCAAATTGCTACACACTTGGGATATTTATGATGTTTTTCATAATCATAAAAGTGATTATGGAACATGTTTATGTATAGAATATTTATCAATATCTCTATTTATTTAGGGCAAACTTACTTCTAGAAGAATTTACAAAGCTGAAGGTTATAAACTCTTTAAAGTTCTTGATATATACTGCCAAATTCCCCCTAAAAATAGACCAAATTTTACTCCATTAGGAGGCCAAGGATTTGTATCAATAGCTCTCATTATTCACACCCTGACTGATGCAAAGTATTATGTTTTTAGTCATTGATTACCTGCTGAGTGAAATGTTATAATTGTGCATGAACTGTAACATTATAAAACAACATGATAAAACAAAGGTACACATGAGCCCACCTAGAGCGGGTAAGGTCTTTATCAGATGATCTGTCCAAAGGTCACACACAGTTGTCATTAAGAGGCACACAAGGTAAGAGAAAAATCCATGGGAAACAGACTTTGCTGGAAAATGTATTATTACACAAGGAAGATGCCAGTCCTCCCAATCCTCCTTTCATTACTACATGCATTTAATGTGGTCACACATACTTACAGGACAAAAGTAGCACAACTTAGTGAACATGGCATTGTTAGTTGGGTCAATAAAGTTTTAAGTAAGAGTATCACTCTTCAGCTCTCAGGTTAGTATCATATCTTCCTGCAAATCCCACCTTTTCCCTGTTCCTTACCAAAAAGAAGATAACCTTTTCAGGTGGGTGGGGTTTCTTGAAGACAGAGGGCTACTTCATACCTTCTTGAGATAAACAACAATAAGTGGGATCACATGTTTCACAGGATTATGTTTAGAGTTACACAGCGTGCTGCATAAGCCTTAGTAATGACACTACAGACTTAAGTTGTGATTCTCCCAAGGACTGTATGCCTTCCCTGCATTATTTTACATTAAGTTTACATTGTTGTTGTCTTTTTGTGCTAATAGTGTGTTTCAGTTGCAGAATCTAGTCAAGGAGTTAGAATGGGAAGGCTGTAGGCAATTCCACCCACTCTCCCGTCACATAACCTCTATCACAACCTCCCAATCCATCCCAAATAAATATGTATTACAAGCAGAAGCACATTTTTCATGAAACTAATGAAGCTTATATTTCACTTGTATGTGCTCCTTCCCAGCTCTGTATTTCCTTTTGTATTTGTAATTTTGTATTGGTATTGCTTTTAATTTATACCAGTACATGTTAGGTCCAGGTCTTGTAGGACCTGAAATCTATATAAATTTTGAAAACTCTCTTTAAGAACAACATTCTGTTAAGGCATGCATTGCTTTAAAAACATTTCTAAAGGCCCATCCCCTCTTCCCATAGTATTCTCGTACCTAAGACTGCTTTTTAGAAATCTTTGAATTATTATTCACAGAACTCCCTTGTTAAAAAGTAACAGGTATCCTTTGTGTTTTAGGAAAAATGTTTCCTCAACTTCAGAGTACTAGTGGACTTCTTCAAAATAAACTTTGTCATGTACATACAAGTACAAATTCTATTAATCACTGAGGTATAACTGGAAGAAGCTAAGATATCATAAGGAGAATGTCTTTAATTCATAAAAGAGAGAACTAAATCCCCAGAAGGAAAGTAAATTGTCCAAGATCATATGACAGGACCAAAGTAAATTGTTTCAGACCAGTTATGAAGATCCAGTAGTGCTAGACTTAAAAGACTCTTAATCCAATGTACAATTTGCCTTTCTGATTCTTCTCACATGCCTAAATGGTAAACAATGGCAGTGGTATCATTTTGGATTGCAAAGGCAGGAACATGCAAATGTGTTGAAAATTAGCAGTGCAAGGGACTCAATGCTATTTTCAGGAAGGTAAACACTTTCCCCGAAATATCTGACTTAGGAGAGTCAATTGGACCTCTAAATTAAAAAGGCCTATGAGCACACTGATATGGATGGACTCAATAAGCAAAGTTGTTTTTTAAGACGGCCATGTATGTGCAGCCATAGGAGCTGGAACATGTGATTAAGTAAATCGCACATACTTATTCGGCTTGAATATAAATGTTCCTTGTCGTGATCAAATTAACTAGCTGTCTTGCATTGTACTACAGTGACACTGATGACGTTTCCAGGTGTTGGGTTGGGCTTTGAGCAATTACCATTTCTTGTTCTAAGTCTCAACTGAAAGTGAGGCACAGAATCCATTTTGAGGGCTTGCCTAAATTACTTCCTGATAACACATAAGATGTTAAAGTGGATAATCTGCTAGTGTTTTATTTAGCTGTAGCTTCCTGCCAAATATTTTCCTAAGCAGGATGATGAAAAGTCAGCTCGATTCAGTGGAAAAGAAGCCTAGAATTTGGAGTCTGACCTGAATAAAAATCCCCCACTTATTACTGTGTGAAATATGGCAAGTTACTTAGTCTCTATCTAGTCTAGCTCATGTGTAATATAGGAAAAATAAGATCAGGTCTATACCCACCATCATCACAATTGGTCAAGCTTAAGTCTCCTATGAGGGAGGAAAAAAAAAAGGTTAATTCTTCTCTGTATGTTATAGAGATGCCCCCTTCTTCCTCAGAGACAGGAAAGAAGTAAATTCACCAAAGCCCAAGTTTTCACACTGTTTCAAGTTATAAAATTGAAAAAATAGGTTAGAATATAGCATTTCTGGCCCATGACTACCTGTAAAATGGACAACATTCTCTGCTAAGATTCTTCTGAGAAAAGTATTTATTGGACTTGAGCATTTTTCCTGTAGATTTTATCTAGAGAAAACGGTTTTACTGTATTCTAATTTTTGGAGGAGATTACTTCCAAATCTAACCCATCCTTTGGCATATTCCCCATAAATCTAACCCCACACTCAATGATAATAAGAAAATTATTCTCTAGAATAAGGGCTAAACTTCAATCTCTTTTACTGAGGGCACACTTTTTTTAATTTTCAAGGAATCCACTGAAGTCTGTATTTTTAATTTTGTTCTTCCTGTTCTTCCTTTTCTTTGAGCTGTCTAAAAAGAGCAATCATAAAGATACTTTGAGGACAAGAAAATTATAGGTTTAAAGCACATACAGCTGAATTTACTATTAAAACTGACTAATTATATGTAGTCTCCACACATTCTTCTAACTTATTCCTATTTTAATGGCAATTTTCTTGTTCTTAAGTAATTGTGTAGGTCTGTTCTCTCCCTCCAGATGAATTCGCCTGGATACTGATGACTAATAATGCAGACAGGCAACTGGAGATGGAGAACTTATTCACGTCCCCAGTACCTATTACTTAGATATATGAAACATATGTGCTTTATAGATCAAGACACAGACACTCAAAACTGTCTAAAGTGGTGAATTTAGACCCAGATTCAAAAGGATGCCAAAATAAGGCAATAACATTAACATGGAGAATATTTTCCCCCAAAATTTCTTAAGAGGCAATGTTTAAAAAAAAAATCTAAATTTTTTATTTCAGGAGATATTAAGAATTAGGTCTTGCCTCCCTAGAAAAATTTATACTTTCTATATATGTATCTTAATGACTACAATTCTACTGTTAGGGGAAAAAAAGAAAAAAAAACAACCCAAGTTTGAATTTCCAAGTTACCAGCTGTAGAACCATGGGACAATTAATCTCTTTTTGACTTAAGTTTCCCCATCTGTAAAATGCGCATAATAATTTTATCAATTTTATATAGTTGAGAGTCAATGTGTAATTGTGAATAAAATACTTAGTATATACAGTCTGATATAGAGTAGGCATTCTGTAAGTTAATAAATAAGGTTAATAATAATCATAAGGTTAGCTTTTATTACAATTATGAAGCGCACCCAGCTGATTTAATAATATATGCAGAACATGACCCCAGGAGGGCTCCTCAGTGCCTGCAGAGAGTCACGACCTTTGAGTGATTGTACCATTACAGCCCAGTCCCTGAATACAAAAAAAGTAGAGAAGGAAAAAAGAAATCATTACAAAACAAATCTGTCCATGACCAGGACTGACCAACATGCAGACTATCACGTCAGAGTGTTTAACAATAAATATGGACATGACCTTTTGATTGAAATAAAACATTTTCCCAATGTTTTCAGGAGAACGATTTGTTTCTTTTTAAAAATTTCCATAGTGAAAAAATTTTTAAGTATATCATTTCCCTGAATATGTAACTAACATAGAATAACCTTTCAGAAAAGCTGAAATATCTGAGGGTGTGACTATAGGGCTGGTTTTTAAAGAAGGTTTTTATCAGTCTAATCATCAAATTGTAAGCAGGGTTAAAGATTATCATCTTCAAGAGATTTAAGAATGTTCTTAATAAAAGGTGAAGAAAATATATTTTATTTAACAAACACACTCTTTTGCAGTTAACACAAGCAATGTGATTTTTTTCAAATTATGTCAAAGGAGAAGTAAAAATGAGCTTTGTCCAGTCTTTTTTGCACATGCACACACACAAATATGAATACCATATGCTCTTCATGCCACCGCTTTGTGAAAGCTGATATATGCTTTCATACCCCATTTTTCCATAATGTCTCCTGGGAAGATACTACTTGATGAAAAATTAAGCTGAATCACCTTCTTTTTTCAAAGTACAGAGATGAGTGACAATAAATCCACTGTACATCTCTAGCTTGCATAATTTGCTCTTAAACTATCACTTTAATTATTCTTGAATTGCAAGATTGCCTCCAGGCAAATTTCAGAGATTTTAAATGATCTATTTTATAAAATATTATTATGGACACCAGAAAAATACTGATAATAAAAAGACGAACCTAAAGTTTAAAAAAAAAAAAACATGAAGTACATTTATTTAAGGACAGGTAAACTTTAAAAAATAGAGCTTGACATGTCTGTGTAGACTACATGCTTGAAATTTGGAAGCAAGTGGTTCTCCCAGTGCTTTACTGAATCTCTGACATGGGGAGGGGGTGAGGCTATTTTGCTAGAGACTTTGAAGACAGTGAATCATGAGTAATTGTCTTAGGACTTTGAATGCTGTACAAATAAACAAGCTAGACCTAGACGTATAGAGACAGCCTTTAGGGGAATTTAAAAAGAGAGCTCCAACTGCAATGTGTTATAATTTTTATTCTGCTCAAAACCAGCACTCCTATGACAGTTACTATTTCTTGAATCTCTAATATGAACCACAGTGAATTAGCTTCTTTAAAATAATTCTTGCATATAATGTTCATAGCAATGATACCAAAAAAAACCCCATTATTGGTGACATTTTATGGTTTGGAGAGATTAGGCAACATCCCAAGGTGTTTAATTTATTGTTGAAGATATGATATTTGAACCCATGTCTATCTCAAAGCCCATGGCTTTTACCACACAAGGTGGTAGAGATAGCAATGATATTTTACTCTTCTGGGAAGAGCAAGGGAGAGAAGAAAGGAACAAATATTTACTGAGCATTTTTTTATGTGATCAATATGTACTAGCTGGTATCGTACTTACCCTGGATCTTTTACATCATACTGCTTCAATGAAACTAATGTATATGGAAATGCCAGAAATAGGCCTGCAAACTTTGAAATATGTCTTCCAGCTCTCTGGATATTACCTATTTAATTTAGACCTCCAGCTTGATATTTTTAAAGCCATCTGAATTCCAGATTAACTCTTCTTCCTGGCCTCTGCCCATGGAAATTTCCTGAAGTAGCCTTTCCTCTCCTCATATTTTACAGTTCTGGCCATATCTAACTCTGCACAATGAAACCTCGTTTTCAACTGTCAAAGTTTAAATGTCTTTGCCCAGATAACTGTAGTTTGTTTTTCTTGGGTAAAAGCACTGTCTTAACTAGGCGCTGGACTACCTAAATCAATGTATAATAGAACAGGCAGAATGTCCTTTAGGCCTATAGAAAGAGTAATTCTAGCATACTTCAGTAGACATTATAGGCTTAGTCACTGAGTAACTATTCTATCTTCTTTATCCCTCATCTCTCTATATTATGGAAGCTAGAATATCTAAAAACAATTAAGTAACAAAAACAAAACCTATTTTTCCAGGTTTTCTATAAAGGTAGCTAAGTGGCTCATTTCTGGCCAATGAATTTAAAGCAAAAATCTTCTGGCTCCATCTTATTTTTATGATTTTTTTTTCTCTATTTGTATTTACTGTGATAGAGCAATAGTAGTCATGTTGAGACCATTAGGCAGTGAATATGGGGGAAAGGACAAGATTACCGTGAAAGTACAGTCTTTGACATTTGTGAGTTTCTAAAGAATGTGAAGAACCATATACCTTCAAATTTGTTGTATGTAATAAAACGCACTTGGATTTTCTGGCCTTGATGCAGAATTCTTTATTAATTTTACACTAAAGAAAGGTCATCAGCAAAACAAACAAACAAAAAACAAGACAAAACAAACTTAACAACCCCATGGCTCAAAAGACAAATGTCATTAGTATGCATTGACTGTTCAAAATACCTAATTTACCAGACAGAGTCAACTGTGAAGCAGCTCTTTCTACGCAATAGAGATATGTCATTATTTTATCCAGATACTTAGGTAAGATGCCTTCCCCCAATATTTCTGCCCCTCTGGTTCTGAGTTCTTCCTCACCAAATACCCCTATTCATGTTTTAACCTCCCAGATATCTTATACATGGGATGGGTGTTTTCTGAATAGGAAATAAAAGTATTCTACCCCCTAGACAGAAGGATATCCCCATTAGAGATAAATTATACATCCTGACCAATGTATCAGAGAATTAAGTAGGGTTACTAATACAACGAACTTTATATAACGATGCAAATATCAGTGGTCTAAAACAAGGAAGGTTTATTTCTTGCTCATTTCAGAATTGGGCAGCTCTCCTCGGTGACTTTTCTCTAAGCAATGACTGAAGGATTCCTTTTCCAGTTACCTTGTGGCTCTGCCAGATCCAAGGCCCTCTCTAGAGTCATCCTCTGGATGCCTCCCATTGGCCTAGCCAATATGTTAAGATACAGTATGGAAGGTTGCATGTGACGTTGTATGAGCCAGTACTGGAGATAACATCTATCACTTACCCCCAAATAACACTGATCGGAAACCAACCACATGGGACCAAACTAATTACAAGGGAGTCTTGGTAAATAGTCTTCCTGTGTGCCCAGGGAGAGAAGAGAAGACTGTTAAGCACATATGTAACCTCTGCCACAACCTGTCTCATGTGAATTAAACAAGGATGATTCTGTCCCTGGAGATTCATTTACTGTGAATGAATCAATAAAGTCTAGTTTCAAACTATGCAGAGAAGAATACAAGACTTGTTATATAGAGATTCAATTGAGAAACCCTGCCTGTGGCCATTCAGCAATGTACAAAACCAAGATGCTACAAATATCAGAAACTGAAGCCCTGGTCTTCTGATGCCAAAATTCATGCTTCTAGGGTATCGACTGAATTTCAAATATTTATTTTTGTTTATGAAAATAAATTGTCTTAAATTTTTGTCATTCTGTTTTCAAAAAAATACAGAGAAAATGAAAGGTTAACAAAGTATCTCTTTGGCAACCTGTTGCATATTAAATCTGACACAAGAAAAATGAGGGATGATTTTGCCTTGATGGTGAATGAAAAAGTGACTCATCTTTTAGCAAATGCATCAAACAGCAGGAATGCAAGAGAGTAAATGGCAAAGCATCATGCCTGTTAAGGTCTTTGCCCAGAAGGGACCACATTCCAACGTGCAGGGCAGAGGGCGGGCTCTGCTCACACACATAGAAATGATAATGGGTTGCCTAAAAATAATAGCAACTACAATAATCTCAGCACTTTTTATGCGCTATATCCTGTGCTGTTCTTTACTTTCTTTATGACCAGTCTCCTTATGACATGGAAAAGTGTTTATCTTTACCCTCCGCTTTCATATAAAAGGAAGCTAAAAGTCCAAAAGTCAAAGAAACACAATAAAATTGTCTATAATTAGCTGAATGACCTGATGTACAAAGTCACAATTCACAGAAGTGAACTCAAGCTTGTCTCAAAGCAACAATTATATTTAAATTTTAATTTATCAACTACATGGAATAGAAATGAGGTTGGAAAAAAATAGTCTGAAAGTCATATTCATGAGTAAGCCAATTAAAGAACTGGTTATTTCCCGATTTTAACTTGCATTTATTATAAACCAGGCAATAGATAATATTCATTAAAATATTTCATTAAAATATTTAATATATATGAATTAAAATAATTCATTAAAATATTTATTGTTGGTATTTACTGAACTTTTAGCATGTACCAGGGACTATGTCAAATAACATATATGCATTTTAAAAGTACATTGGGGGCTTCCCTGGTGGCGCAGTGGTTGCGCGTCCGCCTGCCGATGCAGGGGAACCGGGTTCGCGCCCCGGTCTGGGAAGATCCCACATGCCGCGGAGCGGCTGGAAGTACATTGGTCAGCTGTTACCGCAATGTTGTTGTATAATAAGCAGCACTAAAGCTCACTGACTTACAACAAGCATTTAACTCTGACTTACAGACTTGTGAGTTGGCAGCCACTCAGCAGGGATAAGCTGTATTTTATGTTCTAGGCTCAAGACTGAAGATTGGGTTTAGGTCTGCTCTATATAACTCTCATTTTACTTGGACCAAAAGCTACCTGGACCATGTTTTCCTTAAGGTGAACAGCAGGAATGCAAGAGAGTAAATGGCAAAGCATCATGCCTGTTAAGGTCTTTGCCCAGAAGGGACCACATTCCAACGTGCAGGGCAGAGGGCGGGCTCTGCGAAACTGCAAAAATAATTCAGCCTACCAGATAAAGTAATCCTGAAATCCTGATAACAAACCTTTTAGGAAGATCCTTGGTAAAAATAAGTAACTTTTTTAAGGTCACAGAGTTAGGAAGTAGCAGAGTCATGTTTTAAACTCAGGTTCATGTAACTCCAGCCTAAGCTCTAAACTACTATACTGTCAAGTTGATAGCGTTCTTGACTCAAGGATTTATATCAGTTCATATTCAACTTCAGGTCACAGGCCACAAAATACTATCATGCTATACCATTTACTACATATATATATAAAATATACATACTTACATACAAATATATATTTTATATACATATGTAAATAAAATAGTCTAAGAATTAGTTTATTTGACCAGTCAGGTATGCCAAAAAGCAGAAGTCTATCAAATATCTGGCTTGATGTTATAACTCTCTAAAATCCTTCATTTCAAATAAACTGAACCCTTTGCATCTCCATGAACAAAATGGTAGTGTAAAGAATTTAATTTGACCAAAATCTTTGCTGTAGGCTTTTTAAAAAACATATTTACTTTAATAAAATTCTATAGATGCTGTAGACTTTTCATGGATTATGAAAATTTAGAACTTAATTTTAATTTGCAAAAAAATCCTAAAGGTTCTTGATTCATCCACGCTAAGAGGCTTTGTTTTCAGATAAAACAATTTTGGAAAAGAATTAAGAGAAAGTTACAAAAGCATACATTCGTTCACGTATAGGTTGAACTGTCCCCTGTAGGAGATAAAGTCACCTTACTTTCTCTGAGATAAGATTTTTTTTTAATAAAAATAAATGTAATTGTCTGTTTCCTAATTCAATTTATGAAAATTTTGTAGATATTTTTGTTTTTTAGTTTGGAGAAGACTTCAGAAACTTTAGTAGCCAGCATGTGAAGCAGTAGGATCACATCCAGCAGTTAGAATCATCACATAACACCTTTATCAGGACTTTGAACTTCTTCAAAGGAAAGAGGTTCTTACTGCGTTTTCACTTATTTTTTACAAAGTAGCTCTATTTGATAAGTTTCTATTCAAGTTCAAATATTCAATAGTAGAATTATATGAGGAGACCTATTAAGCAGGGGTCCCCAACCCCCATAACAGTCCATGGTCTGTTAGGAACCAGGCCGCACAGCAGGAGGTGAGCGATGGGGGGAGTGAGCAAAGCTTTATCCTCTGCTCCCCATCGCTCGCATTACCGCCTGAACCATCCCAGCCCTCTCCCGCCTCCAACGATGGAAAAACTGTCTTCCATGAAACGGGTCCCTGGGGCCAAAAAGGTTGGGGACTGCTGCTATAAAGGAATATGTTAGAGCCTTTTTGAGAGAATTATTACTTAGGGTAACAAAGTATTACTACATGTATTATTATAATTAGTAGTAGTACAATTATAATTTCATCCCAGTAATGCTATGCTTTCAAATCACTGAGATTTAAATTTGAGAGAAAATAAAGTATCTCATATTCAAAGGCATTACAATATAGTAGGGCCTAATTCAGTATGACTTAAAAGGAGAAAACTTGGCAAAATATGATGAAAATAGAGACAAGAGAATTCATGAGGATCCAGCCAGGACACGAGAGAGGATTGTAGTAATAAAATTCAACAAGAGACCCAGGTAAGACCCAAACTGAGAATACAGAGATTAAATCTAAAACAAGACAAACTAAATTTCATATGATCTTGTAGATCTAGGATCTGAGAAATCCCATTTTCTTTGTATTTTGGAGAGCATGAGGACAAATGTTAAAAATATAATCTGCATTTACATAATAGGATGTAGGACTGAAATTTTCAGGTAATTTAATATATCAAAGAAATTGTCCAGAAAGGTCAGATGCCTAGGCTTGAGAGTAGCAACTTTAGGTATACTAGTTTTTAACTTGACTGTGAATGAATCTTTGTTTTCTGGATGAGTAATTTACTGAGATAATAGCAGACATGGCTTTGAAATATCACAAATTTAGGACTTAAAGGTAAAAAGGAAATGTGGACAACAATAAAGTTTAAAATATAGAGATTTACTGAAGGCAAAGATTATGATTTTCTTAATATAATGATGATGTAATTTATAATACAAATGCTAGTTTTCAAAATGTTTCTGATGATGTACTCTATTACTAAAAAACTATTAGCACTGCAAAGTCTATGTTTAGATATACAGATGCATGCATACATGCATGTACACACAACTGATTATGATTATGCATATACACGCATACATGTATATATACACACACATCTATTTCTGCATTAATATGGAGTTCATTTCAAGACATACCCCAAAGTAGAAATTCAGAAATGACAGAATATAAATAGAAATATTTTCCACTCAGATCTTAGTGAGTAGCTTTTTTTTTTTAATGTTTTTTATTGGGGTAAAATTCACATAATATAAAGCATACTATTTAACCATAGTTAACTGTACAGTTCAGTGGCACTAAGTACATTCACATTGTTGTGCAACTCTCACCATCCATCTTCCAAATTTTTCACCTTCCTAAACTGAAACTCTGTCCCCTTTAAACACTAACTGCCCATTCTCCCTGCCCACTCTCCCCCGCCCCGCCCCTGGCATCTACCAATGTACTTTCTGACTCTATGTATTTGACTATTCTAGGTACCTCATATAAGTGGAATCAAACAGTATTTGTCTGCACCTAACATATATTGGAATGCATTTTTAAGGTTAACTTAATATATGTCCTGCAAACCAGAGGTCCCCAACCCCTGGGCCGTACACCGGTACCAGTCCGTGGCCTGTTAGGAACTGGGCCGCACAGCAGGAGGTGAGTGGAGGGTGAGGGAGGGAAGCTTCATCTGCCGCTCCCCATTGCTTGCGTTACTGCCTGCACCATACCCAACCCCACCCTCGCTCTGTGGCAAAACTGTCTTCCACGAACAGGTCCCAGGCCCTGGTGCTGAAAAGGTTGGGGGCCGCTGCTGCAAACAGATTGTATCTTCTTTTTTTTTCCCCCTCTATGCTATACAGTAGCTTTTTACATACTGTGTGATATATACATTCCACTGCAGAGGTCAGAAATAAATGTAACTTATGAGCATATTTTTAAAATGCTGAGTGGAGGTATGCACAATCCAAATATATGGGGAAGGATAAATTTGCTTCCAACATGTGTCTTCTTGATTTAGTAAACTGAGGTCACATAGCAGCATACTGTAATAGACCAAAGTAAAGCTGTTTATTTTGATTGAATACCCATCAAAGAAAATATTCCATCAACTCCCATTTGTGGCACTTGAAAATATGGTATTTAATTTCCTTTATTAAAGAATTATAATTTTATTTGAAATATGATATAAATCATTATAAAAGACTAAGCTATATATGGGAGTACAACAAAGAAATTAAAAATTAATCTCCAAATTACACTACCCAGAAAAAAAATTATTAATGTCTGACAACATGTTTCTGAGCATTAATGGAGATAGAAAGATGGATGATGCCATAGATCATCTGTGGCATGAATGGGAAGGCAATGGGAATGCTCCATTCTGTATGCAGTCAATAAGGAAGTACATTGATTGTAGAGAATTTGGGAACATTAATAAAATCAGCTAAAGTCTGCTTTTTATTATCACCCTATGCCAGCAATTCTACACAATAACTGTGATTAAAATACTCCTCCCATCAGAGTAGATCCCTCCCAATGACACTTCACCTTGGAACACTAATGGAATAGCTAGCTAGCTGATAAACATATTCATAAAATGGAATTTTATAGTAAAATTAATTTATTTTAACTTAGAAAAAAACAAATTCACATAGAATTGAAGAAAGAGCTGAGAATCAGGGAAATATAGCTTTACTACGCCAGATATTACCATCCAAAATATACTTCTAACATTAAGAAAGGTTATTAAGTGCTAAGATCATTATTTTAATGACAAGTTCAACTTTAGACCATAGCTATTGATTCTCTGCTCTGAAAGTTGAGAAAATTCTTCCCAAATTGTCTTCTTCTATATTATTATTTATATATTGTCAAGATTTATTACAATTACACCCCATTCTATAACTGTAATCTTCAGTTATTTTGTTCTTTGTCCTGTTTAAATGAATCCATGCTTATTTCCAGTCCTAGTAGTATGATTATTCTATCCCTCAATTCTTTCTTTCCTTTAATTGGCTGGATTTCATAATCTTGTCCCCTACTGTCCTCACACAAAAATGAGATCTAGGGCACTCTGTTCCCATGCTTGAAAATCTTTATCTGCTATGCACATTAACATACATAATTTTTAAGTGTAATTTTCATAGATTCTGTTTTACATTTTAAGTTCATTAACTTCATCAGAGTATTTCTTAGACACAGAAAACCCATTTAATTTGTGTCATCAAAGATTTATTTCAATAAGTTAATCTTTATTATATCATTATAAGTATTAATACTATCTATGTTTGATCAAGTTTTTAACATATTCTGTACTCTTCTTTAGGAACTGCAGTTATTATACGTATCTATTTCATGCCTTTATTTCATATCTTCTCTCTAAAGAGATTTTGAGGGTATCTTCAGTCTTTCTCATTTTATTTCATATGATCTCCTCTAGCTGCCTACCATATCTCAGACTGTGCTTCTCATGTTTATCTGGTTTGTCACTGTTCTGATGTGGCTTTCACCTATACATTGGATTAATAAGTTTACTCTATCATTTTTTATTTCTTTTTGGAGTCCTATAATCTGTTCTTTGAACACTCACACATATTCCTTGTGTGGGGTGTGTGTGTGTGTGTGTTGCCCTAGGTGTTACTCTCCCCATCATTTTCAAGATTTGGGGTGACACTATGGCTCAGGTCACAGTGAATTGTGAACTGACAGCAGTTCCTGTTTGCTACCCTTCTTCACTCAACTTTCTTTGACTTCCTAGGAGATGAGAGAGAGCATTTCAGCATGATTTTCCCTTCAGTTTCACTTCCTCTGCATCCTGGGGTTTCCATTTTGTTCATGATCCACCTAATGAAAACATCACCTGTTATGTTATTCAATATTTTAAACTTATCTCTTTTTATTTACTACCTCTTTTTCTTTTTTAATATATCCTGACCAAGATTCAGAGTCCTCCCTTATTTCTGTTTATATTTATTGGTGTTTGTTTTATAGATTTTGATTTAGCTTATGGTCATTTATTTACCCCTATCAAATCTTTTTCTCTTGTGTGTGTGTGTGTGTGTGTGTGTGTGTGTGTGTATAGTTTTAGGGTGAGAGAAAAGCAAAATTGCTTTAATCCACTATTATAATCCACTTGTATAACACATTTAATCTACTAGTATAGATTAGAAATGCATAATTGATTTTAAAAAAATAATAATAAAGTATAACTTTCTGATGCAAACAAAATGAATTTTTAAAATTATATATTAACTATCTAGCATTATAACTCAAGTCAACAGATACAGAATGTTACGATCTGAAAGACTAAATTGTCTAGCATTGCACTCTGCAGTTAAAATACATGAGCGATATATATAATTTTTCTCCTAGCCATATGAAAAGTAAAAAGAAACTGGCAAATTAGTTTTTGTATTTTATTTAATCTATTCCATGTGAAACATTATAAATTCAATATGTAATGAATATTAAAATCATTAATAAATACTTTACATTCTTTTTTGCTATTAAAACTTTAAAATCTAGCATTATTTTACACTTACAATACATTTTAATTTGAACTAGCCATATTCCAAGTTCTCAAAAATTCACATGCACTTTGTGGCTACTGTACTGGATGGACAGTGCAAGTCTAGCACACAACACAGTAGACACTCCAAAATTATAGCTAAGAGTATCATCGTTATCATTATTGGCATACATTAGTATTTAAGGTGAAATTGGAATCTTTAATACATATCATAGAGTCAGACACAGAGGCTTAGATTAAAATGTTAGGTTACTGTTCTCAGAGTATTCTCTTTTCATCTATAAATGAAAGTAATCCAGGGAAGTGTCAAGAGTTCCACGTGTCCACTGGAAAAACACACACACACACACACACACACACACACACACACACACACACACACACAGTGTGAAAGCTGTGAGTTTCAGTTTTATTGGGGGATTTATTGAAAACTATAGCCTGGAGAAAGCCTCTCAGTAGATCTGAGGAACTGCTCTGAAGAGGTAAGGGGGGGGAGGGGGGCGGGCGGGTCAGTAAATATGTTATTTTGACAAAGGAGGTACATGCAACATAGCCCTTATCTTGGTAGCAGGTTGCTGCTCCCCACAAGGAACATATATCTTAATGGTTTTAGTGCTTTTCTAACGATAGAAAGATGCAAGAATTTGGGTTTATAAAAATTTTTCTCCTGAAAATACCTAACTATCTGAAGGCCTGTTCTGCCAGTTTTCCCATTCTTGATCCCCATCTTGAACTCCTTTCAAGGTAAGTTAAATGTCAGTGACTGCAGTGGCCAGTGACTTAATTCTTGTAGAACCAGATGGCAAGTGACATTTTTTTAGTTGTCACATGAGATTGTGTAGGTAAAATTGTCTATCATATTTTCTAATGATATTAAATGCAGAACAAATCAGGATAGAAATTATGTTAACCCTGAGATTTTTGGTTCCACTAAAAAAATATTTACCAGTGTGGACAAAAAAATGCTGCCTGCCATTTTAGTAAACAAAAGATATTGAGGCCATCAAGCCATCAGCCTCGCAGCTGACCCCAAAGGTGCACCCTGAGGGGATTCAGGAAGGAATAAAACAGGATACTGGCCCTAGATAGTTAAGGTGCATATCAAAGGAATAATTTCAGTAAGATCAGACTCTTGCATCTTCCCATACATAGAAAAGCACTAAATTCATTAACTTGAGATGTCCGGTTTTCTTTAACAGTAATGTTTTGATATTCTGACTACCTAGGTGTTTTTTTGTTTTTTTTGAAAAAAAACTCCTATATATTCTGGCTCCTCCCTCACCTCTTCAGAACAGTCCCTCAGAGCTGTCTGAGAGGCTGCCTCCCAGACATAAGTCCTCAGTAAGTCTGCCGAATAAAACATAATTCTCAATTTTTAGGTTGTGTGTTTTTCTTTTTCAGTTGACACCAGAATTCACAGATTTTGTTTACTGGTAAAACTTAACATTCGATTTATTAAAACTATACCTTTAGATCCCACCTCCACTTCTACCTCTGTGCTCACTCAGCCAACATTGTCCCTGGATTCCCCTCCTTTCACCATCTACATCATGAGGAGGGGGCCAAGATGAACTCAGAGGGGGATATGCACAAATGCAAAAATATTCACAAGAGTGCTGTGATGGGTCCTTTTAATGTGAGAGGTCATTAGCATTTGTTAATTGGTGCTTGTGGAAATTAGGTTCCTACCTTCCCAGAGAGAAAGGGAGACAGGAGTCCTAGGCGATCTTGACCATTACATTTCAAAGGGATGGGTCCCAGTCTCTTGAAAAAGATATTCCTAGGTTGTAGAATATTTACATCTTAAATGGGCAGAGAAAGAATTTACAATTTCAAGATTTCTAAAGAAAAGCTCTAAGAAATGGGAGATCAGGGGCTATGATCAGGAAGAAGTCTGTCTAAATTTTAGTCAAGCTGAGGGGAATGCCAAGGCCACCTTTGTCAGTACTCAAAGGGCTAAGTCCATTGTAAAACAGACATATTCCCTTGCAGATGGGGTAGAAAAATGAGAGTCAGATGTATTTTTAGAGTCAGGAGTGTCTAAAGTGACTGCTCATGAATGAGAGAAAAGGAAGAGCTATGACAAACAGAAAGAGAGAGCCACACTGGTCAGAGAAAGGGGAGGCAGACTAGGTTGGCAACTGACATGAAAGTAGACTGTAGATTACCTAAAAATCTTATCAGTGATGATAAACGCCAATAACCAGAGAAACATAAGACATAAATGAGTGTAGCTAGCCAGCTGTGATACACTAGGGACTTTTGGGGGCTGTGGTAAATTTCAGAGTATTTGCCCAGACTTGTTACAAATGCAGAGTCTCAGGCCCCACCCAGAACAATTGAATCAGGAGCTGCATTTTAACAAGATCTCAAAAGGATATATGGACACATTAAAGTTTGAGAAGCACCGCTTAAATCACACCTCCCCAGATAACTTTGCTTTTCTGACCAGTTCCTTGCATTGGTTTTCATCATTTACAATACTTCACCTATATAGCAGCTCTTCAAGGGGAGGGATTTTTTTTTTTTTTTTTTTTTTTGCTAATTCTTTAAGTATTTGCTTTGACAACAGATTTTCTGAGTGAATTAAAGTGTTGCCCTATGTTTGACCTAGGTAAAATTATTCTTGTAGGTTGGCCCTCATGTTGCTCAGGATTAATCACATGTATTTACTTATGAAGGTGAGAATTTCAAATATAACTCTGAATCACATTCTGGAATACATTTTGGTATGCAGGAAGAAAAGATGAACACATAACCATTACATATTCTTTAAAACAAAGGGAGGAAACGGCAATAGAAAATATAATGTAATTTTATCGCTGAGAATTTTAAAACAAGCATCATGGAATGTAAAGTTATGGTCCTCAAAGGAATCATAACTTGGCTGTAAGGCAAATATATATTAAGGCATAAATATAAGGGTCTATATAATAATAGAAAATACTACAACCAGATGTGCCAAGAGACTAAATTATAACTGACGTGGGAACCATAGATTTGGAATTTCTTACTGCTTAGAATTTAAATTTTTCTGAAACACTGAAGTAATACCAAGGCATCCAGGTACCACAGGGTGGGTATGATAAAAAAATATGAGGAGGTCATATCAGCAACAAACAGTTAATGATATTTATTTATATCATCTAGACAATTTAATTAAAAGAATAATGAATTACAAACTTATTCAAATAAGGGTGCCTGTAGGTTTTATATAATGCATAAAAAATCAATCACTATAACTATACATGGAATTATAGGGAGTCTAAGTACACACACCATATAAACTCATTAATTTTGACTCATTAACTTGGAATTTATGTTAAGTGGATGAGAACTTACAGGCTCTTAGGTTGTTGGCAGTGGAAGAATTCTTAGAGAACATCAAGGCTGAATGTTTGTCCACTGTACTGTGGTGTGTGTGTGGTGTGTATATGTGTGTGTTGACCAAGACAGCCTTAAGATTTCCCTCAACTTGACTCAGCTTTAGACAGCTTTTTCCCTGACTAAAGGCCCCTAATTTCCTATATCTTAGAGCTTTTTCTTTAGAAAACTTGCAATTGTAAATTCTTTCTTTGTCCCTTAGAGATGTATATCTTCTACAGTGTGGGAATGTTTTACTCAAGAAACTGCAAGCCATCCCTTTGAAACAGAATCATGAAGATAAGGCCCCTCTCATAGTCTCTGTGGGAGGGGAGAAGCCCAATATCAGTAAACTGCAATGGGCACCGATTAGCAAACATTGATGGCCTAATCACATGGAACAACCTCCTCACTAATGGCTAATGTGCCCCAGTACTTTGCCACTAGCTTGCCCCAGTGATTAAAAATTCTCCCACCTTTTTTTTTTTTCAGGAGAGTAGAGTTCAAACCCTCTATCCTATTGCAATAGTCTTGACCCCTATTGAAACAGTTATGAATAAAGTCTTCCTTGTCTATTGAATTCCATTTGACATAATTTTTCTGACAGAGTGTGTGTGTGCATGTGCGCGCGCACGTGCGCGAAGGGCCTCCCAGGGGACCTTACGGTCAAGCCTTCCCCATCTACACCTCCCTCAAAGCAGTCTGCTTTAATCTGTTTTATATGTTGATTTTTTCCTAAAACTGCATTAAACAAAAGTCAACATAGCTTTAGAAACATTTACTTTAAGAAAATTATTTCATTTTTCAGGTGAGATAATAGAAGTCTCAAGAAGGGATAAGATTCACCAGGAAGCCCAAGGTCGCACTGTGAGGAACAAGCAGCTCTAGAGAGCTGGGATGCTGATCCAGTGTTCTCTAGATGTTACCTTTGTATAATCAAAGAAGACAATGTGAACTAGGTAATGTAAGAGAAACATGAAGGGATGGTTAACCTACTCTAAAGGACAAATGATCTTCAAGTGCCTTAGGAACATTTATTTGCATGCAACCAATTCATATGCAAATTAGGAATAATCTTTATTCAGGCCCTTTGTTTGGGAACATTTATTAGCCATTAGTCGTGTTACTTTATTTACTTGAACACCTATTTTCCTAAATGCTGCATAACTATGTAGAGGATTATAAACCTAACATTGAAAAATGTACAACAAATACATAAATAGAAGCCACGAGCACTAGTACAAATAGTGACTTTATCCAGTTAACTTATATTAACATGAATAATTCTTTAGTATTTTCAGTCAGAAGGTGACTTAGGGCATATAATCACAGTTATGAATTTGGCTGAGATGCTTAGCTTTGCAAAGTCTCACCTCCTCATTTGTAAAATCATAGGTAATAATCCATAACTTTGTACCACTTTAATGAGGATAAAGAAAATATATTTCAAGAGCTTAGACAGTACTAAACCCCTAGTGGTGTTAATATGCAACTTCGTGGTGTTAGTATCCAATATCAAAATAAAGCATCATCATTATCATCACTCTTCTTCTTCAGCCATTATAATGGATCCCTAAGAAAATTTGCCTAAATATTAACAACTATCTTGACACTAGTCCCAGCTAGTGGGACTGTGGAAATCTATAACTTAAATGTGTAAGCTTTGGTTCATAATAGAGTGTTGAGTTTAATTAAACCAAAAATTCCAATTAGTACAGATTTTTTTCAGGTGTTAATAGTACTGACTTGAGGCAAATGGTAATGACAAAGTAATTGGGTGGTCACTTAGATGTGGCCTATACTTCTTGATCCTTTTTAGTGATGTCTCTTTATAAGACTCTATTAAGCTATTTTATGAGAATGAAAAACAAAATAACAAAATTGTAGTATTAGTAAGGGACAGATGCAGCTAATAAAATAATGCTGCCACTGTGTTCTCACATAAAAGGTCATTTCTTTCTCCAATTCTTCTATGTCTCCAGAAGTCAAGTCAAATTAATGAATTAGGGAAGAGAGAAAATGGTCAGTTGAGGGAAATATTTTTACAAAAATTTGACCTGGAAGTTCTTATTAAAATAAAATGACCTGGATTACCTTCATATTTATTCTGTTTAAACATTTGTTTTCCTTAGTAGTGGGAGGGGGACTGTAAATTAAATTAGAGAGAAGTATTGTCACGCTGATGGAGACAAGTTCAATACCAAGGATTTATCTACTTAGACAAATGAAATCAGTCAGTACATCTATCTGAAATGTTCTGATGTCTCTGCAGAAATACAAAGAGTTCTGGGCAAATGCAATTGTACTTCAGTCAAATTTGGTGCAGTTGTCTAGAGGCTGCTAATCGTTAAGGGTAAGCTTTATCAAATCAGTTCCAGGGATTTCATAAGACTGAAGAATAGGGTTACCAGATAAAATACAGGTTTCCTAGTTAGGATTGAATTTTAGATAAACAACAAATAATTTTTGGCATGTCTCAAATATATATACATAAATTATGTGTGTCTATTTCTATCAACAAAATAACCAGTAACAGCTTCTAGATATTATTTTTTATCCTTAACATACTGTTTGACCTAAAAGCCAAACTGATTGATTTTCATTTGGGGTATTCATATTTTCAATCAATTTATTCCAAAGTAGTCATTTAAAGGTTATGTCCACAGAGAAAAAGAGACGTGATTAAAAAATTTAAAACATGGTATGCCTATACTTTGTTGTGTTTACTCAATGGGCAACAATCAGGTTAAATATTTTTTGATATTTTTAATTCACATAAAATTTGAATCTCCTAAATTATTTGATTTTTAGTTGTTCAAATTGATATAAATTTATTCTACCTTAGAAACTTCCATTCCTTAGACCAGCGGTCCCCAGCCTTTTTGGCACCAGGGACCAGTTTCGTGGAAGACAATTTTTCCACGGACCGGGGGTAGGGGGAAATGATTTTAAGATGATTCAAGCACATTACATTTATTGGGCACTTTATTCTATTATTATTACCTTGTAATATAAAATAATTATACAACTCACCATAATGTAGAATCAGTGGGAGCCCTGAGCTTGTTTTCCTACAACTAGATGGCCCCATCTGGGGCTGATGGGAGACAGTGACACCCCAAGTGTGTTGCATATGTCCAGTCTACTCCGTAAGATTCAGCTTAATTGTCACTTGCCACTCACCGACAGTTTTTTTTTTGTTTTTTTGTTTTTTTTTTGCGGTACGCAGGCCTCTCACTGTTGTGGCCTCTCCCGTTGCAGAGCACAGGCTCCGGACGCGCAGGCTCAGCAGCCATGGTTCACGGGCCTAGCCACTCCGCGGCATGTGGGATCTTCCCGGACCGGGGCACGAACCCATGTGCCCTGCATCGGCAGGCGGACTCTCAACCACTGCGCCACCAGGGAAGCCCTGATAGGTTTCTGATATGAGTCTGCGAGCAATTGGTTTATTATAGTCTCTGTGCAGTCAAACCTCTCTGCTAATGATAATCTGTATTTGCAGCCACTCCCCAGTGCTAGCATCACCACCTCAGCTCCATCTCAGATCATCAGGCATTAGATTCTCATACGGAGCTCACAAACTAGATCCCTTGCATGCACAGTTCACAGTAGGGTTCGCAATTTTATGAGAATCTAATGCCACCGCTAATTGGACAGGAGGCGGAGCTCAGGCGGTAGTGTGAGCAATGGGGAGTGGCTGTAAATACAGATGAAGCTTTGCTCACTCGCCTGCCACTCACCTCCTTCTATGAGGCCCAGTTCCTAACAGGCCATGGACCACTACCAGTCCGCAGCCCAGGGGTTGAGGACCCCTGCCTTGGCTACTCAAAAATGAAAAATGATTTCCATCCCCTCAAGTAATATTTATGTCTATTATCACTTTAAATATACAGATGCAATTTATGTCACCTTTTGAAGACCCAAACTATAGAACGTAAATTTCATAAAATTATTAAACTTTATATTTTGGTCATTCAAATTCTTTTCAAGAAATTTTTAAAGTAAGAACATGTGATATTCTGGCAAAGTAAAAATTGATTGCTGAAGCAAGTGCTGTTATACAGCTACCCATACGAATTTGATATGTTATCTATATTTTTACAAGAAATATAAATTGATTTGTTGAATGGTAAACACTTTACACATTTGTTGAAATTTGCTAATTGTTTTTAGATAATAGAGCATAGTCTATGAGATCAATAAACAACACATATTCTATGTATCCAAATAAAGTAGTTAATATTTAGACTATGAATTAGAATATGAGAATAATGAGCCAAATAAAAAGGTAAAATATTATTCTTTATTTCTTCCTGGTTCTCCAGTGTTCCGTTTAGAAAAATTTTTTCTCTGCCTGAAAAATACTCTTTAGTATAAATATGCTGGTGACAAAGTATTTCAGTATGGATTTATGTAAAAGTGTACTTATTTCAACTTTATTCCTAAAGTATATTTTAATGAATATAAAATTCATGCTTAGGATTTATTTTCTTTCAACATATTGAAGCTCTACTCTCACTAGTGTTCACTGTTTCTTTTGAGAAATCAGCTGTTAATCTAAGTTTTGCTTCTTTCAAAAGTCATGTGATTTTTTTCATTAGCTGCTTGCAAGATATTTGATATTCTATATTTTTATTGTGATACCTCAGATATGAATTATTTATTTATTTTTATACTCCCAGGGGTTTACTGGGTAGAAGTCTTTCATTAGTTCAGGGAAATTCTTATTCATAATCCTTCTTCTTTCCCATTTTTTCTTCCCTCTCCTTTAAGACTCCAACTATCTTACATGTTCCCCCTTTATGCTCTATGCTCCTACATTCTCTGTGTTTTTCATCTCTCTATGCTTCATTTTTTTTTCTGACTTTTTCTAATTTATTAATTCTCTCTTCAGATGTTGAACCAAGCCATTGAATTCTACATTTTATTTGTTGTATTTTTCAGTTTTTGAATTTTTTTTTTTTAATTTGCTAGATCACTTTTAATATTTTAGTCCCTGCCATAAATTTCAATCTTGTCATTTATCTCCTAGAATGTGAGAATTATAGTTATCTTACAGTCTGTGTCAGATAATTCTAATATCTGGAATCAGTAGATTTCTTCATATTTTCTGTTATTCCATCTGGTTCTTAATCATGAGGTCTTGTCTACTCACATTCTGGTTATCTTTATTATTATATTTTGGATATTGTGTTTGAAAAATTATTTATATAAATAATCTGAGAAGAAAGATGATATTGTAATCCTCCAGAAATGATGTCCTATGGTTTTATAAGGTACATTGGTCACAGTAATTTCTAGATCATCTTAATCCAAATTCATAACTGAAATTTTTCTGACCACTGCAAAGCTGGTCTAAAGTTTGTTCATGGCTTAGTTTACTTCTGCTTCACTCTTGATACTAGAGTCCTAATAAAACTGAGGTAATTTACCATGCCACCAAACTTAAGGCCCTCCCCTCTGTCCTGGGGTCCCCTAAACTCAAAAGACCAGCTGACTTGAAATCCCCAATACCAACAGAGAAAAAATAATCCTTAAAATGCTGGACTGATATCCCCTTTTGGGTCTAAATCTGGCAATTATTACTATACTTTTATTTACTATTATTATTCATTTTATCTAGTATTGCTTATATTATTTATTTGACATTTTTAATTAGTATGTTCTTACTCTTTAAAATTTACTTTAGCTGTAAGTTCTGTCCAAATTATTTATTTGGTATTATCAGAGGCAATATCAAATCCTTAACCATTGAAAGTTAATTTTTCAAATGTAATTTATCGACAGAAGGCACAATCTATCTCATTACATTGTGAAAGACTGGTTTATTCTAACCCAAATACATTCAGCTCTCATTGGCCATATTCTGTAAATGAATAATACTAGAATTTTTTTTTTCTTTAGTCTTCAATCATGTAGTAGAAAATAAAGAGCTGGTAAGATAACCAAAAAGCAAATAAAAGGATACATTCTAATTAACTTGACAGCAATCAGATAAGGGAACAGACCCATATTGGAGGGAATTAAGTTACTTTGTTGATTCAACAACTCACTTTGTAAAACAAGTTCAGTGTTCTCATTCAATCTATCTTATTTGACCTATATCCTAAATACCACAAATCAAAGTGAAAGAGGAGACAGACTAAAGAGTTGATTATGAACTCCATCTAGAAAGAGAAAATTCTTTGTATACCAACATAATGAGAAAAAGAAAAAAAAAAAAGGCTGGAAAAAAATCTACCTTTCTAAGTATCTCTGTAGGGTGGGAATGACCATTAAAATGGTCAAAAATCATGTTTTTATGAAAAATAGTGCTTGGATGGAAATTAGAAGTTATTGTGTCCCAGCTTGGCTCCTGCTTTTATGAACACATTCTACCTCTTATTCCACGTCTCAGTAGTCTCATTTGTAAAGTAAGCCATTTGAACAACATACTCTCCAAAACCAATTTCAACTCTAAGCTTTTATATTTCAAAGTTACACTTCTTTTACATTTTTGGCATTTCCTTGGGTGAACATTACAAATACACATACACATATGTGAACAAAGAAAAAAATAAATGTTTTCATTCACAAAAAATACCTCTTACAAAATGAACAAAGGCAGAAACAGAACTCCATTAGATAAAAATGTACTTCTAAAATAGGTCAAATTCAATCCACATTCTTAAACTAATGAAAACCACTGTTAGCACATGCTTACAAAAAATATTCATTACAGTTCAAATCTAATTTCTGTTCTCTAAGCAGCTATAATAGAATCAGTGAATATTTCCATAATATCTTTTATGTTCATATCAGTGAGATAACAGTTCCATACTCAAAGATTTCTAATTGATTTGACCATAAAATAAACCTTTTGTTCAAAGAAGGGCAAAAAAATAAAAGATAAGAAAGATGGCAATTTAACCTTCAGATGTATACTGCATACAGATATCTTGGGGACATTAAAATGCTGAACACAAAAAATAAGAAGGCTAGGCAATAAAATCATGGAACTGGCCAAAGAGTGACTTAGCTACAATTACTACACAAGGACACAGGCATTCCTTTATGTAACTTTTTGAAAATGGACTTAGTCCATTTCAGAGAAAAACATCAGATATCTGTACATATATGAGTTACTTTGCAAATAGAATTATTAGGAGGATTATTTAATAGCAAGTAACTTGTAGAAGTTTCATTAGTAAGTCTTGA
>NC_041222.1:67191712-67220460 GCF_002837175.3 Physeter macrocephalus
AGCAGGTTGAATATGTCACACAAGTAAGCAAGTTTTGCAACCCATTCGGTGTCACTGAAATGTGCTGCCAGTGGTGACTGTTTTTCTAAAAGAAATCTCTGGAGCGTCTCTCATGACTCAAAAACTCTGGCCAGTGATCTACCTTTAGAAAACCATCTTACTTCTGCGTATAAGAGAAGATGTGTGTGCTCTGCGTCCATCTCCTCACAGAGCTGCGAGAGCAGACGGGAGTTAAGGGCATGTACTTTAATGTGGTTGATGATTTTAATCACAACCTGCAAAACGTTGTTAAGTTCAGGTGACATTTTTTGGCTAGCCAGCATTTCTCTATGGGTGACACAGTGCATAAACTCACATTCAGAAGCGACCTCTTTGACCCGAGTAGTGAAACCAGAAAGCCGTCCAGTCATGGCAGCTGCTCTGTCCGTGCATGTATCGACACAAAATGACCAATTCAGTTTTCCTGATATGTAATCATTCAAAGACTTGAATAGTTCTGCAGCTGTGGTGTTGGCCGGCAACAAAAGTGCACGTAACATATCCTCATGTACATCCTCCTGAAAAAACATATCACATTTTTATACCGCAAGCATTGTTGCCTTGTTGTCAACATCAGTAGACTCGTCAACCTGGATTGCGTACCACGGTGACTCGTTGATCCTCTCTAACAATTGTGCCTCAATATCCTCTGCTATTTCATCAATTGGTCTAGTTATGGTGCTAGCCGAAAGAGGAACACATGCCACCTTTTGAACTGCAGCCTCTCCTAAAAGTTCATGACAAATGTCCTTAGCAGCAGGCAGGATCAGCTCTTCACCAATAGCAAAGGGCTTCTTAGCTTTAACAATGCAGTTAGCCACTAAGAATGATGCTCTCAGTGCAGACACATCTGATGAAGTTGTGGCCTGCAATAATTGCTTCTGTTCTTCGTGTTCATTTTTTTCTTTTGAAAAACTCCAAAGGCTTGTCTTTTAATGCAGGGTGCTTGGTCTCCATGTGGTGAAGGAGTTTTGAAGGTTTCATGGCTTTGTTGGATAGGCAGTCACCACATATTATACAAAGCAGGCTTGGAGAATGTGAATCACCTGTTGCAATGAACCAGTAATTTAAGTAGGACTCTTGGTATTTTATTTTAAATGCAGCTTTCTTTTTGTTGGCAGTCTTAGAGTCATCTTCTGTCTCATCATTGGGTCTTACCCCCTTTTCAAAGAAGCTCTCTGACGATGTTTATTTTTTACTCATTTTGGCTAGGGTTAGCTTGTGGGCTTACCAAAACTGTGACTGAGACAAGTGTGGAGTGCAGGAAAGAGGCACAGATGGAAGTGGTAAATAAAATAATGGTTAGGCCATGAGCAGACTAAAATAAGTGTCGGATTCTGACTTAAAGCCTGCCACCAGATGCAGCTGTACCATTGAAGCACATCAACTCACTTGCCACTATAAAGCCCGCCACATGATGCAGCTTAATTGTCACTTGCCACTCACTGATAGGAGTTTGATATGAGTCTGCAAGCAATTGAGTCATTATGGTCTCTGTGCAGTCAAACCTCTCTGCTAAAGATAATCTGTATTTGCAGCTGCTCCCCAGTGCTAGCATCACCACCTCAGCTCCATCTCAGATCATCAGGCATTAGATTCTCATACGGAGCTCACAAACTAGATCCCTTGCATGCACAGTTCACAGTAGGGTTCGCAATTTTATGAGAATCTAATGCCACCGCTAATTGGACAGGAGGCGGAGCTCAGGCGGTAGTGTGAGCAATGGGGAGTGGCTGTAAATACAGATGAAGCTTTGCTCACTCGCCTGCCACTCACCTCCTTCTATGAGGCCCAGTTCCTAACAGGCCATGGACCACTACCAGTCCGCAGCCCAGGGGTTGAGGACCCCTGCCTTGGCTACTCAAAAATGAAAAATGATTTCCATCCCCTCAAGTAATATTTATGTCTATTATCACTTTAAATATACAGATGCAATTTATGTCACCTTTTGAAGACCCAAACTATAGAACGTAAATTTCATAAAATTATTAAACTTTATATTTTGGTCATTCAAATTCTTTTCAAGAAATTTTTAAAGTAAGAACATGTGATATTCTGGCAAAGTAAAAATTGATTGCTGAAGCAAGTGCTGTTATACAGCTACCCATACGAATTTGATATGTTATCTATATTTTTACAAGAAATATAAATTGATTTGTTGAATGGTAAACACTTTACACATTTGTTGAAATTTGCTAATTGTTTTTAGATAATAGAGCATAGTCTATGAGATCAATAAACAACACATATTCTATGTATCCAAATAAAGTAGTTAATATTTAGACTATGAATTAGAATATGAGAATAATGAGCCAAATAAAAAGGTAAAATATTATTCTTTATTTCTTCCTGGTTCTCCAGTGTTCCGTTTAGAAAAATTTTTTCTCTGCCTGAAAAATACTCTTTAGTATAAATATGCTGGTGACAAAGTATTTCAGTATGGATTTATGTAAAAGTGTACTTATTTCAACTTTATTCCTAAAGTATATTTTAATGAATATAAAATTCATGCTTAGGATTTATTTTCTTTCAACATATTGAAGCTCTACTCTCACTAGTGTTCACTGTTTCTTTTGAGAAATCAGCTGTTAATCTAAGTTTTGCTTCTTTCAAAAGTCATGTGATTTTTTTCATTAGCTGCTTGCAAGATATTTGATATTCTATATTTTTATTGTGATACCTCAGATATGAATTATTTATTTATTTTTATACTCCCAGGGGTTTACTGGGTAGAAGTCTTTCATTAGTTCAGGGAAATTCTTATTCATAATCCTTCTTCTTTCCCATTTTTTCTTCCCTCTCCTTTAAGACTCCAACTATCTTACATGTTCCCCCTTTATGCTCTATGCTCCTACATTCTCTGTGTTTTTCATCTCTCTATGCTTCATTTTTTTTTCTGACTTTTTCTAGTTTATTAATTCTCTCTTCAGATGTTGAACCAAGCCATTGAATTCCACATTTTATTTGTTGTATTTTTCAGTTTTTGAATTTTTTTTTTTTGAATTTGCTAGATCACTTTTAATATTTTAGTCCCTGCCATAAATTTCAATCTTGTCATTTATCTCCTAGAATGTGAGAATTATAGTTATCTTACAGTCTGTGTCAGATAATTCTAATATCTGGAATCAGTAGATTTCTTCATATTTTCTGTTATTCCATCTGGTTCTTAATCATGAGGTCTTGTCTACTCACATTCTGGTTATCTTTATTATTATATTTTGGATATTGTGTTTGAAAAATTATTTATATAAATAATCTGAGAAGAAAGATGATATTGTAATCCTCCAGAAATGATGTCCTATGGTTTTATAAGGTACATTGGTCACAGTAATTTCTAGATCATCTTAATCCAAATTCATAACTGAAATTTTTCTGACCACTGCAAAGCTGGTCTAAAGTTTGTTCATGGCTTAGTTTACTTCTGCTTCACTCTTGATACTAGAGTCCTAATAAAACTGAGGTAATTTACCATGCCACCAAACTTAAGGCCCTCCCCTCTGTCCTGGGGTCCCCTAAACTCAAAAGACCAGCTGACTTGAAATCCCCAATACCAACAGAGAAAAAATAATCCTTAAAATGCTGGACTGATATCCCCTTTTGGGTCTAAATCTGGCAATTATTACTATACTTTTATTTACTATTATTATTCATTTTATCTAGTATTGCTTATATTATTTATTTGACATTTTTAATTAGTATGTTCTTACTCTTTAAAATTTACTTTAGCTGTAAGTTCTGTCCAAATTATTTATTTGGTATTATCAGAGGCAATATCAAATCCTTAACCATTGAAAGTTAATTTTTCAAATGTAATTTATCGACAGAAGGCACAATCTATCTCATTACATTGTGAAAGACTGGTTTATTCTAACCCAAATACATTCAGCTCTCATTGGCCATATTCTGTAAATGAATAATACTAGAATTTTTTTTTTCTTTAGTCTTCAATCATGTAGTAGAAAATAAAGAGCTGGTAAGATAACCAAAAAGCAAATAAAAGGATACATTCTAATTAACTTGACAGCAATCAGATAAGGGAACAGACCCATATTGGAGGGAATTAAGTTACTTTGTTGATTCAACAACTCACTTTGTAAAACAAGTTCAGTGTTCTCATTCAATCTATCTTATTTGACCTATATCCTAAATACCACAAATCAAAGTGAAAGAGGAGACAGACTAAAGAGTTGATTATGAACTCCATCTAGAAAGAGAAAATTCTTTGTATACCAACATAATGAGAAAAAGAAAAAAAAAAAAGGCTGGAAAAAAATCTACCTTTCTAAGTATCTCTGTAGGGTGGGAATGACCATTAAAATGGTCAAAAATCATGTTTTTATGAAAAATAGTGCTTGGATGGAAATTAGAAGTTATTGTGTCCCAGCTTGGCTCCTGCTTTTATGAACACATTCTACCTCTTATTCCACGTCTCAGTAGTCTCATTTGTAAAGTAAGCCATTTGAACAACATACTCTCCAAAACCAATTTCAACTCTAAGCTTTTATATTTCAAAGTTACACTTCTTTTACATTTTTGGCATTTCCTTGGGTGAACATTACAAATACACATACACATATGTGAACAAAGAAAAAAATAAATGTTTTCATTCACAAAAAATACCTCTTACAAAATGAACAAAGGCAGAAACAGAACTCCATTAGATAAAAATGTACTTCTAAAATAGGTCAAATTCAATCCACATTCTTAAACTAATGAAAACCACTGTTAGCACATGCTTACAAAAAATATTCATTACAGTTCAAATCTAATTTCTGTTCTCTAAGCAGCTATAATAGAATCAGTGAATATTTCCATAATATCTTTTATGTTCATATCAGTGAGATAACAGTTCCATACTCAAAGATTTCTAATTGATTTGACCATAAAATAAACCTTTTGTTCAAAGAAGGGCAAAAAAATAAAAGATAAGAAAGATGGCAATTTAACCTTCAGATGTATACTGCATACAGATATCTTGGGGACATTAAAATGCTGAACACAAAAAATAAGAAGGCTAGGCAATAAAATCATGGAACTGGCCAAAGAGTGACTTAGCTACAATTACTACACAAGGACACAGGCATTCCTTTATGTAACTTTTTGAAAATGGACTTAGTCCATTTCAGAGAAAAACATCAGATATCTGTACATATATGAGTTACTTTGCAAATAGAATTATTAGGAGGATTATTTAATAGCAAGTAACTTGTAGAAGTTTCATTAGTAAGTCTTGAAAATATCCCTGGCTGGTGTGTGTGTGTGTGTGTATATAGTGTTCTCACCTTTGATTTTAAGATTGTATCTAAGCATTTGGAAAATATTTATCCCCATATTCACATTTCTTAATCTCATTTCCCTCATTTGTAAAATGTTGACTATAACATCTATCCGATGGAATTATTATGTATACTAAAAGCTATAAAATAAATTTAAAAGAATTTAAATTGGGTAGGAACATATTAATATAAGCTATTACTACTTTCTCCTTGGTAAGCGTTTAAAAATTTAGAAACTTTCGTCATCAGAGTAACCTGCCAGTGTTTGAAAAAAATAGAAACATCAAAAGGGAAGCCACAAATGGCATCCTTGAGCTACAATATATTTAGTTCTATATTTTGAAAACAATCAAACAAAATATCTATATCTGTATCTTGCTATTCATCTATCAATCTATATCAAGTAAATCAATAAACACTGTCTTTGAAATTGCTCACTACATTTTTGATCACTCCCTTTCTTTTTCCTTCTCTGATTGCTTTTACTTTTTCCTATCTCCATTTCCTAGATATTGCTCCCCTTCAGTGTTCGCTGCTTTAAAATCTTCATCATCTTAAAGTTGTCATCTAATTGTAGTTTCAACCATTGTCACCAAGTTAATAAACCCCAAAATGGGTATCCACCAAGTGAATAAATCCCACCCTTCCCTCTGACTCCAGACCCAGTTATTTTAGATGGGGCATCTCCATTTGGATAGTCTCCTCCTGTCACTTCAAAAAAGAGTGCCCCCAAATAAACTACTCTTTTTCTCTTCCTGACAGGTAAACTTTGTAACCCATATATCCTAGCTTTTCTGCCCACAGAACCTCAAATTTACAGTGAGCCTTTCCAAACTTTTTTTTACTTCATCTCACACTTTCATTTTTCCTCCATGTTTTAAGTCTCATCTGTCTGCACATTTTCCTGGATGTGCCTCTGAAATGTCCATAGAACTGAGCCTTTACTTAACCGTAATTACAATCAAACTAGCCCACGATTCCAAGGCTTCCTGGGTTACTTCAAAAGCCAACCAGATCATAACTCAGAGTGCAGACTAATACATTCTTTAAAACACTACTGCTGATTGCAGAAGTGGGAAAAGAGAAGAGGGTAAGAAAGAAGAGCTTAGTCAGAACGATGTTCACTGATGTGGAGCCAGAAGAAAGGGTAAAGAGATGAGGGTGGGTAGGTAAGGACTTGAGCATACAGACTTACATGGGGAATCAGTGACATTCAGACTCAAAGTTGACCCAGTGCTGTCATGGGGTGAATATGAGTTTCTTAAGTCACTCAGTAGTGGGTTTTATGCTGTTGCTGGTAACTCCTATGCTTAGATAATATATGTAATACAGAAAACATGATCATATGTGATTGCCAAATGTTAGTCCTCCCAAATGTTAGGCTTCCCTCTCATCTTTCATGTTCTGTGCTCTGTCCCTTCTTACCCCGCTGACTTAAAACAATGCTTTTATCAGATGTCACTTTTGCTCAGATATATACCATGATTTCCTATTATAATTTCAAACATGTTTGAGTTCCTCTGATGACTTTCCAGGCTTTCTATTACCTGACTTCATACTTTTTATCTAATATTTGCTTCTAGTTCTCTTGACAAACTAGCTTTGCACCAGAGTTAAGTTGCCTTATTACCCTCTAACTACATCTAGCTCCTTTCAGTACCAACGGTATGCATGTTTTTTTCCCTGGAATCCTCTATTCTAGATCAATATCTTTAAACATTCTTCAAGGTATAGCAAGAGTTCTACTTACTCCATGAAACTATATCCACCTAGACCATTTACCCCACTGTAACTGCTCCCTAGACTGAGAAGTAAAAGTTGAATGGATAACATGATTAGTTAAAAGTAGAAAAGCTATTTAAAAATGTTGATCTACATGGAATCAAACAGTCATTGTGACTGATTGCTTCCCTTAGTTTGGTGATTTTCCTCCCAATTAATTAATGGAATGTCCTATGGCCATAGTAATATCTTACCTTTGGTGTATACAATTCTGACAATGTTTCAAAGGTTCATTAAACCAAACTTATTTTCCAGCATGATCCATAATGGCACAACTCCTCATGTGCCATATCAGTGGCATATTCTTGGTGCATGTGCACAGATAAAAATAGCAATGTCAGACACAACAACTGTCAGATTTGATGCCTGGGGCATCATTTTTGATAGAGACAGCTGTGGAAGCTAAATTGAGGTTTCCTATGTACTCCGTACTCCCACCTCTTTCAAGAAAGCTGCCTATTGATAGCCTTTATATTTGTGTGTGTTGCATCTATATTTAGATGCTGAGAAGACAAATAATGCACTAAATCCATGGTGTGGAGAGAGGGGAAGGAAAAACACCTGTCAAATATAGAAATTTCACCTACATCAGAAGAGAAGGTTCTCTGCTCTTACTGACAAGGGCCTTTGGAAACCTGTTAAAGGACTGGACCTGCTCAGGAGACCACTGTTATGTTATATTTAAAAGCTATTTCTGCAAATAAAAGGATCTTGTGAATTCTACTCCAAAGTTTTCAAAATTTGAAGGCCTCGCACACCCTTTCCATTCCTCTCTGATCACTATACATCAGGGGTCAACTTTTTCTGAAAAGGGCTAAGGAGTAAATATTCTAGGCTTTGTCAAGGTAGCCAAAGCAAGTGTAGACAACACGTGAATGACTGGGAGTGATTGTTCCAATAAAACATGGTAACACAGAATTTTGAATTTTATATAATTTTTACGTGTCACAAAGTATTATGCTTCTTTTGGTCTGTTCCAATCATTAAAAAATGTAAAAAAATCTTAAACTCACAGACCATATTAAAAGAAGGCAGTGGGCAGGTTTGGTGCACAGGCCGTAGTTTGAGAGCTCCAGGTCTACACAAGTACTCCTTCTCTATCTCACTTTAAAATGAAAAATAGATGTCCCTTTTGAAGCAGACTATCACCTTCAAATACTGAGATCTCTGAGCTTAAGACTTATGCATTTTCTTTATCAGCAAACTAGAGCTCTAAAAGAGAGTCACCACTGCGTATATTTTTCAAAAGCCAGAAAAAGAGTCATCAGATTCCAAAATAAAAGTACCCAGCTACCTCTTTTGAAGCCAAATTCAATCATAATCTAGCTTATCTACATACCTTAGGTTAAAAAGACCAATTAATCACCAGTGATCACCATACTTATAATTTCTGTACTTTCAGGAATCTCTATTTTTGTGCTACTAAAAACAAAAGTGGAAAATTTAGTACATTTTAAAAATTTTAGTATGGTTGAATGCTAAGCCCCAGTCACATCAGCCGGAGTTACATGTGATACAATCTGGCACCATATTGAGTTCTATTCTCAAGACTGCCATTGCTACTTAATCAAGGGAATTGGGTCTTGAGTGCTTTAAGGTAGGAGCCACTTATAAACATGTACCAATAACATTATGTTCTAAGATAGTTTATCAACAGTTCAACAGTGCTCACTACACAGGACTTTACTCCTCATCGAGTTCCTGAAGGGGATGATGAGCAGGAGGATGCGTTGAGGTATGAGCTAGTGGGTCTATACAATTTTCTTCAGGTATTAGGCAACCACTGAAGGGCTGTTATGTTTTTCTTACTTTGTTTTCATTTGCTGCTTTTTATGGAGGGATTCTTTTTTAAAAAAATTCTGTTTGTTTACTTTGTTTCATGGAGTGTCAGTAAAGTGTTATAATCAATTTATCTCTTTGTAAGTGGGTTAAATCATAGCCTGAATGCCAGAAATATAATTGTATAAGCAGGTTAACCTGGGCAGGTTAACACAGCATTGGCTGGGCAGTGTTTACCAGATCCCCACTGCTTTTGAGTAGTTTACCAAACACTGCAGTGCAGCAGAACATTATCATTATTTCCAAACTGGAGTTTATGTACTACAAGATGAGAAATCTTGAGTTTCTCAAGGAACAGGTGAAGCTACAGAATAATATATGTCCCTGGAGCTTAAATTTTATCCAAAGTCTAGTGAAACCTACTATTTGAATATTTAAATAAGTATAAGTAGATTATAGGGTAGAATTCAAATTCTCATAGATTTTGAAAATTAAAATAAAAACGCAAAAAAAAGTGTTTGTCTTATAAATGGTCACTTCATCCACCTCCTTATTAGATCAAGGAAATAACATGATTCTGCAATGCCATTAGTAATTTTTGGCAGGAAAGTTTAGGAAGCATTGTTATAAGCCCCAGACACCTTCCTGATGGAAATGGCATTGAAATGTTTCTGTGATCCAATCAACACTTAGAGAAAGAAGGAAAAGTAAAATTCATCCTCTGGTTCTCTTGCCATTCAAATAAACCAAATGTTAGTAGATTTAAATGGGCTCATTTACTGAAAAGTGTACACTAATTTTTTCAATTTGGGTGTTGTTGTTTAAAAGCTACGGGGTCTAGAAGTCTGCAGGGCTAAATTCTCCTTCCAAGTCTAAGTTGTTATGTGATGTCAGTCACTTCTCTTCACTGTTCTCCTCTTAGCCTTGGGAAAGGGGCATCTACCTGCCCTCTCATGGGGTTTTAACAAAAATTTTGAAAAATATGAAAGCAAATTTAAAAGCAGAGAGCAATGAACAAATATTTAGGCTAGAAAAAAAAATTTTTCCTAGATATATGAAGTCAAATAAAAGTGAGGCTATAAGAGAAGTGACTGTAATGTTCTCTGTACCTGCTCCCCCTAAAATGCCATTTCTTCTTTATAGTAATGGGAGAAATTGAGTGAATTGGTTTTTTGGAAGATTATGGGAATAACTTTGAAATGCTTCACTTTGTTAGGATGAAAGTGTTTCCAATTATGGAAATTGTTTGAAAAGGCAAAAATTGAACTGGCTTCTACCCTATTAAAATCTGTGTCTATTTTTTTCTTTTTGTTGTTGTGTTGTTTTGTTTTGTTTAACAACAGCACAGAATGACAGATGTGTGAAAAAAAGAAAGAACTAGGAAAATATGATAACAGTCACAACTGGCTTCCTAGATTTATTTCCAGTTGATTTTACATCTGGTCCAACTGTGTTGTTTGTTGATATTCTGTTGGCAACAGACATGAGCCGTACGTCTCTTTTGCTTTTATTAACATTTTCATATCTCAACAAGAGAATTTGGTGGAAATTGTAGCAATGAACCGAGTGATCTTTGCATTACATCTCAAAGTTGGCATCTTTCCACTTCCATATTCAAAAGGTCACCCAATCTGGTCAGTTTTGGGTTTTGGAAATATCTCTAGACTTTCTCTTTTCTAGTTCCCAGGAACATCATGATATCCTCCCTGATTACAGCACAAGCCTCCTAACTTCTTTCTTGAGTGGGCATTTCAATACACCCATTTTCCTGGCACTATACTTAAGATTTTCAAATTAAAACCTGATCATGCACCTAAATAAACTTCTTCAGTATGTCAGTTACCTGTAAAATAAAAGTAACATTTTATTTTACAAGTCTTACGTGCCTCGGTGTATTAGCGATGCACGCAAGACTTGCAATATTGGTTATCAATCTACTTTGTATTTCCAAGCTCCAATCTCTTGCCATTTACCCACAAATCTCAGCAATTTTGAACCTGTCATTTCTCAAACATTCCAGACCTTGTCATATCTCTGGCTCTTCACACATGCCTTTTCCTCTGTCTGTCACTCATTCTTCCAGACCCAGCTCAATGTCAACTCCTCTGTGAAGTCTTTATTGACACTCTTAGCTGTAACAACAAAATAAACCCCTCTGATGATACACTGAATTAATTTTCCCCTAGGAATGGTTCACAACTAAGAATGATTTTTATAATGACATTCAGCAAGAGGGAAAATAAACAGTATAAACAATACTTTGGAAACACAAATACAACTTCTCCAAAAGGTATTTTAATATGCCAATTTTTTTCAAATACTTAATTTAGTTAGATGGATAACTGCTGATAATCCTTTTATTTCCCTCCTATATATAGGCCTTTAATATAAGACCATCAAAGTTCTCTTCGTACATTAAGTTTTTCTACATGACTGTAAGGTATTGACAGTACTGTGCAACTACGAATCCTGAGAAAAAGAAAACGGAGCTTTTGTGATTCATCTAATGCTACACAGGAGCTCCATTACCAGGGAGAAGGAAAAAAAGAATCTCAGATCCTCCAAAGCCCCATAATGGGGAAAGAGCATTTGTAAAACTGGTGTCCAACCTAGCTCTCTGTGGTGACTCCTATAAATGTTATGTTCCAATGTTGGTAGATATTGCAGCCACTTTTCCAAACATTTTCTAAAAATAAAGGAGAGAATAAGTAACATTAGGGCTGGAGACAGTGAAACAGACATGCTGGTAACAGAAGTGAGATTTTTCTGCACCCTGGCCCCAGACTTTTGAGATGTAGGACCCTTACTCCTTACCACATTATTTTTGTGTGTCTCCTACAAATGTAGCAGCCATCTCAGTATGTTATTCCATTAATCCCCTCAGATAATTATTTAATGGAGTTTTGCCATGTTGGCTTAATTACCTCCTTTACTGCCTCCTGGGGATATGGGATGTTTTTGGAATGAAAAATGAATTGTTGTTTCAAAATAACATGCAAAAAATTATGATCCGGAATTTTCACAAAGGTTTGAAAATAACCTATGCTATTAAATCTTCTTTTTGTAGATTTATTTCCACTCCTATCACATGTCTGGAGGAGCTGCAGTCCTTCCCCTGTCACTCTTTTCTAGGGTCTAAGCTGAGGCCATCATCTCTTGTTCTTGCAGACAAAATGCCACATATGACTAAAATGTTTGGTTTTTTAGGTTATCTTGATGTCAGCCCCTGAGATGTCACAGCTTTCTAAAGGTAAGAAGGGAACAGTTTTCTCCTTTTCTCTATAATGCCAACTTGATATTTCTCAGCAAGTCCCATCTTTTTGCCTTGCTTAGAGAGACAGTTACTTCTGCTTCTTATCAATGTATCTCTTTCTAGCAGTTCCATGATTCCCGTCTCTACTTGGGAACAATGCCTGGAATCCTGCCATGTAAGCTATCTATATATATTTCTTTCTATTTTAGCTTTTGGTATATTGGCTTATTGCTACAACTAAAGTTAAAACCCTTTGAAAAAAGGGACCTTGAAATATTCATCTTCACATTCCCAAAAGAGTTCTAGCACAGCACCTGCACATAGTAAATACTCAAAGTATGTTTGCTGAATAAAAAAATAAATGAATGAAATAAATAACAAAAGACAATGGGAACTGAATGGTGCCAAAACTTTTGCTTTTAAACAAAAACTGATTATAATGGAAAACTTTCACATTTTTATCTTCCTTTTGTAATACTGACCAGCCTCAAGTCATCATATGCAAACCTTATAAATATGCAGAGCTGGCTTTCACATGGGCGGAGACGATCTGCCCACCAGTCACATGGAGAGAACTTCTCTGACAGAGCTGGGATCAGGCTTGCCTGCCCCTCTTCTCTGAGCTTCCACAGTCCTGGAAACCAGCCAGGGCCTGCCAATCACTAGGGAACCACCACTCCTTGTGCTCAAACTGTGTTTATTACCTGTCAGCTTCAATGCACTAAATGACACTCTAGTGACTGGAAAGAGTTAATGGTCCTCCAAAACGAGAACAACTCACTCCCATCTGATTGTTAGGATCAGTCCCCTTATGTTTTATTTGAAAGTTTTGGTTCCTTCTCCCTTTTCTCTCTGCAATGAAAACACTGGGTCAGCTAGATCAATTTAAACACTTTTACAATTGTTTTAAAGCAATATTTAAACAGTCCCCAAATATTTTTTTTTCTCTGCTCTATCCACAGATTCTCTTATTTCAGGATATCTCCAACTGGGAACATCCAGCACACTAAAATCCAAACTGTAGTGAGATACTAATAACTTTAAAGGTTTTACTACAAGATTTTCTTAAATGTTGAAATGCCTTCCCACATTTGAAAATAATAAACATATATCATATATAGTAATAATAAGGAAACAGAGAATTTAAGAAATTGTCCTGTTATTAAACTACACTGACTTCAGTTGGGAAAGAAAAAAAAGTTATTGAGTGAGTGGTCAAGTGTGGAATATCAAGATGTCAAACAGAGTGAGATAGTATCTTTAGAAAATGCCTTGTAACAATACACACAAGCATTTAAAGATAGGAGTCTTTCTGCATTGGTCAGATAAAGTATTTGGAGAGGCCAAATGGAGTAGGGAAAAGAATGACACATAATTGTGAGTTAAGCTCTACAACGTTATTAACCCTGTGATTTTGAGTAGGTAACTGATTAATTCAGTCATTCATCAATCCATCTATCTTTCCATTTATCCATCATCCACTCATCTGTCTATACATTTATCCATGATTTAAATGCAATGGCTAGAACAAGCTACTCCTCAAATAATTTCTTATTGAATACATGAATAAAGTAATGAATTACAAGGCTATTTGGTTGACCAGAGATGCATAGGTTTATTTTAGGACTCTCAATTGTATTCTATTGATTGATATGCCTATCCTGTACCACTACCAACTGTTTTGATTATGGTAGTTTGGCAGTAAGTTTTGAAATTGAAAAGTCTAACTCCTTTAACTTTGTTCTTGGTTTTAAGATTATTTTGACTACTCTGGGTCTTTTGTAGTTCTCTATGAATTTTAAGATCAGCTTTTCCATTTCTGAAAGAAAAGGCTTTTGGAATTTTGATAGAGATTACATTAAATCTATATTATCAATTTAGGGAGTATTGCCATTTTAATAGTATTAATTTTTCCAATCCATGATCAATGGATGTCTTTCTATTTATTTAGGTCTCTAATTTCTTTCAGCAATGATTTGTACTCTTCAGTGTACAAGTCGTATACTTTTTTGCTTAAATTTATTATTCAATTAATATTTATCAAGCTTAACAGATGCAGTAGGTACAGTGAGTGATAAAGATACAATTAAAAGCCAAATCCTAGCTCCCTTTTATTTACTTGTCTTAATAGGTCCTTTTAGACTGGGACAGAGGCTTTCATTTAGGACTGCCATTACATACCCAAATCTTTTAAATTTTACTGCTTGTACATCTACCAGTAACCTCCACCACTGCTTCAAAATTCAGCCTGACTACAGTCTCTATTATTGCTTTCCTTCTATGTGTGATCCCAGGCTTGAAAAAGAAACATTCCAATGGTACCAAGTATTGTTAGTTTGATGGCATAATGTCAGTAAGTGGTTTGAACATACTTAAATGAATCAGATCTTTCATTCACTTACACGCTAAATAAATGATTATTTTATCCAATGACATTTTTTACCTCCTAAGTGTTGGACACCATTATAGGCACTGGCGATGGAAAAGTGAAAAAGACATTGTTCCTGTCCTCAAAGAAGTGAATAAAATTGGAAAACAAGTATAAACAATAAAATATTGGATTATAATGAGATAAGTTCCAGCACAATGATTCTTACAAAGTGTTTGGTTGGAATAAACTAATAGAATTAAAGAAAGGTTTTTATTGAGTCTTAATGAGTGAAAAGGTATTTGCCCATGAGAAGACATTCTAAGCAGCCGGAACAGAATGTACAAAGCAGCAAAGTGTAAAGTAGGAAGTTACATTTTGAGAACTTTGCATAAATGTATATAGAGGAGGGGTTGAGCAGGAGGTGCCAGCGAGTAAGTGCCAAGAGATGAGCTTTAAAAGATACCAGGGTATGATGCCATAGACAATAGTCTACAGATCAGTGGTTTCCAAACGGATTTTAGTCACATACTTCTTTGTATCCAAAAGGTAAGCAAAGCATAAATAAATAAAACAGATAAAAGCAAGAAGACTGCAAGGCTTCCCCAGCTACCTCACGACTCTTAGTCAACATTCGTGGAAGAGCTCTGAAAACCACTGTTGTTCACATGTGAAACAACATAGTATTCCGCAAATATTTGGAATCGAAAATCATTTCATTCTTGCTGATTACAGGGAAATCCAGCCTATTAGTCTAGGAATGGTTTCAGGTTTTTTGAATGGATTAGGAAATGCACACACTGATTTTACTCTTCTATAATTCATCCTCCATATATCTGCCAGTCATTTCTTTAAAAAGTAAATCAGATAACCAAAGTCTTCGGTTGAAATTCTTGCAGCTGCATCTAAATAAGATCCAGACTCCTTTCTGTAGCTCCCAAGTCTCAACTCCCCTGCCTGCCTCTCCATCTTCATTCTCTTCCCACCTTTCCTCCTACTTAACCTGACCCAGCCATGATGGCTTTCTTTTTCTTCTTCGAACACAAGGCTTGATTCAGCCTTTTCGCTCTGCTCTCTCTCGGCCTGAGATGCTTTGCCTCTAGCTCTTCATATAGCAGACCCTTCATCATCAGGATTCCATTGAAATTTCTCCCACTTGTAGAGGCCTCCTCTGTCTACATCATCTAAGGGAGATCTCTCCTGTCACTCTATGCCTCACCCTCCTTTTTTATTTTAAATTTTCTTCCTTGCATTTAACACAATCTGAATCATCACATATATTTATTATTTCACATGTTTATATCCCATCCCCAATTTTCCCTAGAAAATAAACATTATCAGAGGGGCTTGTCTGCCTTGTTCATGGCCAGGTTCTGAGAATAATGCAAGGAACATGGTGTTCCCTCACTGCATAGTTGTCAAATAAATGAAGTGAATAAGGAGTAAACAAAAGGTAGCTCCACCAATAAAAATTAGAGGAAATATCAGTGGGTATAGGTCAAATAGCCCAGAACAATCCTAATACAGTCTATAAGATTTTAGTTGGTCATCCATCAAAGGACAGCTTCTAAGAATTTGGTGTATGACTCATCACCTCTGCCCTTTCTTTCATTTTTACCCTTCCTAATTTATCTTTCTAGTCACCTATGCCTCTGCCCCTTGATTTTGAACAGAGTTTTTATTCAAAAGCATTCCCAAAGGATCACAAAACAGGGTGTAAGACGTTTAAATTCAAAACAAGGCAGCTTTGGTAAATTTATTATAGCCAGCAAGCTGTCACCATAACCATGTGAGTTATGCCTATTTGAATGATAGATGTGAAAAAGCATCTTACAACACTAATAAGATGCTTACTCAGAGTCACATGCATTATTGGCAACCGCGTATAAGATATTATATAGATTCTGGGCTAACCTCACACTTAAGATTCAGATTTTACCAAGAGAATATGATTAAAAACTCACTTCTCATATTCAACGAACCATTTAGAAAACTCTCTTAAAGAACTTTTGACAACTTAAAGAAAATAGATGAACTAAAAAGCACTCCGACTTCAGGGTATAAGAAAATTAAATTGGTTTCCACTAGGTTGACCACAATCAAGAAATTCAAACTTTACTCCAAAAGTAAGAGAGACACTTGAAGACTAGTAATACGGTTTCAGGGAGTAGAAGATGAATTTAGCCAAAGTTTTTGAACTCTCTAGTGAGAAGGGAGGTCATACATGGGACCAAGAAGTAATCTGCAGTAATCCACACAGGCAATTATTAAACCCTGGATGAGAACAGAAATTATTGATTGTCTAAAGGGGAAACAGGTGGAGGGAGTTAATTTCCCTTCCTTCTTCCTTACTTCACACAAGTAAATCATTGTTTTCAATCTATACATCTGAAGAAAACACACCATGAAAAAAAGAAGAACTGTTGGTGGTTTAAAAACTGAGATATAAAAAGTTAAATGCTGCTAGAACTGAATTTGTAAAGATAGCTATATAAACTTAAAATATTAATTGCTAGGGCCAACACTGATTCCCATAGTGCCAGATCCTGCTGAGATTTTGAAAACCAATATGTTTTTGCCTTGAAGGGTGTTTGAAAGAAACTGGTTAACCTAAAAGGCCTTGAGATGTTAGGGGAATTACAGAAGAGAGACTCTGTAAATCAATACAATTTCTTCAGCAAATACTGTATCAAAAAGAAGGACATTGAATTCAACATTGTCAGCAATGGAGATAAAATCATTTATATCCAAGGAAGTGTAAACAGCCTCAGATTAAATAGTTAGCAGCACAGGAGGAAATCGAAAGAGGCTCTCATCATATTGCACCCGCACAATCTTTGATTCAGTAGGAGGCCCATTTACAAAGACATACTATTGGTTTGAAGAATGACCACCCCCTCCAAAGCCTGCTTTTAAGACTTAGTAGAAAGCACTCTGTGTTTTCCTTTCGGAATAATGAGGACGTTTCACATATTCAAACAGTGATTCCAACTGGTAAAAGGATTAAGATGATCTCTCCCATTTTACAGATAAGGCACAAGAGTGCTGACAAAGCTTAAGTACCTTAAATGATATATGTACTTATTACACTACAATTTAAATTTTGACTCTCATCTTAAGAGTCTAAAATTGTTCCAGAATTGAAAACAGAATCCCCACAGGAAAAAAATCAGTGCTAAAATAAAACACTGAAGCATTTGAAGCATTTATGCTGGCTGCTACAAATCCTCTACTCTCTCTAGCCTCATTTTCCTTACCTTTAAAACCAGTAAACAATACTTTATTATTCTGTGGATACCTTCATTCAAATATTTAGTTATTATGTGCCCCATGTTTTGTTAACCTCTCCAGCTCCCACAAAGTCAACACAGCAAGACAAAAGTGCAGAGCTTTTACTCTTCACAAACATTCCTCTATTCCCAGGTAAAGTCAAATGGAACATCCCAAGGAGATGCTGGGAATTGAGTATCTGAATCAAAATGAGGAGGAAACCTGGAGGCTTAAAGAGAATGAAGAACGAATCCATTAATTACTAGTACTTATTGACCATCAACCATGACATACCCAGCAGTAAGGCATTACAGAAAATGTTGAAGCATGTGAATCATGGTTCATACCTTTAGAAATCAAAACTACAGCACCTCTAAAATAGTATTACCTCTAAAAACACCAGAGAGCCCTATTTGAATATAACATCTTTGAAGATTCTTGAAGTCACAGATACATATGTGTATCTTACGAACACCTCACTTGGTTTGGTTTGAGTTAAACCTGAGAGATACTCATTAAGTTAAATAAGGTAGTTTTTTCCCCCCAACCTCCACAATCTCCCCACATTCCCCACCCCCAACCATCACCATATCTTGCCAGCAGTGTTTGGCACCAAGTTCTAGTAGGAAGTATAATTAATAACATGTAAATTCAATGGTTGGTATATTAAATTGGTAATTTCCTCACTGAATATCCTGTACCTTCTTCTCACAATAGCTGATGTTTAGGTGCTTTCCATTTGAGTTTATCCACAAGTCATAAGACTTCTAGATGCTTAGAGCACACAAATCTTCAAGGGTTGAAGCCTATCAGCTCTTCTGGTATCTCAGGTCTCTCAGAAAAGGCTGACTTCTCAAACACCTTCATACTTTACTCTGATTCCCAGATGATAAACACTAGCGCTTTCATTTCACAGAAGAGGAGCTTCCTTTCCAATTTCTACTAGAAACAACCTTTCCTCTCTACCAAAATACCTCCTAACCATTGTTTATCTTCCAGACACCGTCACTTCAGCTACTGGAGGAAACTTTCTCCCTCTTTTTATATGTAAGAGGTAATGCAAGCTAGCAGAGTGTATCTATTTCCCATTTACACTGAAATTAGGACTTTTTATATTCAAACCAATCCACAGCTCTCTCCCTTCCTCTGGCTCTCCTCACAATTTCCTGGCTCTTCCACTGACTTTAGACTTTTAACTATTTAAAGTCATAACTGCCGAGCATTCACTTAGCTTCTCCAGAGAAAATGGGCAAAACCAAGAAACATTCAAAATCACCCCTTCCCAAGATTAGAAAGCTTATAGTAGTGTTGTTACAATTCCAAGTTTCAAAGGAACAAAAGCAATCATAGACTTGTAGTTCATATTTAAAAAATAGAGAAAACCAGAAACTAAAACAAACTGGTTTGCTCAGTTTTAATCACTATATAAATGCAACATATTCCAGACATTTCAGGATTTTATTTTATATGTTTGCAGATTTGTTTTTTTAATTTTAAACTTACTGGATCTTTGATACTAATAGTCACTGAGATCCAGCTACTAAGATGTAAATGTAAAGGCCCCCAAAGAGGATAATGTCAATGACAAAGGAGCAGCTCATGATATTCTGAAGATATTTTAGGCTATTAATCTTTCATAAGCCTGATGTTATGGTGGGCAAATATGGACACTACGATACAGACAAGAAAATCAAGCCCATGAGTATTAAGCGTGTTGCCCAAACCAAACATTAAATCATGAGGAGAGCAGAGCTTCAATGTAAGACTGACACCTTAACTTAAATAAAAACTAAACAGTTCTTCAGGAGACTGAGACAACTGATGATATTTGATGAATCTTAGAACTTCAACAAGGAGAAGAAAAAGCAGGAAATATTGAATAGGTCCAAATAAAAACATACTGTGATGTTTTGGCAATATTACATTAGACTTTTATGGTAAATTGACCAGCACTAAAATTGATCCATATGTCTTCTATATGTCATAAAAAAAAACATACTCCATCAGATGAATGATATATCAGCCTAGTGATTTATTTCTGATACATACAAACGAAAATTTGTGGGAGAAAATGGTAGACATTTCCCATGACGCTTGTATGAAAAGATTAAAATTCACCATTTTTATACTGTTTATATATGTCAAATCTTGAAATACAGTTTCATGTTCTCTTTAACAGCTTCTGTACTGTTTCTGGTAAAAATTACAAAAAAAGCTAAAACATATTGAGTGCTTCTATATTTCAGGTGCTACTTGAGGCTCAGTACTTGTGATCTCATTTAATTTCTATAAAAATTCTATAATGTAACTAGTAACCTCATTTCACTGATGCAGAATCTTTGGTCCCAAATTATTGAATATCGTATCAAGGGTCACACAGGTAATGGTGAAGGAGTTAGAATTTTCAATCAAATATCTCATTTTTAAAGTGTCAAGCTCATTGTATTACATCTGGGTTTTGGTATATATAACATTATTGTCCACTGTTTCCATCTGTCCTCAGGGCAGAAATTAATACTATCCCGGCATGTTTCTCTTGCTGAACTGGACCACGGCCCAGAGAATACTTCAATAAGTCACTAAGAGTCTATTGGACTGGATCTGATAAATTAGATAAAAACTGTCATTTCTGCACTAAACTATACATGCTAGATAATACACTCACACACACACACACATTTTTAAACTTTAAAAGAAGTCTATAGGGTCCTCTACCCTACAGAGAATTAGAACAGTGTTCAAGCACTATGGATGCATGTTCTGAAATTCAAAGACTTGAGCAGAGCCCCACATCTAAATAGGTGGTACATTTCCTATTACTTGGCAGTCCTGGTGCGGAGGGGGCTTCATCTCTCATAATAATTATCTTTCCAAATGCTGATCACTAAGAAGTCCTCCCTCTTCTATCATCTTCTTCTAATCCAACCTAAGTTTCAACTCCTAATAGGAGCCCTTCTTACCTCCCTTATTAGGCCCCCTATACTGCTCTAACCCACATAGGTATCTTTTATCTCTCAATTCCTTTTTAGTACAGAGCAGTCATATGTAATTATCCATCACTCCCTCATACACTGTCTTATACAGTGACCTACTATTTTCTGTTACTGTTTCTTGCCAACTTTTTGTATTGCAAACAGCAATGACTGTCTTGGTGGTGGTGAGAGTCTGTGGCCTCTATGTCAAAATCAGGTGCCTAAAATCACTCAAAATAAACATTCAATTTAAATTAAAAGGTTGTCACAAGAGTGAGGAGATATGGGGATATATGTATATGTATAGCTGATTCACTTTGTTATACAGCAGAAACTAACACACCATTGTAAAGCAATTATACTCCAATAAAGATGTTAAAAAATTAATTAAAAGTTTGTGATTACTATGCAAATATGGTTTCAAAACAAAATCCCTAACCTCCTCCCTAAACAAGTATTTCCAAACAGAAAGCTGCCTCCTCCAAGCCACTTCTATGTAGATATTTTGAAGTCACCACTAGTGGAAAGTGATTTCTCTTTCTCTGCATCTCATGATACTTGATAGGCTCAGTGTTCAGAATTACCTGAAATCTTCAATTAAGTAAAAACCTCTAGTCCCCTTTCTCCTTTTTCAGGCAAAGCAATGTATATTTGTAAACACATGATTTGTGACCAGTGCTGACTTTTTCAATGAGAACAAGTCTGAAGTACCTAACAGGTTTTCAAGTTTGGGTACATGCATTTGACAACATTATGTAATAACCTGGTACAGTACTAAAAATACTTCCCTTTTTCTTCCCTCTTGTTGCCTTAACCAGGTTTTCATTCAGGATGTACTGAGACTATGTTAGGCCCATAATAATTTTCGGTCTTTCTACTGTTATGCTCTTTTAATATGAAGAACTGCTGGGTGTCCTAGGCCATCTTCTTTGACTTGCCTTGCCTTGCCTTTCTGGGAATGCATAAGCACACATACTGGCTAAGGTGCTTTGCTGTGTGATTAAAACTATGCAAGATCTCTCTATTCTGTTCCTCATGTACATTTTAGATACCAATTATAATTAAACTGAGCTGTATTTGTTGTTGTGTGTTTACCCTTCCTACACCTTTAATTCTGATTCAAGGCAAAGGCCATTTTCCTGCAGATGTTCTTTTTCACTTATGTCCACTTGTTTCTCAAACACCATGAGACCTATTTTTATATTTTATTTTATCCTTCTTCCTTGTGAATCCCTGTGTCAGACATCTCAGCAGTTAGATAGCTTAAGAGCTTCTTTTCCTGGTTGATATTTGCTTTGACATCAGTGGGAATTCACATATGTAAATGAAAACTCTTATATGGAAAGAACCTTCTCTAGGACCCATCTGGGTCAGCCAGATAAGTTTGAGAATGGTTCTCTATATTGCTCAAGAAAATACAACTATTTATTACCGCAAGACACTGAGTAGATTCATATAGGAATGCATTAGCTGTGTTGAAAAACATTTCATACTGTCATATGAAAATGTATCTCCCAATTTACAGCTTCTGCAGATGTTCTTTTTCACTTATGTCCACTTGTTTCTCAAACACCATGAGACCTATTTTTATATTTTATTTTATCCTTCTTCCTTGTGAATCCCTGTGTCAGACATCTCAGCAGTTAGATAGCTTAAGAGCTTCTTTTCCTGGTTGATATTTGCTTTGACATCAGTGGGAATTCACATATGTAAATGAAAACTCTTATATGGAAAGAACCTTCTCTAGGACCCATCTGGGTCAGCCAGATAAGTTTGAGAATGGTTCTCTATATTGCTCAAGAAAATACAACTATTTATTACCGCAAGACACTGAGTAGATTCATATAGGAATGCATTAGCTGTGTTGAAAAACATTTCATACTGTCATATGAAAATGTATCTCCCAATTTACAGCTTTTTTTTTTTTTAAGATTTTTTTTTGATGTGGACCATTTTTCAAGTCTTTACTGAAATTGTTACAATACTGCTTCTGTTTTATGTTTTGGTTTTTTGGCTGTGAGGCCTGTGGGATCCTAGCTCCCAACCAGGGATTGAACCCAGACCCCCTGCATCGGAAGGCAAAGTCTTAACCACTGGACCACCAGGGACGTCCCCAATTTACAGCTCTTCATGTAATAATTCCTAGTGGGATGCTTTAAAAAAAATACATCATTACACAAATTTTGCAAAACAATGATGTGAGGTGGTATGGGGATATATTACCTTCGTAATTTTTAGGTAAATTAACTAAGGCATATACACAAGATTAGATCATTTGATCAAGACAGTAAAGGGCAGAATCAGGATTAAAATTTTAAGTGTTGTGGGCTTCCCTGGTGGCGCAGTGGTTGAGAGTCCGCCTGCCGATGCAGGGGACGTGGGTTCATGCCCTGGTCCGGGAGGATCCCACATGCTGTGGAGCGGCTAGGCCCATGAGCCATGGTCGCTGAGCCTGTGAGTCTGGAGCCTGTGCTCCGCAATGGGAGAGGCCACAACAGTGAGAGGCCCGCATATCGCAAAAAAAAAAAAAAAAAAATTTTAAGTGTTCTGATTATAAACAATACAAAAGATGGATGATATTTGAATGATTTTTAAAGATCATAAAATGAACTCATTTTGAAAGCCCATTCAATTAAACCAGTATTTTTTGCTTATATAATATGAAATGATTAATTCACTTATTCATTTATTTATGTGTGCCAATATGCTCGTCTTTATTCAACAAGGATTTATTAATTACCTAGTGTATGCCAGAAGTGCTACACACAGGAGCAGATGTAGAGATGAATAAAACAGGGTTTGTGCAGTATGTGGCAATGCAGTTAGTGCTTAAAATGCTGGCTCTTGAGTCAGAATTTGGGGTTTTTTTTAATATCCAGAGTCAGATTAGACATTGGCCTATATCTCTGCATCTTCTATTTTCATATTAGTTACAGAACATATCTAATTTTCTATTTAAGGACAAATTAGTCACAAAAATATACATCCAAAAAGATAATAGAAAAGTGAATAATGCTTTCCTATTTTGAGGTAACTTTAAACTTCCAAAAGAATTGCAAAAATAGTTCCAAGATTATATGAAATGTCCAGAATAGGTAAATTCAAAAGAGACAGAAAGTAGATTAGTAGTTGCTTAGGTCCAGAGGTGGGGCAGGATATGGGGGAGAAAAGAGAGTAACCCTCTACAGCAGAGACCCTGAAAAGGAAGAGCAGGTGCTGCTGAAAAGTCTGTTAGCAAGGAGGAATTTTAGGGTAAATGGACTGTTCCACTTCCCTAAAGTACTGTTATTCAACCTGAGGCTGCAGACCGGTTTGAAGGTGCAGGTGCGCTCTGTGCCCATCCAGCAGTTCCCTATGGAAGACTGGGTCTCATCCCACTGCTCAGGCAACTGAATAGGAGTAAATAAAAAAATTGACTGCCAGGACTTCCATGGTGGTCCAGTGGTTAAAACTCTGAGTTCCCAAGGGGACCTTCAAGATGGCAGAGGAGTAAAATGTGGAGATCACCTTCCTCCCAACAAATACTTCTACATGTGGAACAACACCTACAGAACACCTACTGAACACAGGCAGAAGACCTCAGACTTCCCAAAAGGCAAGAAAATAACCACGTACCTGGCCGTGTGGCTGATAGGGTCGTGGTGCTCTGGCCTGGTGTCAGGTCAGAGCCTCTGAGGTGGGAGAGCCAAGTTCAGGACATTGGACCACCAGAGACCTCCGGGCCCCACGTAATATCAAGTGGCGAGAGCTCTCCAAGAGATCTCTTTCTCAACACTAAGATGAAGTTCCACTCAACGGCCAGCAAGCTCCAGTGCTGGATGCCCCAAGACAAACAACTAGCAAGACAGGAGAACAACCCCACTCATTAGCAGAGAGGCTGCCTAAAATCATACTAAGTTCACAGACACCCCAAAACACACCACCACACCCAGCCCTGCCCACCAGATAGACAAGATCCAGCCCCACCCACCAGAACAAAGGCACCAATCCCCTCTACCAGGAACCCTACACAACCCACAGAACCAACCTTACACATTGGGGCAGACACCAAAAACAATGAGAACTATGAACCTGCAGCCTGCAAAAAGGAGACCCCAACACAGTAAGTTAAGCAAAATGAGAAGACAGAGAAATATGCAGCAGATGAAGGAGCGAGGTAAAAACCCACCAGACCAAACAAATGAAGAGGAAATAGGCAGTCTACCTGAAAAAGAATTCAGAGTAATGACAGTAATGATGATCCAAAATCTTGGAAATAAAATGGAGAAAATACAAGAAACGTTTAACAAGGAGCTAGAAGAACTAAACAGCAAACAAACAATGATGAACAACACAATAAATGAAATTTAAAATTCTCAGGAAGGAAACAATAGCAGCACAACATGGGAAAGGAAATAGTTAATCAAGTCCAGGAAGCACAGAGAGTCCCATACAGGTTAAATTCAAGGAGAAAAATGCCAAGACACAAATTAATCAAACTATCAAAAATTAAATAAAAAGAAAAAACATTAAAAGCAGCAAGGAAAATGCAACAAATAATACACAAGGGAATCCCCATAAGGTTAACAGCTGATCTTTCAGCAGAAACTCTTCAAGCCAGAAGGGAGTGGCAGGACATACTTAAAGTGATGAAAGGGAAAAACCTACAATCAAGATTACTCTACCTGGCAAGGAGCTCATTCAGATACGACGGAGAAATTAAAACCTTTACAGAAAGAAAAAGCTAAGAGAATTCAGCAACACCAAAACAGCTTTACAACAAAGGCTAAAGGAACTTCTCAAGGCAGAAAACACAAGAGAAGTAAAAGACCTACAAAAACAAACCCAAAACAATTAAGAAAATGGGAATAGGAACATACATATTGATAACTACCTTAAATGTAAATGGATTAAATGCTCAACCAAAAGATGCAGACTGGCTGAATGGATACAAAAACATGACCCATATATATACTGTCTACCAGAGACCCACTTCAAACCTGGGGACACAAAGAGATTGAAAGTGAGGGGATGGAAAAAGATATTCCATGCAAATGGAAATCAAAAGAAAGCTGGAGTAGTAATTCTCCTATCAGACAAAATAGACTTTAAAATAAAGACTACTACAAGAGACAAAGAAGGACACTACATAATGGTCAAGGGATCATTCCAAGAAGAAGATATAACAATTGTAAATATTTATGTACCCAACATAGGAGCACCTCAATACATAAGGCAAATGCTAACAGCCATAAAACAGGAAATCAACAGTAACACAATAATAGTAGGAGACTTTAATAACCCACTTTCACCAATGGACAGATCAGCAAAATGAAAATAAATAAGGAAACACAAGTTTTAAATGACACATTAAACAAGATGGACTTAATTGATATTTATAGGACATTCCATCTAAAAACAACAGAATACACTTTCTTCTCAAGTGCTCATGGAACATTCTCCAGGATAGATCATATCTTGGGTCACAAATCAAGCCTTGGTAAATTTAAGAAAATTGAAATCATACCAGGTATCTTTTCCGACCACAGTGCTATGAGACTAGATAGCAATTACAGGAAAAAAACTGTAAAAAATACAAACACAAGGAGGCTAAACAATACACTACTAAATAACCAAGAGATCACTGAAAAAATCAAAGAGGAAATCAAACAATACCTAGAAACAAATGACAATGAAAACACGACAACCCCAAACCTATGGAATGCAGCAAAAGAAGTTCTACAAAGGAAGTTTATAGCAATACTATCCTACCTCAAGAAACAAGAAACATCTCAAATAAACAGCCTAACCTTACACCTAAAGCAATTAGAGGAAGAAGAACAAAAAAACCCCAAAGGTAGCAGAAGGAAAGAAATCATAAAGATCAGATCAGGAATAAATGGAAAAGAAATGAAGGAAACAATAGCAAAGATCAATAAAACTAAAAGCTGGTTCTTTGAAAAGATAAACAAAATTGATAAACCATTAGCCAGACTCATCAAGAAAAAAAGGGAGGAGACTCAAATCAACAGAAATAGAAATGAAAAAGGAGAAGTAACAACTGACACTGCAGAAATACAAAGGATCATGAGAGATTACTACAAGCAACTCTATGCCAATAAAATGGACAACCTGGAAGAAATGGAAAAATTCTTAGAAAAGCACAACCTTCCGAGATTGAACCAGGAAGAAACAGAAAATATGAACAGACCGAACACAAGCACTGAAATTGAAACTGTGATTTAAAATCATCCAACAAACAAAAGCCCAGGATCAGATGGCTTCGCAGGTGAATTCTATCAAACATTTAGAGAAGAGCTAACACCTACCCTTCTCAAACTCTTCCAAAATATAGCAGAGGGAGGAACACTCCTAAACTCATTGTACGAGGCCACCATCACCCTGATACCAAAACCAGACAAAGATGTCACAAAAAAAGAAAACCACGGGCCAATATCACTGATGAACATAGATGCAAAAATCCTCAACAAAATACGAGCAAAAAGAATTCAACAACACATTAAAAGGATCATACATGATCAAGTGGGATTTATCTCAGGGATGCAAGGATTCTTCAGTATATGGAAATCAATGAACGTGATACACCATATTAACAAACTGAACTAGAAAAACCATATGATCATCTCAGTAGATGCAGAAAAATCTTTTGACAAATTCAACACCTATTTATTATAAAAACTCTCCAGAAAGTAGGCATAGAGGGAACTTACCTCAACATAATAAAGACCATATACGACAAACCTACAGCTAACAACATTCTCAATGGTGAAAAACTGAAACCATTTCCTCTAAAATCAGGAACAAGTCAAGAATGCCCCCTCTCACCACTATTATTGAACATAGTTTTGGAAGTTTTAGCCACAGCAATCAGAGAAGAAAAAGAAATAAGAGGAATCCAAATTAGAAAAGAAGAAGTAAAGCTGTCACTGTTTGCAGATGACATGATACTATACATAGAGAATCCTAAAGATGCTACCAGAAAACTACTAGAGCTAATCAATGGATCTGGTAAAGTAGTAGGATACAAAATTAATGCACAGAAATCTCTTGCATTCCTACACACTAATGATGAAAAATCTGAAGGAGAAATTAAGGATACACCCATTTACCACTGCAACAAAAAGAATAAAATGCCTAGGAATAAACCTACCTAAAAAGATAAAAGACCTGTATGCAGAAAACTATAAGACACTGATGAAAGTAATTAAAGATGATGCAAACAGATGGAGAGATATACCATGTTCTTGGATTGGAAGAATCAACATTGTGAAAATGACTATACTATCCAAAGCAATCTACAGGTTCAGTGCCATCCCTATCGAAATACCAACGGCATTCTTCACAGAATTAGAACAAAAAATTTCACAATTTGTATGGAAACACAGAAGACCCCAAATACCAAAGCAATCTTGAGAAAGAAAAACCTGGAGGAATCAGGGTCCCTGACTTCAGATTATACTACAAAGCTACAATAAGCAAGACAGTACGGTACTGGCACAAAAACAGAAATACAGATCAATGGGATAGGATAAAAAGCCCAGAGATAAACCCATGCATATATGGTCACCTTATCTTTGATAAAGAAGGCAAGACTACACAATGGAGAAAAGACAGCCTCTTCAATAAGTGGTGCTGGGAAAACTGGACAGCTACATGTAAAAGAATGAAATCAGAACAGTCCCTAACACCATATACAAAATTAAACTCAAAATGAATTAAAAGTCCTAAATGTAAGGCCAGACACTATAAAACTCTTAGAGGAAAACACAGGCTGTGATATACATCACAGCAAGATCCTTTTTGACCCACCTCCTAGAGAAATGGAAATAAAAACAAAAATAAATAAATGGGATCTAATGAAACTTAAAAGCTTTTGCACAGCAAAGGAAACCATAAATAACCTTCAGAATGGGAGAAAATATTTGCAAATGAAGCAAATGACAAAGGGTTAATCTCCAAAATATATAAGCAGCTCATGCAGCTCAATATCAGAAAAACAAACAACCCAA
>NC_041222.1:67220606-67221151 GCF_002837175.3 Physeter macrocephalus
ACATCATTGATTATTAGAGAAATGCAAATCAAAACTACAATGAGGTATCATCTCACACTGGTCAGAATGGCTATCATCAAAAATCTACAAACAAGAAATGCTGGAGATGGTGTGGAGAAAAGGGAACCCTCTTGCACTGTTGGTGGGAATGTAAATTGATACAGCCACTATGGAGAACAGTATGGAGGTTCTTAAAAAACTAAAAATAGAACTACCATATGACCCAGCAATCCCACTACTGGGCATATATCGAGAGAGCCATAATTCAAAAAGAGTCATGTACCACAGGGTTCAGTACAGCACTACTTACAGTAGCCAGGACACGGAAGCAACCTAAGTGTCCATAGACAGATGAACGGATAAAGAAGATGCGGCACATATATACAATGGAATATTACTCAGCCATAAAAAGAAATAAAATTGATTTATTTGCAGTGAGGTGGATGGACCTAGCATCTGTCATACAGAGTGAAGTAAGTCAGAAAGAGAAAAACAAATACCGTATGCTAACACATATATATGGAATCTAAAAAAAAAAAAAAAAA
>NC_041222.1:67229118-67315319 GCF_002837175.3 Physeter macrocephalus
CAGAAAGAGAAAAACAAATACCGTATGCTAGCACATATATATGGAATCTAAAAAAAAAAAAAAAAAATGGTTCTTATGATCCTAGGGGCAGGACAGGAATAAAGACGCAGATGTAGAGAATGGACCTGAGGACACAGGGACAGGCAAGGGTAAGCTGTTACGAAGTGAGAGAGTGGCATGGACATATATACACTACCAAATGTAAAAGAGATAGCTAATTGGAAGCAGCCGCATAGCACAGGGAGATCAGCTCGGTGTTTTGTGACCACCTAGAGGGGTGGGATAGGGAGGAGGGTGGGAGAAAGACGCAAGAGGAAGGGGATATGGGGATATATGTATACATATAGCTGATTCACTTTGTTATAAAGCAGAAACTAACACAACATTGTAAAGCAATTATACCCTAATAAAGATGTTAAAAAAAAAAAAGAGAGTAACAGATGAGTATGGGCTTTCTTTTAGGGCGTCTCCATTGCTAGTACAGTTGTTTTCCAATGCTTACGTTTATATATCTACCCAGTTGACCCTTGAATAACATGGGTTTGAGCTGCGCAGGTCCACTTATACGTGGATGTTTTTTCAATAAATACATACTACAGTACTACACAATCTGAGAATGTGGAATCGCAGATACCAAGGGCTCATTATAAAGTTATACTGTGGATTTTGACTGCATGGAAGGGTTGGTGCCCCTAACCTCCAGGCACTGTTCATGATCAGCTTTATTTTTATGTCTATAATTATGTCAATATCATCTGTCATTTTTAGTGTTTAGGTTGGGAAGGGGATGGAGATGAGAGGTCTTAACTGCCACATCGATCCTATCCCTCCACTAATTCACATTTGACTTTTAAATTCAAATATTTTCTCTGTAATAACAGCAAGTCAAAATGTTATTTGTGCCTACTGACCCCTGTCAGTTAAAATATTTCACATAGCAGGATGCCTCCCGTCAAGTACATTCCTGCAGTTTTAGAAAGAGTTCATGACATGCATTGAATCTATGAGTGCTTCTACAGAATGTTCTGAAGCCCCATCACCCCTAATACTCTCCCCTTACCCAGATACATTTGCTCAAGAGACCATCTCATTATATAACTGCACTCCTAAAGAAATGCTGGTTTGTTGGATGTCCTTCTTAGCATTATACACAACTCACTTATGAAAAGCCAGGAAACAGACAACTCCTTTTTATGCTCATTTTCCATTTTGGAATTGATAAAATTGACCATACTACCCACTGAACTATTTTCCTCACCAACCCAGAACTGTTGAATATGTGACAGTCAATAAGAGATTATGATAGTGTAAAATTTCCAGCTCTCCAAATCAATTAACTTTTATTGAGACAATAGTGCAAATATTTTTTAAGATATCAAATTAGGGATATTCCCAAGTTTGACAAGAACCATGTGCAATATAAAAACTGATGTTTACCCTTTAATTTCAGATTATTAGCAAGTTTAGGGGAGGTTAAGTACATAGACTCTTTTTTTTGAATTTTATTTTGTTTGTATACAGCAGGTTCTTATCTATTTTATACATATTAGTGTATACATGTCAATCCCAATCTCCCAATTCATACCACCACCATCACCACCCCCGCTTTCCCCCCTTGGTGTCCATATGTGTTCTCTACGTCTGTGTCTCTATTTCTGCCTTGCAAACTGGTTCATCTGCACCATTTTTCTAGATTCCACATATATGCATTAATATATATTTGTTTTTCTCTTTCTGACTTACTTCACTCTGTATGAGAGTCTCTAGGTCCATCCGTGTCTCTACAAATGACCCAATTTCGTTCCTTTTTATGGCTGAGTAATATTCCACTGCATATATGTACCACATCTTCTTTATCCATTCATCTGTTGATGGGACTTTAGGTTGCTTCCATGACCTGGCTATTGTAAATAGTGCTGCAATGAACATTGGGGTGCATGTGTCATTTTGAATTAAGGCTTTCTAGGAGTATATGCCCAGTAGTGGGATGGCTGGGTCATATGGTAACTCTCTTTTTAGTTTGTTAAGGAACCTCCATACTGTTCTGCATAGTGGCTGTATCAATTTACATTCCCACCAACAGTGCAAGAGGGTTCCCTTTTCTCCACACCCTCTCCAGCATTTGTTGTTTGTAGATTTTCTGGTGATGCCCATTCTGATGATGTCCATTGACAGACTCTTTTTAAGTTCTTTCTGACCATCCTAATTGCATGTATGATAACTAACCCCTAACCTAAAATACACAGTATACAAGGTTTGATTCAAAATGACCTAAATAGGTGTTTCTAATCTTAATTATCTATCGTAAAACATTACTGTATAGTAAGGAATCATTTTTGTTGCTAATATCTCAATATCAGAACCCATCAAAATTAGTTTACCTACCAAGAGCTCATCTGTCCAAGAAATGAAACCATCTGTAGTCCCAAATACTAATCATAAGATAACAGTTTTTTTCTCTTTGACTTTTGAGCAGGTAGTATCATTATCAGAAATTTTACTGGCCAAAGTGTTAGTGTGTCCTTGCTATTGTTTTACATAAAACTTTTACAAACTAGAGTATATGGTTTTCAAGCTTCCAAAAAGCAGTGTATTATTGAAACAGAGAAAGTGTATGAAAGGCAGGATGTGCACGCAGCAGCCAGAGGGCTCACAGTTCTAAAACACTGAGCTGCTCCTGAAAGTACCAGAACTTTATGTCACAGGCTGTTCAAAATGATGATCCTATATGGTAAACAAAATATTAGAAGATACTACCTCTATCCCATAAATTCTAATTAAAATAAATGGCATATATAACAAATACATAAAATATTTTCTTTCACTAGAACATATTTAAAGTTTGGGTATTTAAAGTGCTAAGCTATTGGAAAATTTTATATATCCATGATTCATGCATGGAGGGCTCTTGTTAGACAAGATGTTTCTGTAATTATTTTTGTGAAATATAATTATTTCAAAGATTAAACAGGTTCAAGGACATTTTTCTCAACAGACCATCTTATGAAATACTTGAATCATGTCTTTATATAAGGAATAGACCATTCAATAAGGTCATTAACCAAGGGTCAAAGCCAAGCATATGAGAGCATTACATGTCAGAGATGTTGTATATGCAGCACTAAACCAATAGGTAGAGAAGTTCAAACTAATTAATTTAAATCAAAAAAGGGACAAAAATAACTCAAATTTAGTCAGAATAGACAATGTTGTTCCTCCGCCCATTAAAACATTGTTTGCTAGAATCAAAGTAGTTTCTGGTTCTTTAGTCCTTAAGTATGTAAACAAGTGCCAAAAATGTTACATGTTCTGTGATAGAAGAATGTAATAGAGTCGGGAAAAAGGGAAGGAGGTTAATTCAACATTATAGCGAGGGTTAACAATGCTTTATGGAATATGCACTAAGCTGAATCTTGAAAAAGGAGATAGTGTCATCAGGTACAAATAGATGGAAAATTTCTGATAGACCTTTAATATGTCCTTAATAAATATTTCTAAAAAAACTTTGAATGAATGGGTGAATGAATGAGTGTACCCATGATGGAATAGAATTGTGTCAGTGAAGTCAAAGACATAGAAAACATTCTGAAACATTAATAAGTTGTCAATCAATCAGTATGACTAGAGCACAGATTACACTGTAGGAGGTGGTGAAAGGTAAAGATTGTAATATGGGCAGGTTAAATGATAGAACACCTCTTCTAAATTAGAATTAACTTCTTAACATTAAAGCAGTGGGAATAATTTAGGTCTTAACAGAAGAGTATCACTGACATATATTTATATTTGAGATCACAATAGCAGCAATGTGTACGGAAGAAATGAAATTGATTTGAAATGCCATTCATGCTATCAAATTGACAAAGTTTTTTATAAGTGTAAATATCTAGTATTGGCACAGCTGACAACTATCTAGATTGAGGACAGTGGTAAAATTGGGAAAACTCCCATGTAAATGGGAAAAAGATTGTCTAATTCTCTATAGTCATACAGAACAACCTTGATGTAACAGTAGAGAAGGTGAAGTACTGACTTGATATGTGGGTTGGAATTGGAAAAGCAGAAGGTAAAGTGGATCAATACATTGATGGTATCAAACAAAAACTGCACTAAACAAAGGTAAATAGGCAAGAAAGACTACTACTTTATTCAAGACTACTGCAATAAGGGAGAGAGACCAGAGCTCAGTCTGAACTCACTCACCTCCTCTGAGGGAAGGGGGATCCTAGACCACCTTTGTTTGCTAATTGGCTGTAGCCAAAGAAAAAGGATAATTTCTCATATTTTCATGACAGGAGACAGATTTACATCGTGAAGCAAGGTACCCACTGATTAAGATTTACTCTCCCACAGATCGGGTGATAAGGACAGTATCTTTGTTGAGGATTAATTATCAAAGGAATGGCTCCCAAGTCCTAGAGAAAGACATTCCTGGGTAGCACAACAGGCAAAAAGCATTATAAAAGATCTAAATCTCAAAGGGGCACTGAAAGAATTTTAAGTTTAAGTTAATAATTTTAAGTTTTCTTATGTAAATGCTCTAGAAAAAGGAAGATCAGGGACCTAGACTCGGAGGCCAGCTTTAGTCAGATTGGGAGGAATATTAAGGTCCTCTTGGTCAATCGGAAGAGAGTGACTTTTGTTACACAGAGTCAAACCTAAGTGGTGGAAACCACGGAAGCCATGAGACAGGTGGTGGATTGGAAGGTAATAAAAACGTCAAGAAATTGGGTGTTTTCATGAGGTTTAAGAACAAAGTATAGGGAGTGAAAGACAGAGAGGTGAATGTACAGGAGATGGCAGTATATATTAATATGTTTCTATATTGCAATTTAACATTTTGGGATGCATTTTGACATGGCTATGAATGTGGGTTTCTGATATGTTGGGTGGATGAAAGCATTAAAACCAAAGAAGAAAAGCAGAGGCTAGGTTGATCTACTGTTAACAGTAATGAGACTTTTGGTGTATTCTTTGTGCTAAACATATTGCAGGTAATGAGCTCTAATCCCCACACTGTGGAAAACACTGTCAGATGACTTTTCTCTCATTTGAACACATTATTGCAATGCTTCATTTAAAAGTACTGCTTGAAACCTGGTGTAAACTAAATGTTCCAGATTGTCATGATTCTGGAGTATTTGTGACTGTGTTAATATGTTTTTTGGTTGTTTGTTTTTTGCTTTGTATTTTTGTTTCTACTCTCATAGACAGACTATTAGGGCTTCTAACTCCTTCCAGGTGCCTTTCTCAGCAATTCTAATTGGATGTTTTAATCTAAGAAATAAAATAGTCACGTTGAATTTTAGAGACTAGAAATAATTAATACTTATTTTTGCTGGGAAGTTGAATGGGAGTAGGGGAGGTAGCAGAGTTACTTTGTACTGTAAATACTTCTGTATTACTGGAATTACTACAGTAAGTCTATAATTCCTTTTAAATTTAAAAAGCCCATTTAAAAAAATTATATATCGATTAATTGCTTTAAATGAGCACCTGAGGGACTTACCCCTGACAAAAATTAGTGAGTGTTAGTGTTTGAGCTTTGTGGCTTCTTTTTCTGATTGCCCCGAGGTCTCCTCGGTGTCCTTTTCAAGTGTATTGGTGCCCTCTAGATATGTGAGGTCACCAAGTTTTTGAATTTTGAATTTCGGCATTATTACATGCACACATTTTCTAATTTCAAAAGACAAGAATAGTGACAAAAAATCTGGGATCCAACAGTTTCCATTATTTAGCAGTGAAGTGGTTAAAAATCCCATTGCAGCAGATTTCAATGTTTTAGTGTTCTTTGCACTTGAAAAATGCTTTCTCTTGTCATCACTAGGGAGTACTCTGCTCTTCTCATATTATGCAGAACAAAATCTCAGTCAGAATAGGGAAAAACATCAATTATTAATTAGACATAAATTATTCCTAATCTACACACAATGCCTAATCCCTGGTTCACAGAAATGCAAATTGTACTTCAAAAACAATACGTGAACAAGTCATTTGTTTGCAGAAGACAGGAGCCCAAGTTCAATATAAAATATAGAACAAATAATTCAAGCTCATTTCAAAGAATATGCTGATGGAAGATTATCCAGAACTGCAAGGAAATGGAAAACCATACAAACAAAATACTCACAAGGTGAACTTGCTTTTGGTACATAAAAAACAAATAGTGTACCCACTGTAGCTAGTTTTCAATTCTTCAAGAAAGTTAAGAATTCACTGAAAAATTGTACTAATATATTCTTTACTATGAATAGTAAAAACAGTAAATAAATAACAAAGGAAGTGATGATGGTTTTAGGCGGCCAATTTTTCTTTACCCTAGCAGGAACACTCAAAACAGGACTCTAAATCAATCACAAAAGCAGTTGTAGCCTTTAACATTATAAACAACTGTCCTCTGATAAAACAGCTGTCCTAGACTGAAGGTAATGTACAAAGTCATCTAGCCTAAACCATGCAACATGTGTGTCCTCTCCTATTCCAGTAAACTTCAATAGGCTTTGCAGTAGTAGAAGTGGTTAGATGCTCTCCTGGATATACACATTCCTATGTTCAGCTTCATAAATCCTCCAAATACCCAGCATCAAAGTAACTGATTCAGGTAAGGTTCTACTACTACCCATTCCTAGAAAGATGGGGACTTTTCCTGATCTACACCATTTCAAATTTCAGGTCGCAAAATCCCCAGTTAGTTTAAAAGTATTATTGTTATACTACTAAAGGAAAGGAGGGCAAGTTCTTCTGTAGTTTACCACTTACATAGACTCATTCATTTTAGCAATGGCTTTAAGGATATGTGTACAGAGTAATGCATCATTTTCTCAAGTATTTTCTCTAAAAGTTGATCCTTATGAGATTCTCTTTAAAAAAAAAAAAAAAAACAACAAAACCCAAACAGACTGGTCAATAAATTTGGCCAATGAGGAATCTGTAGGACTGAGGGATGCTCCTTTTTCTTAATTTCCCTTATCCCTTCCTGTTCCTCCAAAGATGATGATTTATTATTCTGATTGGACAGATTTCATAATACTTATTTGAACCTCTCTGATTACTGGGTTGGGTAAATGATGCTTTAAAGGGGGCACCTGTGGCACTGTGTGCTTTAGCACCTGTTTTGGTGCAGATGAGCAGGTTCACCAGCCTGGGTCCTTTCTCTGGACCTAACACTCTTGCTTTTCTTTCTCTTTCTGTGGGTTTTTTTTATTCCAGCACTTCCTGCCATACAGTTTGGCGAGTTAGGTTATCTCAGACTGGCGACCTCACTCTCTGGCCTTTCTCCTTTTTTTTCTTGCATACATTCCCTTCAGGGAATGAGTTAGGAAATATGTTAGTATTCACCCAGAGCAAGTCCATCATATTCTGTCATCTACTTCCTATTTTCATTTAAATGGATGGTAACCTCACTTGCAGCCTGGCTCAGCTGGCCATATTGGTCTTAGAATGAATAGAATCACATTGGTAAGCTTGGGTAAATGAACAGAAATCATTTATTCCTATGTATTTCACCAGTATACTTAAGAGACTTCATTGGAGTATCAGGCATTCACATTATTAAGATGGTACTTTGAGTTCCTATTTATTACTGTCATTGCTTTTTCTGTATACAGTTTTCTCTGGGGCTCTCGCAGAGAGAAAATGTGATTAGTACAAGGCCAACTTAGGACACTCTTGTGTCTCCTGGCCATAAACCTTTATAATGCTATCAAAGCCCACTATTATTTCTAATAGACACTGGCTCCTGTTCAGAGAGTCCCAAAGTACTTGTGTATATTAAAATAATTGAGAAGTTTTAAAGAAAATAAGTCTTTATGTAAGTTGTGTTCTGAAAGTCATTTAAACATGAGATTTTTAAAAGGTATCTCTTATATTGTTATTAATATCTCACGTATCCCAGAGACATTATGTGGGAACATCTGCTCTATGATGTTGAGGATATAAACCATTGTTTATGTAGTTTAAGAAAAGTATCAATTTGACCCAAACTGCCTGTAAAACTGCCCAAGTTTCCATCTCACTCTACATGTGTAGATTTCCCTTAAATCAATAATACTGGAAACAAAAATGTCACTCAACCAAAATATTATTCAAATAATTGATTTCCCTAATAGTATACCTCACATCTCAACTTTGTATAGGAATCTTCCTCAAGAATAATTAGATCTCGAGGAAATCAAAATTAAGACTTTAAAAATTACCTATATATCTTTTATTTCTTGTTAACTATCTAATCTTAAACTACAGAAAAAATCTATAGAAAATTAATAACCTAAATGCCTTGACATCAGTTCATGTATAGAACCCTCACACAAATTACCAAGGAAATTTATTTTTGGAGTATTATTTTCATAATACTCTTTATCTCTCTCATTACTCCTGAGTTTCTCTGAAAGTAAGAATAAGCTCTCTTGCTATAGGAATTATCTGAATTGAAACTAACCAAGAGGAATAACATATGAATATCACAAACTGGTAATTTCATATAGAAGTTCAAATATCCCTGTGCTGCCAAAAATCCCAACGTGGGTAGCATCCTTCTCACTGTTCCCTAAGATACATGTTTATATGAGTCATGTCATACTAATGAAATTCTAATGTCATTTTAGATACATTCAAAAGTAACACAGAATTTACCAGAGCCTTCTTCCTACTTTTCTGAGATTATGAAAGTAATGCATTTAGTACTGAGTTAGTTTATTTTTAAAATATACAACGGGTCTTTTGGACACAGAGGAACCAAATAAATCAATTTTTTTTAAATGTAAAGAAAAATTTGCTTGTATAACTTTCATTAGCAACACTGCACAACAATTAAGGGATATAATGTCCAGCAGCCAGTAGCGTACATAAAGCCAAGTTAACTCTTTCTCTGGCCAACAGCCTATCCCTTCTTTTCTTGATGAACGAGAAATGAATGAAAGTTTCTTAATACCAGGTTGATCTAGGAGGTCTGTCTAAAGAAAGTAAGTTCCTTATTATAATGTACCTATTTGAGAAACTCAGGAACTCAGAAACCCAGGCATGACATCATTGTTCCTATTTTTGTTCAAGTTGCCCCAATCATAAAAACAAGAAGATGACAGAAAATCACTCTGGAACATTTTGATTATGAGTTGTTTGGGTAAGTATAAGTTTCTTGTCTCAGAAACCAGAATCTAAGTGGGCTCCTTTGTATCAACAAACACCATATCCAGGTGCTTCCAAAACAAACCAAGTCTGAAACTTGGGAACAGAATTCATAGTGGAAACTCCAAACTTTATATCAGAGTTAGTAATATAAGAGGCTACTGGCCCCCTAGTTGAAGTTTATAATCCCACTTCGAATTAGCAGATTTTACAGACATGTCCTTGAGCCACTGATTCCTCCAGTATACTTTCAAAGGAAAATAGTTTCTTGTACCAAATGACTTTCATAAAATACAATCTGTCATCCAAGAGTGAACATTAAATTGCTACAAAACTGAATGGCTAGAATACCTCAAAATTAATTGACAGATCAATTTCTCACATGTAAAATAAACATAAGCAAACACGTCATGTAGGAGAAAATAATAGACTTAAGCCTAGGCTCTCTCCAGCCTCACATCATATGCTCAGCATTACTAGTCTGGATACATGAAGTACACCGACTATCTCACAGGTGGAAGGCCATGTATTTTCAAAGTTTTCTGGCAATGAACTTCTACCATTTTCTTTTCAGAAGATGTAAATCTTCTGTGTTACATTCAGTTGTCTTCCTCTGGTCCCTGTGACCTATAAGATACTCACAAAGCATGGCTATGATAAGACCCCCATTCCAGATAGGTTGGTTCCTACCCTGTCCTGGGTATGAACGTTGTCACTCCTTCCTCTGCTCCTTTTCCCTCTGCTCCTTTTCTAGCCACTTTTCTCTTGCTTTCCATCAAACATTCCCAGTCTTCCCTATTCCAAATTCTTCTTGGAAAGACCTATGACATTGATTTTTCTGGAGCCTTCATCTAGCCCTTGCTATAGACTCAGTTGAGTCACGAAATAACTTTTCATGTATGTCTTGAAGAATTCCCACTCCTGAAAAGAGACAATTTGTAGCCTCCCAAACATCCAGCACAGAGCTTTGCACTTGGTGGATGCTAAATAAATTGAATCTACTATGTCTGTACTTGGATGATCCTAGGATTTGCTTAGATCCTAAACACAATGTTCTTAAAATCCCATGTTTGGACACAATTTGCTTTATCATACCAGAATTCCCTTATTAAGGGTTTGCACTCTGCTTTTTAGCAAGAATGTTTGAATTTTCCCAAGCACATGTTAAAGTGTCTATGGCTGTAAACTCATCTCGAAACCAAATGGAACTCCCAACCTCAAGTTCAAAGGAAAAGGCCTGCCACCTATGTCACTAAACAGTCCAGCCAGACTCCTTTCCTCCTCTGCTCTGTTCAGTTTCCCCAGCGCAACTGCCAGTACAGTGATGAATGCAGAAATGGAAAGAATGCAATACTGCACATGACTGATTGCATGGCAAAGGGAGAAACCTACAGAAAACCCCAAGCTGGGAACTTATTTTATATCATTCCCTGTTGCTACTCAGTCATGAATGCCTCTGTGATTCATTTCAACACTTTGAAATCTCTTGGTATTTGTAACATGCTCTGAACCAGATATAAATTGATTGCTCAGCCTTACCTTTTTTTTTAATTGAATTTTTTTTTACTAAAACTTAGCAACACTTTTAATATTGCTTACATATAGCTTTTATTTCTGCTCAGGGAAGAAAAAAGGATAATGTTACCTCAAGAAGATTTCATAACTTAAGAGAGCATTTTGTGGTTTCTATAAAGTAATCACTTTTTCTTACGTGTTAGAGAGCATGCCTCACTGGAAATGGAAGATAACCATATACGTTTTTGTAATTGAATTATTCCAGCATATTTCTTTTTTTTTTTTTTTTTTTTTTTTTTTTTGTGGTACGCGGGCCTCCCTCTGCTGTGGCCTCTCCCGTTGCGGAGCACAGGCTCCGGACACACAGGCTCAGCGGCCATGGCTCACGGGCCCAGCCGCTCCGCGGCATGTGGGATCTTCCCGGACCAGGGCACGAACCCATGTCCCCTGCATCGGCAGGCGGACTCTCAACCACTGCGCCACCAGGGAAGCCCCCCAGCATATTTCTTAAATGAATATATAGTTACTAAAATACATAATGTAGTTTAGAAGTGCAAGTTTTGGTCAGCACAGGTGATGTGCTATAAAACAGAATGCAGCTGACTAGGATTCAGCAAGTGTTCCTTGATATGTAAACTTATCTATCTTTTTAGAAGCATTCTTAAAGAAGAGACTAGTATTCAATATAAAGCAGTCAACAGCAAACAAAAAATTGCTCATACAAGCATAATAGATCTTTATCATAGTCCACTAAATGCTAAAGCAACACATGAACTTCTGTTTCCTAACCAAAGGACAAAATAGTTAGTGGTTTTGGTTTTAGCTAATTGTCCCACATGAAATAAATAGGCTGTTTGCTCTACGTGTGTTCCAAACACATAAGTGTTAATAAGCAGTTTAGGATTCAAAGGCCAACTTGGTAAAATCAGGCCTCTGACATTTTTGCTTACCAGAATTTTTTAAAAGACAGCTTGCAATCTTGCCTAAGTGTTTCCTCTAGGTAACAGCCCATTAATGCAGGAACAGATTGCTTATTCCTCTGGTAGCTGGTTGGAATCAAGCAATTTGTAAAAGGATTTCTCCATAGATTAGCTTTTCTCAAGCATGAATTCTTTAGGTGAAGAATTAGGACAGTATGGCTCCTAAAGCCTTGGAACAAGCATTCTATGTTATCCTAACTTCAGCCATTAAATATTTTTAATGTGACATTTAATTCTTCCCCTTCAACAGCTACATGTGTGTTTGCCTAATTAGACGCATCATGAACCGAGGATGTGTTTAGTTGCAGTTATATCTTATTTATCAAGGCAAAAACTGCTTCAAACATCTACAAACGTTCACAGTAAGTCTAGAAATGATCTGATCAACACTTTGGAAAGTACAATAATAGTCCTTTGAGTTTCTTAACCAAAATAAGCGAGTGCCTTTGATATCTGTTATTTACAAATACCAAGTTCCAGGAAGCGCAGACTCTACTGATGGCAAAAACTCTTCAAATCAGCATATACTGTGAAATAAGAGAAGAACAGAGCCTAAGGCATTCATCTTGATTTGAATCCTCCCTCTTCCCCTTACTACATATATATTCTGGGCAAGTTATTTCAACTCTCAAAGCCTCAGTGATCTCATCTATAAAATAGAAAAGTTAATATCTATTATGTTCGATCTAAATAAGATAACCTGTAAATTATATAACATAATTTTTACTGAATACTAAGAAGTCAATAAATGGAGTATTATCAGTTTAAACACAAAGACCCTGAATCTTCCAACCTTACAGCGTCACTCTCACCTTTAAATGGTTAGAACATTATGTTTGCCATGGGGTCGAAGTCTCAGTGCCATACTTTTCTGCCACGATTACAGAGTCAGGAAGGGCTAATTTATGATCTTCTGAAGTTTCTTACTCTGCTCCCCTGAAAGCTAGATTTTAATTATCTTTCATAGCTTTTCTCAATTTCTGAGAATTTTTCTTTCCACCCCATTTTATGCCATACTTGAAGGAATCTTTCTCCATGTGTTTTCCCTAAATGATTATCTACCAACAACACAAGGCTGTTTCTCTGTAGTATGTTCACTGAATATTTGTGGGTAATTAAAAATAATTACAGCATAAAGCAAAATATGACTTTAAAATGAATGCCAGATATAACTGTTGCCAGAAAATTATTTCTTAATCACCAAAGTAGGGGATTTCTTATTTGTTTTATGACTTCAATATGAGTTGGCCTGCTGTCATGTTGGTGGGGCTCTCTCTCTTTCTCTGGACACTTCCTTTTTCTTCTCCTTTCCACATCTTCCAAGCCTATTTCTTCTCAATTGCCATAAGACAATACTCAGATTCCTGACCTTCAGTGCAAAAAAAGGCTTTTCTTATGATTCATCCCTATGGACACATGAAATATCTATGTACTCCTCTATATTTTCCAGCCTCTTCTGCACTTAGATTGAGGCCACGTAACCACTTCTGGTCAACTAGCTGTGAGCTGAAATGATGAGTTTCAGTTTAGGACCAAAGGATTTCAGAGCCAGTGTGTTTCCTTTATTTTTATCTTCCCCTACCAAGCTGACCTTGAACACATGCATTCAAGATGTAGATTACAAAATATAAAGGGCAACTAAATATATATTAGACCTTGTGGAAGTAAGAAATAAACACTGTATTAAACTATCGAGATTTGAAATTTTTAGTTAATTTTTTTCTTACTAACATATCCTTTCTTGAGATTAGCCCTTTGGAAAATACCTCAATATTCATACACAAGAACATCCATGTACTTGATCTCATGGGAAAAAAAAAGCTCTACAGTAGAGCTCTACAGTTGCTACTCTACAGTAGCAACTACTAACTGCTCAAACCGAAATCATCTTTTAAAATAACTTTATGATCATTAATAAAGGATTTGTTAATAAAGATCATTCTCATCATTTAATTATGTTTCAGAAAGAACTTGCATTGGGCATTAGTAAAATTTATAGTTATTTTCCACCCTTCTGAATATGTTATCTAGACATTCTAATACCAATATCTAAGAATGAGCCACCAATACTTTTGTGATACAGGTAGTGACAAAACTCTAGATTGTGTTTTCAGGAATTTCTATATGTTTGGAATAGTTTAGCAATTTTCCAGAAAGACATACTTCCCAAATGATACTATTTTGTCCTTTGCTATGTTAAATTCTTACCCAGAAAAAGACCCAAGAAGACAGACTCAGATAAAGAAAAGATGAATTTAAAAAGACTTTATGAATTTAAGTAGGACTCAAAGAGGAAAACTAATTTTAATCCATAAATGTCCCTAATTATTTCCAGGGACGAAGGTGAAACATTATTTCTTACAAGCAATGATGCAACCATTTGTAATGGGAAAAACTGTAAGTAATTTTCTCATGAAACTGTCACCTTAGGATAGCAACAAGACATGGAAGATTGCTATGTGTAAGGGTTTACACATAACAGTAAACAAAAATGTTTTTGTGTATAATGCTTTTTATTGGAGTATAATTGTTTCACAATGTTGTGTTAGTTTCTGCTGTACAACAAAGTGAATCAGCTATATGTATACATATATCCCCTCCCTCTTGGACCTCCTATCCCCTCCCTCTTGGACCTCCCACCCCCTCCCCCATCCCACCCATCTAGGTCACCACAGAGCACCGAGCTGAGCTCCCTGTGCTGTACAGCAGGTTCCCACTAGCTATCTATTTTACACATGGTTGTGTATATATGTCAATCCTAATCTCCCAATTCATCCCACCCCTCCTTCCCCCACTGTGTCCACAGGCCGTTCTCTATGAGTCTCTATTCCTGCCCTGCAAATATGTTCATCTGTACCATTTTTCTAGATTCCACATATATGAGTTAATATACAATATCTGTTTTTTTCTTTCTGACTTACTTCACTCTGTATGACAGACTCTAGGTCCATCCATATCTCTACAAATGACCTTGTTAAAAAAAAATCTGTTTTTGTGTCTCAGACCAGAAGAAAAAATAGGATAGAAATACAAACAGCCCTTTCATAGAAAATTAATTGCATATGGCTTTTAACCATAACAAAGTGCAAATTAAAACTGTACTGACATGCCATTTCTCTCCTGTTAGAGTGAAAAAATCCAAAACTTGACAACATAATTTTGGATAAAGTTCTTTAAACACAAGAATTCTCATGCCTCACTAGAGATAAGAAAAAATGGCATAACACTTATGTAAAGAGATTTGGAAACATCTATAAAAAGTATGTATTTATTTACATTCTGATCTACAAGTACTACGTTTAGAAATCTATCACAGAGACATATTGAAAACAAATATAAAGATGTGTACACAAAGTTCTTCTATGCATCATTATTTGAAATGGCACACAAATTGGAAATAACCCAAATAAAAAGTTCCAGAAATAGAGGACTAACTATAGTATGAGTATACCATGAAATAAAATATGGCATGCCCTCCTAATGCAGCAGTACATAGCTTTAAAAAGAAATGAGACTACCTCTATCTGTAATTATAGAACAATTAACATAAGTATTAACTAAACAAAGCAAGGTGGAGTGCACTGTATATCACCAACTACTGTTTATCTGTGAAGGGAAAAGGCCATATTTATGTATATATATTTTCTTACTTTAAAAATAATAGAAGATAAATTTTTTAAAAATAGTGATATGAAATGAGTAAAAGAAGTAGGTAAAGAGTGGGCAAAGAATCTGATTAGACATTTCTATAAAGAAGATACACAAATAGCCAATAAGCACATGAAAAAAATGCTCATTATCCTTAGCCATCAAGGAAATGCAAACCAAAACCACACCGCTTTATAACCTTTAAGTTGGCTATAATCAAAAATACAGAGAGTAAAAAGTGTTTAAAAGGATGGGGAGAAATCAGAACACTCGTACACTGCTGCAGGGAATGTAAAATGCTGCAGTAATTTTGGAAAAGAGTCTGTTAGGTCCTGAAAAAGTTAAAAGTAGAGTTACCACATGACCCAGCAACTCCACTATGAGGTATGTATATTCAAGAGAAATGAAATCGTATGTCTGTGCAAACATTTTATACACAAATTTCATAGAATTATTCAAAATAATTGTGAAAGAACTGGAAATAACCTAAATGTCCATAAACAGCAAAATGGAAAAATAAAAATGTGTAAAGGAACAAAGTACTAAATTATCCTCTAACATGGATGCACCTTGAAAACATTATGTTAAGAGAAAGAAGAGACACAAAAGGCCACATATTATATGATTCCATTTACATAAAATGTCCAGAATAAACAAATCTATAAAAACAGCAAGTATACTAGTGGTTAAGTAGATGGAGGGTTGGAGGGAAATGGGGGTGACTGCTAATAGTGGAGATGCAAGGGATAGAATATAGACTAATTCTTTCAATGTATCATGTTTTATAGATTTGACATTGGAGTCATGCAAATTTTAGGTATTTATAAAACAAAATAAATATTTTAAAGTATACCCCAAAACTTTACTGTATTCATCTGTTAGCTTTAACATTTTTTGGTGGGGTCTTTGGGGTTCTCCATATACAGTATCAAGTCATCTGCAAATAGTGACAGTTTTAATTCTTCTTTTCCAAGTTGGATTCCTTTTATTTCTTTTTCTTGTCTGAGTGTTGTGGCTAGGACTTCCAATACAATGCTGAGTATAAGTGGTGAGAGTGGGCAACCTTGTCTTATTCCTGATCTTAGAGGAAAAGCTTTCAGCTTTTCACCGAGTATGATGTTAGCTGTGGGTTTGTCATATATGGTCTTTTTATATTGAGGTATGTTCCCTCTATACCCACTTTATTGAGAGTTTATATTATAACTGGATGTTGGATTCTGTCAAATGTTCTTTGTGCATCTATTGAGATGATCTTATGATTTTTCTTCTTTTGTTTTGTTAATGTGATGTATCCCATTGACTGATTTGAGGATACTGGATCATCCTTGCATTGTTGGGACCAATCACACTTGATCTTGGTGTATGATCCTTTCAGTGTATTGTTGAATTTGGTTTGCTAGTATTCTGTTGAGAATTTTTGCATCTATATTCATCAGGGATATTGGCCTGGAGTTTTCTTTTTTCGTAGTATCTTTGTCTGGTTTGGGTATGAGGGTAATACTGGCTTCATAGAACAAATTTGGAAGTGACCCTTCCTCTTCAATTTTTTGGAATAGTTTGATAAGGATAGGTATTAACTCTTTAAATGTTTGGTAGAACTCACTTGTGAAAGTTCTGGTCCTGGAGTTTGTTGGAAGTTTTTTGATTTCTGATTCAATGTCATTACTAGTAACTGGTTTGCTCAGATTTTCTATTTCTTCCTGATTCGGTCTTGGAAGATTGTATGTCTCTAAAATTTTAGCCGTTTGTTTTAGGTTGTCCAATTTGTTAGTGTATAATTGTTTGTAGTAATCTCTTATAATCCTTTGTATTTCTGGGTGTTGGTTCTGACTTCTTTTTAATTTCTGGTTTTATTTGGGCCCTCTCTTTTTTCCTTGATGAATCTGGCCAAAAATGTATCAGTTTTGTTTGATTTTTTCAAAGAACAAGCTCTTAGTTTCATTGATCTTTTCTATTTTTTTAGTCTCTATGTCATTTATTTCCACTCTGATCTTTATCATTTCCTTCCTTCTCCTAACTTTGGGCTTTGTTTTTATTTTTCAAGTTCCTTTAGGTATGACGTTACATTGAGATTTTTGTTTCTTGTGGTAGGCCTGTATTGCTACTGAATAGATACATACAAAAGAAAGAAACTGGACTACTTTCTCATACCATATATAAAAATAAACTCAAAATGAATTAAAGACTTAAATGTAAGATGTGAAACCATAATACTCCCAGGAAAAAAACATTGACAGTAGACACCTGGACATCAGTTTTAGCAATATCTTTTATGATCAGTCACCTCAGTTAAGGGCAACAAAAGCAAAAATAAACAAGTGGGACTCTATCAAACTAAAAAGCTTTCATACAGTGAAAATAAACCACCAATAAAACAGAAAGACAACCAGCTGAATGGGAAAAGATATTTGCAAATGATGCATCTGATAATGGGTTAATATCCAAAACATACAAATAACTCAATATTAAAAAACAAAAAAATAAGCAATCCAATTAAAAAGTGGGCAGAGGGCCTGAATAGAAATTTTTCCAAAGACAGCACACAGATGGCCAACAGACACATGGAAAGATGCTCAACATCACTAATTAAAAGAAAATGCAAATCAAAACCACAGTGAGATATCATCTCACACCTATCAGAATGGCTATCATCAAAAAGAAAGGGCTTCCCTGGTAACACAGTGGTTAAGAATCCTCCTGCCAATGCAGGGGACACAGGTTCGAGCCCTGGTCTGGGAAGATCCCACATGCTGTGGAACAACTAAGCCTGTGCACCACAACTATTGAGCCTGCACTCTAGAGCCCGTGAGCCATAACTACTGAGCCCGTGTGCCACAACTACTGAAGCCCGTGCACCTAGAGCCTGTGTTCCACAAGACAAGCCACCTCAATGAGAAGCCCTCGCACCACAAAGAAGAGTAGCCCTCGCTCACCGCAACTAGAGAAAGCCCGCACGCAGCAAAGAAGACCCAAAGCAGCCAAAAACAGATAAATAAAATAAATAAATTTATTAAAAAAAAAAAAAGAATAACAAGTGCTGATGAGGACGGAAAGAGAAAGGAACCCTTGTGCACTGTTGTGGGAATGTAAATTGGTGCAGCCACTATGGGAAACAGTATGGAGGTTCCTTAAAAAATTAAAAATAGAACTACTATATGATCTAGCAATTCAACTTCTGTATTTTTCCAAAGAAAACAAAAACACTAATTCTAAAAAATACATGCACCCTTATGTTCACTGCAGCATTATTCACAATAGCCAAGATATGGAAGCAACCTAAGTGTTCATCTATAAATGAATGGATAAAGAAGATGTGGTATATATACATAATAGAATGTTACTCAGCCATAAAAAAAGAATGAAATCTTGCCATTTGCGACAATATGAATGGATGTGGAGGGTATTATGCTAAGTGAAGTAAGTCAGACAGAGAAATACAAATACTGCATATTTTTACATGCATGTGGAATCTAAAATAAAAAAGAGAGAGAGAGAGAGACAGAAGAAGGACACCCATAGACCCAAAGAACAAACTGGTAATTGTCAGAGGGGAAAGTGGGTTGAGGAATGGATGAAATAGGCAAAGGGGATTAAGAGTTACAAAATTCCAGTCATAAAATAAATAAGTCATGGGGATGTAATGTACAGCATAGACCAACAATATTGCAATAATTAGTATGGTAACAGATACTTATCTTCATTTAATAAAGTACATATAAACATCAAACCACTATGTTGCACTCCCAAACTGAATATAATATTTTATGTCAACTATACCTCAATACAAAATAAAAAATAAACTATATCCTAAAAATTAAAGTGAAACAAAAAGGCTTTATCGTATACTTATTTGCAGAAACTACACCAATGTAGTTAAAAGACAATGATTTGTGATTAGAATTAATAACACTGTATTCTATTTTTGAAAGTTGCTAAGGGAAAAGTTCTCATCAGAAGAAAAAAAAGCTTATAACTGTGTGTGGTGATGGATGTTAACTAAACATACTGTGATGATCATTTCACACTACATTCATATATTAAATTGTTATATGGGAAACCTACAACTAACATAATGTTATATGTCAATGACATCTCAATTAAAAAGACAATGATTTGACAAATACACCTAGTGGCATATTTTAAGAATAAAACAATGCAGGAAAAAAAATTCTTAAGCTACTTACTTTTTTTTTTTTTTTTTTTTTGCGGTACACAGGCCTCTCACTCTTGTGGCCTCTCCCGTTGCGGAGCACAGGCTCCGGACGCTCAGGCTCAGTAGCCATGGCCCACAGGCCCAGCCGCTCTGCGGCATGTGGGATCCTCCTGGACCGGGGCACGAACCCATGTCCCCTGCATCAGCAGGCGGACTCTCAACCACTGCGCCACCAGGGAGGCCCCTTAAGCTACTTTTGAACATCATATTGATGGTATTGTTATTCTCAGCTTGCTGTACGTGGATTATGATATAAAGACAACCGAAAATTATGTTGTTGAGAACTTGGATTTTGGACATAGGAAAGAGGAGGTACAAATCTAAGATGTATGAATAAAGTAAAACTCTTGTACTCCTGAATTTAAATAAGATAGATTAGTATTAACTTGTGGTCTATTTTATTTTAACAAAAATTCTAGTTCTCAGTATTGGACAGATGCACAGTGATTTCTCACTTCTGATGTTTATACCTTTGTGTAATCCTGTCTCCAAGAATGAGTGGGATCTGTGTTGTTTCTCATTAAAAGAATATGGCAAAGGTTATTGGATATACTGCCTTGATTAGAGTATATTATATGGCATATGTGATAGGGTTACTCCCACGATTATATCAGACTCCATCTTAACAGAATGAGAGATTCTTCTTGCCTGTTTGATGAAATGGGTGGCCATGATGAAGAAATTCTCACGGCAAGAAACTGTGACACTCTCTAGAACATGAAAGCAGCTTCCAGTAAATAGCCAGGCAAAAAGTTGGGGCCTTCAGTCATACAATTGCAAAAAAATGGATTCCAAAACATGAATGTACTCTGGGCTCGGAAGTATATTCTTCTCCACTTGAGCCTCCAGATGACAATACAGCTGGGCTATTACTTTCACTGCAACCTTGTGAGAACACAAGCACCTTGTGAGAACACAAAGTGCCAAGCCAAGCCAGGCTCAGAAATCTGACCTGCAGAAACTATAAAATAAGAAATATATATTGTTTTAAGTTAAGTTTGTGATAATTTATTACCTAGAAATAAAACACATACATCTCACTATTTTTTAAAACTTACAAACAATGCCTAACTCAGTAGTAACAAGCACTCTAACATCTAGTGCAGACTCTTAATTTTTTCCTAAATAAGCTAATGCTTCTTAGAGAAATAACTGATTATACTCAGAATAGGCAATATATGACTATAGCCTAGCATTCAGTAGAGACCTCAGAAGTTTTGCACCTTAGTCTAGGTCTACATAAAAGAAAATGTAGATGTGATGAGGAGAGAAATGGTATTAAAAGAATCAAAAAGAATTAAGAGAGATGAAAAATATTATATCTAAAATGAAAAATTCAATATATGGGCTTAATGGCAGATTAGACATTTCAGGAGAAAAGATCAATGAACTTTAAGACATACAGCAGAACCCATCCAAATGAAGCAGAGAGAAGTAAGATTGAAAAAAGTGAACAGAGCCTTTTTTACAGGTGAGCTAATGTCAAATGGTCTAATATACATGTAACTGGAATCCCCAAAATAGAGACAGAAACAAGTTTTTGAGAAATAACTGACAAGATTTTTCCACATTTAATGAAAATAATAAACCACAAATGTGAAAAGGCCATCAAACATTAAAAAGGATAAACACAAAGATAACAACATCAAGACATAGAATACTAAAATCAAATAACTGAAAACCAGTGAAAAAGAGAAGCTCTTAAAAGTAGACAGAGAAATACAGGGAAAAAAGAAAAAAGATTGACAATTGTATCCATGCAAAGTAATTAAAGTAATGGAAACTGTATATATAAAATATGTATTGTTTAAATCTGCTACGATTGTGATAATCATTATGAAAGAATAGAAAACTAAAACATCTCACTATTTGAAAAAAATCTTATAATAACCAACATAGTAGCAATGAGCACCATAGCACCCAGACTTCAGACTCTTAATTTCTCACTAAAACAAAATAATGTTCCTTAGAAAAGTTACTAATTAAAACTTTGGGACAGGCAAACTTATATATGTATGACTATAACTCTTTTACTTTTTCTAAATTTGCTTTAAAGATAATTGACAGTTTAAATGAAAACTATTAGCACTGTATCATTTTGTGGGTTATATGTAGTAGTAAAATGTATAGTGAAAGCACAAAAGGGAAAAATGGAGAAACTGGAGTGTTTTAGAGGTCTTATATGTCAAGTGGTATACTATTATTGAAAGTAGACTGCAATATATTAAATCCTAAAGCAGCAGTTGAAAAGAATGAAGGAAATAAGTGGAATTATTTTAAAAATAATGCACAAGGCTAAAAAAGAGAAAACAGACATAAAGAATAGATGAGAAAAATAGAACACACAAAAGAGGGTAATAAATTAAAATTCAATCATATCAATAATTACATTAAATGTAAATGTTTTAAACATTTCAATTAAGAAGCAGAAAGTGTCAAACTGAACATAAACAAGACCCAATTGTGAATTCTCTACAAGACAACCCCTATAATCTGAAGACAGTTTGCTGAAAATTAAAGAATGGGAAAACACATATCACACAAAAATAAAGGTAAAAAAACTGGAATAGCTATATAAATATGAGGTAAAATGGATATCAGAAAAAGAATAAAAGATAAATGTATAAATTCCTCAAGAGGACTTAGCAATTTAAAATAGAGGTACATAGACTAAAAGAGCTTCTTAGTACCTGAAGCAATGACTGAAAGAAACAGAGACAAATCCACAAACATAATTGGTTATTTTAAATACTTTAGTCTCTCATTAACTGATAAAATAAGTAGAAAGTCTGTAACAAGGTAGAATAACATTGTAGCATACTAAACCCAATTAACATTTACCAGCACACACCACAGCAGAATCAATAACCTTTCTAAGTGCCCATGGAACATTCACCAAGACACACTATAGGCTGGCCAATAAAATGAGTCTTAACTAAGTTAAAATAACTGAAATCACAGAAAGCATATTACCTGTTCAAAACAGAATTAAATTAGAAATGTTATGGAAAAATTTATGGAAAAATCTCCAAATGTTTGGAAATTAAACTACAAACTTCTAAATAACATACAGGTTAAAGAAAAAAATCAAAGGAAATTAGAAAATATTTTGAACAAAATTAAAATGCAATGTATCAAAGTTTATGGGATGCAACAAAAGTTGTGCAACAAAAATTTTACCATAGGAAGCTAGAAAGAAGAGAAAATTAAGCTAAAATAAATTTTAAAAAGGAAATATTAAAAGGTAAAAAAAGAAATAGGAAACAATAACTTATAATACAGCAAGCATATTGGTGTTTTCCAGGAACTGGGGTTTAGTGGAGGAGAAATTGAGAAAGAATGGGTGAACTCTGGGGATGAAGAAAATATTCTATCTTGATTTTGGTTGTGGTTACATGAGTATACATATTTGTTAAAAATAATTTAACTGTATACATAAAACAGGTTATTTTTATTTTATGTAAGCTATACCTTAATAAAGTTGATTTTTAAAAAATTCTTGGCTATTTTAGGAAATTGAACAATGACTGAATATTTGAATATTAAGGAGCTCTTATGATTTTATGTAAGATAATATTGTGGTTAATTTTAAAATAAAGAGTCCTTATCTATTAGAAACACATATTGACATATTTGTGGATGAAATAATATAACCTCTAGGATTTGTTTCATATGATTGTTAGTAGTGGGGAAGGATTTGAGGTATAGATGAAATGATTTGCCATGAGTTGATATTGTTTAAGCTAAGTGATGGGTATATAAGGTACTCTAACATTATTGGCTTTAATTTTGAATATGTTTGAAGTGTTCCACAATAAAATGTTTAAAAATATGTCTCTTGAATGCATGCTCATTGTGTTATATTAAACAAAATGAGGCATTTTAGTAAAATTTATCAAATAATTAATGGTTTGTTTTCACTGTATTTCTCCAACCACCTTGTTCAACCATCACGTTAACAACTCTTGTGCCTTATCTCTATGTCTATTAATAGTTTATCTGTAGTCTCAATAGTTTTTTTTTTTCCTTCTGAATAATCTTTCTTGGAGTCGGGGTCTTATAGAAGTGATGGGTCAGTCATACCTTAGACTAAATTCTGGCTCAACAATTTTTTAGCTATACAAACCTTGGGAAAGCATCCGACTTTTCCGAGTTTGAGATCCCTCATCTTTAAAATGACCAGTACTAGCCCCACCAAGTTTTTATAAGGAATAAATGATTTCCTGGCATTGTATCTAAGAATAAGTATTAGCTATTGCAATCCTTTTATGGTGGCACCTTACAGCACTATTTAAAATTATCTAAATCCATACAAGTAGACTCAGTGGAGCTCTCTCATTTTGCCTCCAAGGCTCTTCTGTCATACCTTAACCTCTTCTTATTAAACTTTACTTTACCATCAATAATAATTACATGACAAGAATTGTACCCCACTTCCAACCATTTCCAAATTAATATCAACATTGGCAACAAATCAATTATGGGCTCTGAGGTACACTGAAATTTATTCATATATTTGGAATACCCCATTCCCCTCCAATCTGTCCTAAAGTAATTGCACTATTTTCCCAGCTGTTTCAGACCTTTTCTTTTTTGGCTCCCATACCATTCTTGGGATAGACAAGCACGAAGTCAGAGCAATGACAATTGGAACTCCATGACTATTCCATTGAAAGTCAATTGAATTTCAATTTCCTTCAATGGAGAAAGCCAGGAGGAACCAATTATTGTTGCTTTAACATTATGCAACTATACCTCAGGCACCACTTAGGATCCAAATGAAAACATTTCAATTCCTGCTTATTACATTCTTCCTGATAAAACACTACTTTTCCCTGGCTCCTGAAAATAGTGTTATATCAAGGAAACCTCTGTTAAATACATTTTACCATCTCAGCCATATTAACAACTATTAACAGAAAAAAAGATATACAAGGACAAATATTCCACATATAATGCTGCATGCTGTTTATTTTGCCAGGCATTTCATGGGGTGTTGCTCTTATTTCCACTGGTGACAACTTATTTGAGAATGAAGTCAGTACAATTCACTTTCTGTTTGGGACATCAATTCTCAATCTGGAAGAAATCTCATCTCCATGCTGAGTTAGGTTGCATCTGCCACAACCAGAGGATTTCTGGGAGGCTACTGGCACAACTCACACGTTTCCACTGTGAGGCTTGGCTTTGGGAGGGAGTGCAAATGCTGTTCCCCTAGCAATCATTCAGGACTACAAACTGTGAAAGCCAGAGCCACCTAACAAGCTGTGAAAATTTCAGCCATCTGAGGAGCTGTAAAAGACAAAGATGGTGCTAGCTGAGGAGACAGGAGCAGGCAGGAGTCTCCAGAGGAGATGCAAATATCCTAGGCCCTTATTTCAGCCAAAAAAAACGAGGCGTTTTTGAACTGAGTAACAAAGTCAGCAGGGACCGAAAACTTAAGACATGAAAATAAACTCAATCATGTACATAAAATGACTATACAAGTGTAGGATATTCGCCATCCTAAGCCATTATGCTATCGGTCTCTTGCATCCCTCAAAAAATTATATAAGGAGAAAAGAAACTTAAGCATCAAACATATCCAGGGCCTAATAATTGAGTCAGTTTCCAAGCCAGACTCTTGATTCTGCAGCTCAGCATGTGAAAAACCTATAAAAAAAACCCCCCAAAACTCTGGGGTAGCCCAGACTGCAAGGAAATGTGCTATGTCTTTTTCCCAGTCCCCTCTAGTGTTAGAGCAGCAACCACGAGTTTTTATGGGTCATTACTTCTCCTTATGTTCTGCAAAATAGACTTCATTTTGCCCAGGACACATCTGGCATGCTGCCTTTCCCCCCTAAGCCCTCTGAATACTATTATTTCTCTTGTCCCAGTTGGACATGGAATTGTCATGCAGATACAACTTCATCACTACATCACTTTTCATGCTAGTGTTATCCTCATACCAGTTTTTAAGAATTTAAAGGGCAATATCAATTATACTTTCAAAGCTGCTTCACGTCACTGGAGAAGCTTTGAAAATTAGATTTAAGTTCCTGTTGTCAACTTATCTTGGGGTTAGGTTAGGTCACGGAAGCTGGTTTTTAGCCAAGGTATGATAAGGAGAATAATTTTGAACTCTGTTCTTTGAATGGGCAGGGCTCAAAAGACCAATGGCATGGCTCAAAAGACCCAGGGCATGGCTTTGACTAATTCTCTGGAATGTGTCTCTCGAGATTTCTTCTCTTCTTTTTTTTTTTTTTTTTTTTTTTTGCGGTACACAGGCTTCTCACTGTGTGGCCTCTCGCGCAGGCTCAGCGACCATGGCTCACGGGCCCAGCCGCTCCGCGGTATGTGGGATTTTCCCGGACCAGGGCATGAACCCGTGTCCCTTGCATCGGCAGGCGGACTCTCAACCACTGCGCCACCAGGGAAGCCCCGGTCCTGCTATTTTTCATAATTTTTCTTGTCATTCAAAACAAAATGCAGAAAAGAGGTAAAGAAGACCTGCCCACCTCTTAGAACTGCTGCTTAAGAAAACCCAGAGCCTGCCTTGCACACATCTACATTTCATATTATTCTGTTGTTTATTGTGTACAAATTCCAAATGTCAATCTGTAAGAAAGTTACACACACACGTATAACATGGTAGATTAATTTCTAGGGTGGCTGCAACAAATTGCCAAAACAACGAAAATTTATTATCTCACAGTTCTGGAGACTAGAAATCTGACATCAAGGTGTCAGCAGGGTTGATTTCTCCTGGGGGCTCTGAAGTCTCTCTCCTAGTTTCTGAGGATTGCCTGTACTCCTTGGCATTCCTTCCTTGTCTCACAGACACATCACTTCGAACTCTACCTGTACAGTCACATGGTGCTTTCCCTGTGTGTCTGTGTCTTTGTGCAAATTTCTCTCTTCCTCTAAAGACACCAGTCATATTGGATTTAGGGCCCGAGCTTATCCTGTATGACTTCATCTTAACTTGTTTACATCCTCAAAGACTCTAAGTAAGGTCATATGCATAGGTTCTAAGCAGACGTGAACTTTTGGGAAACACTAGGAGGTATCAAACACAGAGGATGTGAAGGGAACAGTGTTTCTTACCAAGAGATTGCCAAGGAACCCTGAAAGGCAGACCGTTTTTAAAGGCAACAGGCTTAAACAAAAACACTCTAATTAAAGAGCAATTCTTGTTTATAACCAGGTCTGGATCATCTCCAAAAAGCAAACCAAGCAAGTAAATGTGATACCAGACTTCCGGGCCAATGTTCCAAAGGCAGCCGCCCACTCATTTCTTCAGGATTCAGGAGAACCAGCTTCTAATTCTAGCTTTGCAACTAATGAGCTGTGTAAACTTGGGCATGTCCTCTGTCTAATTAAGCCTTACTTCCCTCTTTTGTCAAATGAGGGAAATAAACTAGAATATTTTTAAGTCCCCTTCTACCTCTAATGGGCTGTTATTTACGATCTCTATGTTATAAATGCAAAATGCCCAATTTAGTTATTAGGACATGAGCTAGATTGTCTTTTAAAATTGTTCAAACCTATTTATATCTCCCTATGCTTTCTAAAGTTAGAACAGAATCTTTGGGATCTTTTTTTTTTCATTGTTTGTGATAGGATACAAATTGGGGTCTCCTGCTATCCCTTTTTTCTATGTCAGAAATAGGTCCCCTGTTTCCACATTTCTTCCATGTGACCTTGTGCCCTTGGCCACAGAGGTGAGACTTTCTCTTTCCACAACCCAGGAGGCATCACCATTTCAGTATTCCTTAGCTGTAAGGGCTGCCCTTTACATAGATGACAGTTAAAGGGACTCCCCTGGGAACAGTGCTTGATGCAGGAGTCCTGCAGAGCTGACTGGATCAGAGTGGACACTGGACCAAGCTGGAACAACCAGCACTCTTTCTTGAAAATTTAGAAGTGAGAATAAGATACGATCACTGTATGCCCTTCTTATAAGCTGAGAAATATCAACTGGAAAGCTACTGAGGGTGTACATAAGCTAGTCAAGAGACAGCAAAATGAGAGAGGAGAGTGAAAGGTTTTGTTTTGTTTTGTTTTTTTAAGTGTAGAGAGAGAGTGAGTGAATATACTACCTGACATCCTGATGGCCTTTACTTCTTGTGGGACCTAGATGCATCCCTGTATTACTGTCCCAGAACTCTCTTAAGCTGCTTTGAAGTGGTTTCACTACTTGCAATTTAAATAAACTTGGCTAGATACTGTTGATTTAATATATTACTATTGAAGAAATTTCCTTATTTTGTTAGATTAAATTCATTGTCAGTGTCCTTTCTCAAGAGACTCAAATATATATATATATATGAATTTAATTATCCACAATAGGTCAATACTGATTTATCAAAGAGGTTAACAAATGTAATGATCTTTTTAACAATGACCAAAAGAATTATACTACAATAAGCTGTTATATGACAGAAGATTTTTTAAATGAATGTGAATATGTTCTAGATAGTTCCCTCTACAGGTAACATCACTTTTTTGAAGGATTATTAACATCTTTTGTTTAAACTTGTGGATGCCTAAGTTGCAATAAGCAGATGACACTTTGGAATCTCCTCTGCCTTATATCCCTGAAACAGAAACAGGTAGAGGATTTTGACCTAAGTTCCATGAAAGGATAATTTCCACCTGCCATCCCAAGAGCAATGGCAGGAACAAGGGACATGCAAATAACGCTGCTTCTCCATAGATCCCCAGAAGTAAACAAAAGGATCCATGAAGATCTCCTCCCATGACAACTTAGAAAGGAATAACTAGAGAGTCCAAAGTATATCGTGTAGTAGTCAAATGGTAAAGTCAGTCTAAGAACACTTAATTGGTTAGAATTCTGCTCTTGACCATGCATTATGGAAACCATTTCATGTGGAGATGTTGAGTTACCAGGGGGCTTAGGCCTGTGCCTAATTATATTCTCCCACAAGATGAACCCTGAACAGAACTCAGTGCTCCCACCCATGTTTCCTCCATGGGTAAGACAAAGTCAAGGGGCTGGGGAAGAGCCACATGCCTGTCTCGGTTTCTTAGATAATAACTTTCCATAGGTGTTTCTTGAAGTGATCAATGGGACAAGATATTAGATAAGCATTTCTGAACCTATGTCTTACTCTTTTGCCACAGAGCCTGTCTCAAGCTCAAAAAATATTCCTAGGGTGAAACTTCAGGCACTCTACTTTAAACAAAAAGTATTTCTATGGGAAGTGTTCTGTAAACTCTAAAATATTAAATACATGTAAACAGTGTTATTATCCTGGGTTGCAAGAATTGAGCGTGTAGAGGACAGAAATTCAGAGGACCTTGCATGACCAAGGGGGAAATAAAGTTAAGTATTATTTAATATCACAAATAAATATAATTTTGTAAGAGTCTTTAAGTTGCAATTTCCACAAATACATACTGCATGCCTATTATGGATTCATATAAAAATAAACAATAGAAGTTAACATCTATTTAGCACATACTACATGTCAGGTACTCTGTTAGGCACTTTATAGATATTAATTCTTTAAGCATCTCACCAAACCAACAGTTCCCCTCTCAATCATTATAAACATCAAGATGATATAACAGATCTACCTATAGTTTTTCAAAACCAGACACCGGATTTGGAATACTTCTAAATTATTTTACATCTACATTATCTGTAAATATTGCATTTTGTTTTTCTGTCTATAATGCTTATAAATCTATGACACCACCTAAAAGTCACCCACTACATACTCATTATAAACCCATTCCTGTTTCAGACTACGCCACTTTTAAAGGAATCTGGCCCAAACAGGATTATATGTTCTTCCTAAAACTTCCTCAAACATTTAAAGTGAAACAAAAACAAAGCTAATACAAAAACAACTCACTTGCTGACCGCCCCCACCCCCAAAAAAACTCCCAAGAGCTTTCCCCTGCTCTGCTCTCTTATCCTTCCCGCCTCGGTCCTGTGGCCTTCTCTCTTTTCTGGGCCAGCTTGTTTAGTGTTTTATAACCTGCTCCCCACATGTCAACTCTCTTTGCCATGAAAACACCCCTGGGCTTGAAGTTCTTTTTCTGCTCTGATTGCTTTCTGGAGAGTATTTGCCTTCATTGCTTTTATGGTTGTCCTTTGTTAGAGAGAAAATAAGGTAAAGAGAACTGGGCAGAGGAAAAGAGGAACACATTACAATAAACCCTATACTATAGTATGTTCAGTAGGAACATTTCTGGCAATGCCCATATCAAGTGACCTCTTTCTTGAACTGAGCACAATTACAAGTGGAACATTTTTATTAATTTTTAATAGCTGTCTCAAGAGCATTTTGTCCTTTTTAGAACGCTTACTTTTTAGAGGTAAAAATAAAAGAGCATGGATAAGGATGATATTTAACAACACAGATGAACCTGGAAGGTATTATGCTAATTATGAAATAAGTTGGTCACAGAATGACAAATACTGCATGATTCCATTTATATGAGGTATCTAATATAGTCAAACTTACAGAAGCAGAGAATAGAATGGTGGTTCCCAGGGGCCTGGAGACGGGAGTTGTTCAATGGGTATAAAGTTACAGCTACACAAGATGAGTAAGTTCTGAAGATACGCTATACACCATAGTGCTCATAGGTAATGACACATGGTATGTGCACTTGATAATTTAAGAGAGTAAATCTCATGTTAAGTGACCTTCCACAGAAACAAAACAAAAAACAATGGATATAGGAAATTTTTGGAGGTGGTGGATATGTTTATTACCTGGATTGCCGTTTTGGTATCACCAGTGTATGCATATGTCAAACTCATGAAATTGTAAACAGGAAATATGTGCAGTTTGTGCTATATCTATTATGTATCAATAAAATGGAAAAAAATGGAGTTAATGATATTCAAAAATAAAAAAAGATTATGTAAAAACAAGGACATCAGAAAATTTTACACATGTAATTTTTTTTTTTTTTTTTTTTTTTTTTTTGTGGTACATGGGCCTCTCACCGTTGTGGCCTCTCGCGTTGCGGAGCACAGGCTCCAGACGCGCAGGCTCAGCGGCCATGGCTCACGGGCCCAGCCGCTCCGTGGCATGTGGGATCTTCCCGGACCGGGGCACGAACCCGTGTCCCCTGCATCGGCAGGTGGATTCTTAAGCACTGCGCCACCAGGGAAGCCCCCACACATGTAATTTTAACCACCACATTTGTGAAAACACAGGCTCTGAGGTCTGAGGGTACAGGGTTATTTTTAGCTCACCTCACTAATGGGCATTGCTATATCCTCATCTCTAAAATGGTGTAACAATAATAATTCTTACTGCATAGGGATGATGTCAAATGTGGAAACAATACAGTTGACCTTGAACTACAAAGGGGTTAGAAGCACTGACCCCTGCTCAGTTAAAAATCTGCATATAATTTTATAGTCAGCCTTCCATATCTGCAGTTCCTCTATGTATCTGTGGTTCCACGTGCATCGATTCAACCAACCACCTATTGTGTAATCTGTATTTATTTTTTTAAAAATCTACATATAAGTGGATCTGCACAGTTCCAACCCATCTTGTTCAAGGGTCAACTGTATTAATGATTGTAATTAATAACTTTATAATGATGAGTATAATGATAATTTACAAACCAACTTTTGTAGCATTGCTATATGCATAATATAGAGCTAAAGTAATTTATATACGATATTTTATTTTTAATTTGTATAATTACCCTTGAGGTAGGAATAGTACATGTTAACTACTTATCAGAATACCTGACCTATAATGAGGTTTCAGTAAAGAATAGCTAAAACAATAATTATTACCTTAAATGTTGTGTTACAGTTAGTCAATGTTATAATAAAGCTTATCTTGTTGGAAGCATTTTTACCACAGGCAGAAATTATAGAGAATAGATACAGATGTATTTTAGAACTGCAGTTAATATATATTGTTTTCGCTCAGAGAGAAAGCCCAAGATGATAAGGGATAGGATTAAGAAAGAGAGGGGAAGGGTAGGGCCTCAGTCTGCTGACAGGAGGAATGAAGAGTCAGGTCTGTAACTGGCACAACTACTGCTTTATAATGACAAATATTTAGAAAAGGGTCAGAGATGGAGACTTTCTGGGTGACGTTCTAAGTCAGTTTTTCCACCTGCCCCAGCACGACCATCACTGTTGAGTCGTGACCCCTGCCCCCAAGGAAGATCAGATCAAGAGACCACAGACCAGCTCCTCTAACTCATTCAACACCACCTAAATAATCCTACAAAGACAGTATCAGATGTCTCTGCAGAGCCAGCTGTTGAGTGATTTCAAAGACACCTCTGTACTGTCCCTGAGTGAGGAAAACAAAAATCTGTTTGCTGATGCCTGAAATTCCTTTGACAAGGTGAGGATGGGGCAGCCTGTAGTCCAGAATTAGAGAGAAGAGGCTAAAAAAGAAAATGCCTGTGTCTGGGGTGGGTAAACGTTTCAGTGAGAGTAAGTTTCAGATAAAATGTACTTAATCAAGTATAAATGAATGGTATTATTCATTTGCCAGTTTTGAGGGAGGCGTGGGGAGAGCGGAGAGCAGGAAGATCTTAGAGTAGCAGCTGTCCTAGGCCAACAAAGGTGAGGAGAAGCTCTTTAAAGGAAGGACCATGTTCACGTGAGTTGGATCTGTGTGGTTCTAACTAGGCTAGCACCTGCAGAGGCCATACACTGGGCTATCTTGAACTATGTCTGGAAAAACCAACAGAGCAGCCTTAAGAAAGCTATTTGGTGGTTCTTTCATCATTTTATTTTAGGGTATAATTACCGTCTCCAAAGAAATAGTAATTGAATTATAGTTGCAGTTTGAACTTGGACAGGCAAATATCAATTTATTTTTGGACTCAGAGTTGGAGAATAACCAAGAGTTTAATATCAACTATGCTTTAGTAATCCAGGAAGTTATAACCTACCAAGAAACAAGCTTTTTTCCTCCACACAACAGACATTTGAGGGGGAAAAAAAAAAAAAAAAAAAAAAAAAAAAAAAAAGGTCCAGGAGGGGAGATGAGTCAGAGGGGACCATTTGGGATACTTTGACACAACAGATCTTAATTTAGGAAGGGAAGAAAGCTAAGAGTTACTCAAATTTTTACTCAGTATCAGAAAGGGAAGAACCAAATGTTCCCAGAGAGTTCATCAAATCTCCCTTCAGGTAAAACACATTCCTACTGATATAGGATTTCCAACTAGTCTCTCTAATAGTCATTTCTAAGCTATTTCATATTCATGCGATGTGGGCTGGGATGTTTGCCATAGAACATGCTTCTTTATTATAAGGGGCTTTACTACTAGGAACATTTGCTAACAGCCTTGACATTTTTATTTGCACCCTGAAGACAGAGAAGTATAATAAATTTCCCCCAAAGGTTGGAGAATTGAGAATTAGATGGCAAAGAGAAGAATGAAAAGCAAGAGGCACTGCTGATGAGTTGGTGTATCAGGCAAGGAGAAAGTATTTGTAACTGAAAAGGGTAAGGAAGAGGACATAAAGAGAAAGGCATATTGGGAATGGTTTTGGGGCTCTCATAGCAGAACAAATGGTTTGTGAGGGCAACTGTCACCATTAACACAGCCTGATGGGAGCTAAGAAGGAGAATTTTCCCTCCATCCTCCTTAAAGTCCATCTAAATAGGAGAAGAACTGAAGTGCTATCTATAATTACAGAGTCTGGGTGGAGAATGAGAGAAATGGAACTAGTCCTTTAAGGCATCACAAGATGGCTTGTCTTCTGACTTTTCCCATTTTAGGGCTTTGTAACCACTAGAATGAACATCAAGCAAGATGGTGAAGTGAGAGTAGTTGATGGTGGGTAAAAGAACTGGCATTGTTGACCATAGGATACACATGAAAATTCACTTTCGTTTATTTTAAAATCTACATCATTATGTATGATGTGAATTCAAATTCTTACTGTAAGATAAGTGTAAATGCATCACACACTGCATTTTCCTTTAATTAGGAGAGCAAACAAACAAACATAACAAAGAGGCATACTCAAAGGCAATCACATTTTCACTTTTCCCCAGATGAACTGGTTTATCATTAATTTATATGTTACATTCAATGAGTAACCTCTCTGGATATCACAAGAGTTCAGAATAATATTCACAACGAAAGGGCAGTGTAGAGACTTGGGAAAAGGAGTGGGACGTTTCCAAATTATAAGCCTGTGAAGTTTGTTAGCTCTCAGACTTGGGTACCCAAGCCCTCTGCAGTGGATGATGAATGGATCACTGGTGACCTCAGTCTCCTTGCTGGGGATACAATTATGGGAAGAAGCAGAGGAGATGTCTTTTGCATGATGAGTCCACTGAGAAAGGGAAGTACGTAACTGCTGAACTTGCTGCAGAGAGTGTATTGTTTGTAAGTCTGAAAACAGAAAGAAATCAAAATCCGCTGGGGCATGTAATGCTCCTTAGGAAGCAAAGAAGAGACTCGGAACTCAGGAACAATTTAAACAGCTCAGGCGAGGGTGGCGGTTCCAGCATGCAGCTTGTCAAGTTAATGTATGGCTGTGTATAATTGGGTGGTTGCTTTTCCTCCAGACAGATGAAACAGCCAAGCCGAGAGAGATGGGTATCTCACTATTTCTAATATAGAGATAAAGATCTTATTTTTAGTGCGGAGGGAAAAAGAATGCGGGGGTATTGGGCAAAGATTAGGCTTTTGCAGTGTTGAAAAGTTTCAAAAAAAAGCAAAAAGAATGGAGAAATGTTTCAGAAAATCAGGAGCCTAATTACTCATACTTTTAAGGGTTAACTCTTGAATTTCCCTGAAATGGGAGGCATTGTTTCTGTTATATTGTTAGGTTGAAATAGTTCTCACAACTACAAATCAGGAGCTTTTCATTTAAATATCAGCTATGTGAAAGCTTTATTTTTATTATCCCTTTTAAAACGTGCCTTATTCCTGCATTAGAATAAACAGTCAAAATAATAGCCATGATTAATCAAAGCAGTTGATTACACAATATTAGATTGATTTCAAATTAAGTCTTACCTCAGTGTCCATCAGAGAGGAAATACTTTCGGTTAAATAAAAACTGTGTAGGAATGGGAATCTGAGTTGTGATATTGGAAGGATCAGCTGGTTATACCAGTCTCCAAGGCCCAGATCTTCTTCAGAAAAAGCTTCTGTTAATATGGCTGTAAAAGGAGCATCAGTGACTAGAGCACTGCTGGGCCTACCATTACATGTGTTGTTTGAGCCACAGCACCTTGGTTTATATAAAACAAAATTAGTTCTCTGCATTGGGAAAGCTGGGACTTTAGTGGCCCCAAAGGTCAGTTGCCTGAGAGAGTTCCTCAAATTAGGTTCTTTATAAATGTGAAAAGCCTTGCTCAAGGACCAAATACAATGCTCTGGGCATGTTAAAGACAATGACTCTGATCCAGTCACTGGGATTTACTTGGTGCTAGTGGGGAACTCATCCTCCTAAAACATGCTGCCTCTTAGGTTTCTCACTGACAATCTAGACTCTACACCCCCAGCAAAATGAACTGTCAGATTAAGCTAGATGTGAGATAGGAGCTTTCTCTCAATACTGGGGATCTCAATGATTTGGGGAATCCCTTATTTTATGAATGTTTAAACAGAGGCAACAAGAGATCAAATAAATGCCCCAGGCTCATCTAGTCAGTGAAAGAGCATAGCTAAAACTAGAATCTAGGTTAATATTTGACTTTGACTGAAAAGAAGTTTCTTAACAAAACTGTTTAGATGATCTCACATGAGGCATAGGGAAAGTGAAGATGATGAGAAAGTAAAGAACATTTTATGTTTGGAATGTACTCTTCTGAATAAAAGAGCTACCTAAACTCTCATACTCATCAATAGGTACTGCTCCATATCTTTTTTACTTTGCTCATCTTTGTTTACCTTAATAGATGAAGCAATTGAACTAATAAAAAAAAGACCCTTACTACTAACAAGTCATTTTTAGGATTGAGTATGTTTAACTCCACTTCTACCCAGAAGAACCAATGTAAACGAAGCAGGCTAAGACTGTTTATGGACTAGAAGCATTAAAATATTCTTGCTACTCTTTCAGAAGGTACCCTGAGACCTGATAAACCTCACTGGCTTTTTTTTTTTTTCCTTGAATCGTGTCTTGCATAAAGATACTCAACAGAAGAAACACTATGATTTAAGTGATGCTATGGTCCAAGGCTTCCCTAGTATATTTCCATCCCTAGCCATGTTCATCCTTATGGAAAATGCACACCCCACAATTCCATCCTGGCTTCTGATCGTGAAGAGTAACTTAAAAGGGATGTAGAACAAGTGCCAGTTCTTCCTTTTTGTCCACAGGCCCTGTGATAATTTTTTAAAAATAGAAGCTGCTTTAAGACCTTTTGTTTAATGAATACTAAATTTAGTTTAGTGGGATAGGAAGAAAGGTAGAATAGGTCTTTTTAAAGCTAGAGGAACAAATATGAGCTAATCACCTGAGCTGTGGGGTGGTATCTTGAAGAGGCCAAGGCACATTGTCTTTAGCTCAACAGAGAGCAATCAATCATTGTGATTTCCTGTAGCCCCTAGGATGTCAGGATTAGTGTGTAAGACTTAGTTCCCCAACTTGAACTAGATCACGGCAAAGGCAACAACCAGAGTCCCAAGTTGCTCAAGTGGCTTCTCACAATCTAGGAAAATGTTCCAGACCTTCACTAAATTGTATTTCCTATTACACAGGGATCTCTTATATTATTCCTCTAATCCTTTGGGAGCCATCTAGACAGCAATAAATTCATTATGCAAGGATTACAAAAATTGTTCTGATCTGGAATACACCAAACACACGCATTTTTCTTTTCTAGTGTTTTCCTATCACATGAGAGGAGAACAACAAATATAACCTTCCCATTAGTGTCACAGTATAAATCTCTAAAACCAGTCTGTGCAATGATTAAATAAAACAAAACTTAGATATATTTTTTAAGAGATAAGACATTCCAAATTCCTACGACTTAGATACGTTTTGCAAACCTTGGGTAAATTAATTAAGGGACCAAGGTAATTGTTTTGGCTGATTTCCTATAGGTCTCTAAGCAGAACATACTATTTTGGACTCACTTTTAGTGAAATCAGTTTTAAGCACTAGCTCTCTGGTATTCATTCATTTATTCATTCTTTCATTTATTAATTTAAAAACTTTATTGAACTTCTATGGCATGCACTGGGCTAGTACTGTAGATATACTTGAATAATCCATAATTCAGTGAGTACAAAATTTGGTTTGCTGGGTTAAAAACTCAAGGAACTCAAAAGACAAGAAAATCAATTATAGGGAACAAACAATGTTAGAGGTGTACAAGGCAGGAGTGAGAGATGTGAGATTCAGGAAAAGACTCCAACTAAATAGAACAACTGGAGTAAAATCAGAAGGCGTATGTTAGAATATTATGGGCGATGAGGTTAGGAATGGCAGGGGAGGGGCATATCATGCTGCATCTCTGACATGTTAAGGAACTTGGACTTAATCCTATAGATAATGATGAATGTTTGAGAAAGCATCTATGAAGGAGAGAATTGTATTTTATAAAACTAGCATTGGGTTTCAGTAATATTGCTGTGGCCTCTGTGCAAAGGATATTTGGAGGTGGGTATGAATGGGAGCTGAAAGTAGATTTAGGAAACGATTGTCATAATTCAGATGAGGAATGATGGAATCTTGAATTAAGGCAGCTCAAGAGCTGTCTGAGAGTTAATTCAGTAAGACAAATTTGGTAGACATTGCTGAGACAGAGACTGCAGAACCTGACAATTAGTTAAATCCAATGACTAATATCTTGATTGTGAGTGACTAGCACAATTATGGTACCATTCACTGAAATATGGCAAGTCCCAAGAAATTTTTAACAGAGAGGAAACAGTGGTGATGATAGGCAGATGGGCATATAGGCTGGACAAACTGGTTCAGGTTAGGTAACAGAGAATTTTACATCTTTTCAGGGTGGTTTAAATTTTCATGAAAATGTTTCCCTTTTCCCCAGGCGCTAATGGTCATATCACTAATCCAGACCAAAAAGATGATTTTTTCAATTTCTACTCCCAAATTATTACACATTTTCAAAACTGTTGGTTTACTTTTTTATATGTTTTTATAATACAAACTAAGATTTTTTAAAAACTGAATAGGAGAGAGTTTCAGAGAATATTCCTTAACAGATGGATGAACATGTTATGTTGCTATATAGAAAATGTATACATTAAAAAAACTAATACTTTTATCTCTAATCAGTTTTTATTTCTGTTAACTAGCAATTTTGGTTTAGCCATCCCTGTTGAGAGGCGCAGATTTGGAACTGGATGTTAATTATCATGTTAGGCACCAACAATGTGCCAGTGTTTTTCATTCCTTCTACTATTCTTATGTGATTAAAAAAATAATAATAATAAGTAACTTCCCCAAAGGTCATGGGTCAGTAAGTAACAGATACAATACACAAACCAAGGCTGGCCTGACTCCAAAGACAAACTTCATAATGCTAGCGAACTGGGGACGTATTTTTGGTTCCGCTGTATGTATCTGTACATGGGGTAATGCTTTTTTCCTCTCTGAATTCCAGCTCTCATCTGTAAAAGGACAACCAGAGTTCATACCCAACAGATCATTTATAAAGTTAAAATGATAATATCTATGAAAAAACTTTATAAAGTGCTATAAAATAGCATCTAATACTGAAAAAATGTTGCATTATATACAGTAATAGTAAAAAATAAATAAATAAATAAACTTCATTCTGTCTCTTGGTAGTAATCCATGAAATATTAATTATTTTTCAAAAAATTTGTCCAGAAGTAATTCCTTAATCAAAGTGTGACTTGTTCTGTACCATATGAAATTACAATCTAGTAACTGGTCTAGGATTAAGAAGGAAGACATCACAATACCATAGAAATGTAATTCTAAGTCACACACGCAAGCCATATATGTCATTTTAGAATTTCTAGTAGCTACATTAAAAAAGTAAAAAGAAATAAGTGAAATTAATTTTAATATTATATTTTGTTTCAAAATCTAATTTCAAAATATCATTTTATGTAATCAAATTTATGCATTTATGTATTCAATATAAAATTTTATTAATGAGATATTTACAGTATTTTTTTCCATTCTAAGTCTTAAAAATTATATGTATATTTTACATTTCTAGCACATCTCAGCTCACACTAGCCACATTTCAACTGCTCAGTGATCGCATGTGACTAGTAGCTGCCATATCGAACAGTGCAGCTCTACAATATTGACAATGGTCTATGAAGTACTCTATCACAAGAACTACACTCAAAAAGAATGCTCTACTCTACATATATACACTACTGAATGTAAAATAGTTGGCTGGTGGGAAGCAGCAGCATAGCACAGGTGCTTTGCGATGACCTAGAGGGGTGGAATAGGGAGGATGGGATGGAGGCTCAAGAGGGAGGGGATATGGGGATATGTGAATGCATATAGCTGATTTGCTTTACTGTGCAACAGAAACTAACATGGTACTGTGAAGCAATTATACTCCAATAAAGATCTATTAAAAAATCAAATCAAATCAGAGGAAAAAAAAGAATGCTCTGTACTCATAAATAAGGCCATTAAGGTATCTCTTATGGAGTTTGCACAAAAAAAAAAAGAGTGGGACATAGGCAGGTTAATAGAAGTCAGGAGACACACAGGAAGAAGGTAGGGAGTCAAAATTATGAATAAGCAGAAGCCATCAAGTAGACGAACAAATAGAGAAGCTGTCAGTGACTAGTAACAACAGTAGCACCAAATCTAAACAAAGAAGTTGAATCATGGTTAACAACAGACTACTCAAAATGTCAACTGGCTAGTAAAGATGCAATATGGTCTAAAGTATCAGTTCGGTTATCCATTAGGCCAGGCAATGTAGCTCATGAAAAAGTGTCCTACCTCCCTTCACAACCGTGTTTCCTTTCAATAAACTTCCATCACCTTCTGTGTGCATTATGTCAAATAGAAAGCAACTTTATTTTGCCTTCTACTATGCCTTTACATTTATCTATAGAATATTCTTTCTCTGGTCCTTAAAAAAAAAAAATTCAACCAGCTCCCTGACTTCCTTAGTCATTCTATGGTCCTTTAGGTTGCAAATTTACCCACACTTCTGCTCTTGAAACACAGTCTCAGGTAATGATCAAAACAAAATCTCTTCTTCCTGCTATAAGTAGGAAGGCTGCAGTGAAGAAAACGGGTTTTATTGTCTACCAATCCCAACCATTTCAAACACTTATTCCCCATCTTCTTAACCGCGGTTTTGTTTTGCTCTATACCTCTAGGGTAGAAACAAAGTAGAGAGAGAGATGGGAGGAAGGGCAGGAAATATTTACTGGATGGCTGTGATGATAATTCCCTGGGCGGTCAAGTGGTTAGGACTCTGCACTTCCACTGCAGGGGGCCCAGGTTCGATCCCTGATTGGGAACTAAGATCCTTCCCACAAGCCAAGCCACAGGGCAGCCAAAAAAAAAAAAAAAAGACATCTCTGGGATTCAAGTATTTAAAATTGACTCTTCCTCTCTTATCACCTTTGTGGGTTCTTCAGCACTGTATCTGTCCCCCACCATCCAGAGTTGAGGGTCTTCACTTAGTTGATGGGTTCCCTTGACATGGGTAAATATAATTGGTTGCATTTAAATCCTTAGCCAACCCTCTGACATCCTGTTATTTACTTCTAGCTACTTTCTGTTGAGGTCTGTTTAACACACTGTGATCACTGGTATTAACCTGAGTTAACTAAATCTATCTGCCCCATACTGTAAATGACTTTACTAATGGAACTAGAATATTGCAAATCTCTTGACTGAAGGTTTAGTGGGCATTACCAAGGTTTGCCTTTACTCCCGTAACTACCTTCTTTTCCCATGGTTGACTAACCTCTTCTAACTGACTCTATAATTATACATGTTAATATAGTAAATCTGTGCATTAGTCAGGGTTTTCCAGAGAAAGAGAACCAGCAAAGATACATATGTAGAAATTGGTTCACTCCATTATGGAGGCTGAGAAGTCCCATGGTTTGCCATCGGCAAACTGGAGATCCAGGAAAGCTGGGGGGTAGGTGTAATTCAGTCCGAGTTCAAAGGTCTGAGAACCAGGGGAGCCAGTGGAGTAATCTGAGTCGAAGTGCCAGAGGAGATGAGATGAGATGGCTCGGTTCAAGCAGTGAGGCAGGAAAATAGGGGCAAATTCCTCCTTCCTCAGCCTTTTGTTCTATTCAGGCCCTCAGTGTGTTAGATGATGACCACTTTGAGAAGGGCAATCTACTTTACTGAGTCCAGCAATTCAGATGCTAATCTCTACCAGAAACACTCTCACAGACACACCCACAAGCAATATCTAATCTGGGCACCCCATGGCCAGTCAAGTTGACACACAAAATTTACCACCACAACTTGAGCCCTGCTATCTACTGCTATTGCAAACTGCACGCCATTTCTCTGTCCCATTATGTGCTGATTTTTAGTCTCGAAAGGTATTTTTTTTTTTAATATCCTAGTTTCTGAAGAAAGCTTTAATGTATCAAAAACATTAAGCTTTAAAAAACACTAAGCTTTAGCTCTGAGGTATTTTAAGCGAATTCCATGACAATATGCTTGTTGTTTTTCAGTACTTTGTTCTTTCTGCTCTGCAAATTAAGAACCTGATGCTCAGAGACACAATTTTTTTAATGTTTTAATATGCAAATCATGAATATTTAAACTCCTATTGAGAAGATTTGCTTGTTAAGTTCCTTCCTCCTTGAGTCTACCCTAAAATATGCCATACTTTCAAGCCCTGGCTCACTGCTCACAAGGGTTTGAATGGTCAATTCAGTTTCTACTTGAGGTATCACCCAGAAAACATGTAAATAAATATTGCTGCTTGGGTGAAAAGGAAGTTTTTTTAATAAATAAAAATTCAAACTATGAAAGTTATGAAACAGAGTTTGCAAGATTAACTCACAATGTTAGCACTGTGAGTATATATTTCTGTGGTTTAGAGGAAGTTTTTCTAAGTAGGTTTAAATAATTGAGTTCCGTCTCTGCAATCATTAATTGTCACACCTCTGAAAAGGCTAGAACCATTTTAGAAATGCACAATGGGCTTCAAAGGCATCATCTCTCAACAGGCCTTATGTGCCTGGTGGGAAGCTAACTGAGTCACACTTCAAGCTGAAGAAATCCAACTGCACCTTACAGAGGACACAGAGAACGTATGTGCCTGCAGAAATCAAGATACCTGAACTGATAATTCAGATAAAATACATTCCTGTTAGATGAAGCCAGATAATTTAGGCATGAATAACATTTTAGTAATGAATTTTTGGAATAATTGAGTGTCATGAGTTTCCATTTAAATTTTTCAGAATAGTATTGTAAAAGAACCTTTACTAACATGAATTGACTTACACTCTTTGAATTAAAGCTGAACTGAAGTTTAAAGGCAGTGTTTAGTCTAATAAATGTATTATTATTATAAAATGTCATTCACGATTTAACTTAACACTAAGTGAAAATTAACAAAAAATAATAGCTAACATTTAGTGAGAAATGACTACTACGTGCCAAGCAGTGTGCTAATAGCTTTATGTGGATTATTGTGTATGCATAAATCATCACCATAATGGAAATGTTACAGTGAGATCCCTTCATGTCTCAGAAAAGTCTGCATGGAATGCAGCCCTGAGCTTGGTGCTCATCATTCCATGATGGGCCCATAATGGATCCCATGGATGACTGGTAAAATGGTGCATTGGAATCATTCTGGAATTAAGAAATGATTATTTTCCTTGGTATATAGATGAAAAAGCCATAATATTATTTGAAAATGCTTTCATTAAAAAGACTAAAAATAGTATTATTTTTTCTTCTCTTATCTGCAGACCAGTAGGCTTTGTTTGCATCTCAGATACATTCATTCTACATGGTCTCTATTCATTACTTTTGCTCTTGTGAGTCTTACAAGCATTTTTAATTGGGGGTTTTAAATCTTTTCCTTGAACCATTGGTGAGGTATATTTTCTGAACACAGTGAATAAAATAGCATGCAGCTCTCATAGCTTTTGAGGTTACTGTCATTCCCCGCTTCCCATATATAATAAATAAATTAGAGAGTATTGGAGCTTTTAAATGAACAAAAGCTTAAATAAAATTTTATGATGTCCCTTGTTGATATCCTGGCTGGCACCGCATTTTGAGTAATACATCATTAGAGAAATCACCCTCTAATGCATGATTGTAATATTATGATGGGAGAGTTATTACTCAGAGGCACCTCCTTAAATATACTGTTGGTCCCAAGAGCCTTAAAAAAAAGGTTAAGTGAATTTCTTCTTTCCAGGGTTGCTGGAAAAGATCTACGAAAGGCCCCAGGAATTGAGACAAAGTTATTGGCTTTAGGGGACACTTTCCCATGAATTTAGTAAGCCTGAGGGGCATCACAGGGAAGGCCTTGGCTTGTCAAATTATATGATTATCTCGCCAAACATTTCAATAAATTTAGTTCAGATTAAAGAGCCAAGAAGTACTTATGAGTAGAAAGAAGAGGTTGGAAGGTTAACTTAATCATATATATATATATATAAACACACATACACACACACACATATATATAAACTGAATTTAAATTTGAACACGTCCTCCCCAACTCCTTTTCCACCACCAGTGTAAAGATCTTTACCTTAGACTGTTTAAGTGAAAAGGGTTGTTGCATAATATATGATAAAGATTTTGAAGTTACTAACTGAACTCAGTGTAAAAGATTTATCTAACACTCTAACATAGAGAGGCAAACTACCACCTTATTTTTCTTTTAATAAAACCACTCTTTGGCAGTATAGCCTATGTTTCTATTTGAATCTCCACCCCACCCCCCCGCCGACTTTGCTCATACAGACAAAGAAAGGAAGATATTTCCTCCATTTTTTCCCCCAAGATATTTCTACCTGAACGTGGGCACTTCTGCCAGGGAAAGCAGAATTCAGACCTGAGGGCATTTATTCCCGTCTAAGCATGTCTCTGCCACAAACAGCAAAGCAGGAGGCCTATCTTCATTATCAAATTCAAATTTTGCAGAGAGACAAGATAAAACTATTCATCATTTAAAAATGCTCTTACACAAAGAATACATATGAAAGTAGCTTGTTTTAAAAGAATCAGGTTCCTCAGAAGGAGAATCATTTGAAATATGCATCCTAGTAGCTTAAATGTATCACTGGGAGTAATGAATTTCTTTCCCAGAGCAACTGTAAAAGTCAGTGAACTCAATTCTCTTGACTTAAAACACTTATCAAAAATAAGTTGATAACATTCCTTTTAACAACCCTGTGAGCCTTTGTTATTTACTCCCTACTGATGAGGAAAAGTAAAGACAGAACGGTTAAGATGCCTTAGCTAAAGTCAAATGGCAAAACAGGAAAGGGCAGGGCAAACTAAGGATACCGCCAAATCCCTAATTTGTTTTCTGGTCACCCTTCCAAGAGAGCTCAAAATCCTATTATTCTTTGCCATAAAGATCTGACTAATCTTCAGACTATGCAGTGGTAAGCAAAGATACAAGGTAGGGTCTGAAAGAGACAAAGATAATAGATCATTGTCTGCCTGAAGTGACTTTTATTTGGCTAAAGACTTCAGTGGGACTACAAACCATGCCAAAGACAACAGATAAACAGTAGGAATGGGAGGCAATTTGATTTCCAGATTAAGATCAGTTAGGGTTGTCCAGCCTTGGCAGACAGAACAAAGATTTTCAATGTAATACATACAAACTACACAACTTTTACTGCTTCCTTTGTTAATATCTTTACTGCCAATAAGGCAATGATAAATGACATGCCTTTGAAAGAAATAGTTAGTGCAACTAAGAAAAATGAAAAGGGACAGAGAGAAGAAAAAAGAGGTAGAGAAGGGTAACGGAAGAAAGAACTGAGAACAGCTATAGGAGGTTGACTACATGTGCAGAGAGATGAAGAAAGAGGAGTCTCATTCTACATTTTGACATTGTTTTACCAAGTTTGACTCTGTAATGTACAAATCTTCCCTGTCTTTACATATGTCCTTTCAGCTAAGATTTTGACACTATACATCTATAACGCCATTAAGAGATGAAAGAGGAAATAAAACTACATTTGCAGTATTTCTTTAAAGGAAGAAGAGTGGAAAAAAAGGAAAAAAATAGGGAAGAAAGGAAGGGTGGGAGGGAGGGAAGGCAGGGAGGGTTAGAAAGTGTTAGAATAATTGTTACCATTTATTGAGGGGCTACTATTTGCTACGTAGTCTAATAAACATTTTCTAAATCTTATTTCCAATTTTCAAAAAGCCCCATATTAATTCTCAACAATATCTCATGAGAAAGATATTCTCCCTTTCCCTCCTTCCTCCTTCTCCTTCTCCCTCTTTTCTTTTTTTTAATTGAAATATAGTCAATTTACAATATTATTCAGGAATATAACACAGTGATTCGATATTTTTATAGATTATACTCTATTAAAAGTTATCACAAAATAATGGCTATATTTCCCTGTACTGTACAATATAACCCTGTCACTTATTTCTTTTATACATAGTAGTTTGTGTCTCTTAATCCCATACCCCTATCTCTCCTTCCCTCTCCCCACTGGGAACCTCTAGTTTGTTCTCTATATATATCTGTGTCCTTCTCTCTCTTTTCTGTCTTTCTTTTCTCTATTTTTGTTGAGGAACAAAAGACACTTTAAAATATCTAGCATGATATCACATGAACACTTTACCAAGATCTAATTCAAATGCTGGAATAGCAACGCCAGGATAATATTAGGGGTACCTGGCCCACGGATGCCTATTGCAAATAAGAATTGAGATTTCATTCATAACTTAGTAAGACAACTTTGTGGAGATGGTTGAAACTTAGGTCAATAAATAACCCTACTTGTCTGAAGAACAAAGTGTTCATGAGCCTTTGTCATTACCCTTGTTAACAAGGGTTACAAGTTACCTAGTTAAAGTAGATGTCTAATACAATGCCTGGCACAGAGTAGTCCCTAACAAAATGCTCACTGAATAAAAGAATTAATAACTATAGTGCAGAAAGACCTATTAAGTGGGACTTTGTGACTTTAGCTGCAACCTGGCCAAACACATGCTTCAAAGATGTCAAAATGTCCTTAACACTTTTACCAATATTATAATAACAAGAGATCCAGAAAAGAACTATGTTAGGAATACTAACTTTTCTGGAAACAGTGAAAAATCAGAAATACTTACCAACTCCCCTATTTTTTATTTCCTGTGATGTGTTTTGGCATATTGAATTACACGCTCACAGGCAGTCTTGTGGAAACACCACCTTTTCTGCTAAACTATCCAATACTTGAAAATATGGAGGCCTGCAGGTAAAGCGAGAAGATTGTTGCACAAGGAATCAGTTGAGATGGCAATCATTCATTGTTATGAATTATCTATGTCCTTAATCAAGTCACTGTACCTGCCAGTGGCCTTAGAATCCCCAAGAAAATGAAGTGTTTGGACTAAAAGAATCATAATTTTCCATCAGCTTTCTTCTTTCTTGAAGTATATGGTTGAAAGAGAAACTAATGCTATCCCTGTTCACCTTCTCCTTTATTAACAGATCCCCTAAATTGTGTCAAAGTGAAGAGAATACTATATTCCTTAGCCTCCTTTGCAGATGGGGATGATGAATTAAATCTGAGTAGTTTCGGGGAAGGATTTCCAGAAATAGCATTTTGTCCCTCTGCTCTCTCTCTTATTTCTTGCCTGGAAATATGACTGTAATAGTTGGAGCTCCAGAAGCCATATCATGATTCTGAGAATAGGAATCACAAGCTAAGAAATGATTGAAGAACCCTGGATTGGGCTTTCCTGCTGGCGCAGTGGTTGAGAGTCTGCCTGCCGATGCAGGGGATGCGGGTTCGTGCCCCGGTCCGGGAAGATCCCACATGCCGTGGAGCCGTGGCTGCTGAGCCTGCGCGTCCGGAGCCTGTGCTCTGCAACGGGAGAGGCCACAACAGTGAGAGGCCCGCATACCGCAAAAAAAAAAAAAAAAAAAAAAAAAAAGAACCCAGGATTATTAATGGCTTCCTGATATTATCATACCTGTGCTGAGCTGATGTTGAGTTTTTAATATTCATGTTTATTAATTTTATCTTGAATGTGAACATGAGGTGCTGTGGATCAGACTGATTCCTTATTAATTACCTTGCAGTAACTAAGTTTATCACTCTACCTCCTCTTGCCCAGGCCTTAAACTCTGGAGTGACCAGGTGAAAGTCAGGTCAAACGTCCAATGTTGATAGTTAGATAGTCCATAGAGCAGGAACAGATAATAGATTTTCTCCAGTTATATTCAGGAAAGAGACAGCCATTACTCATCCAGAAAGGGGAGGCGAAAAATTTTGCTGATAGGATGATAATCCCTTTGAAATGGGACGGCAAGTGTCCTGAGTTCTTACCCTAACCTTTTTGGAAGGTAAATATATCTTTCCAGGGGCCAGATAAACCACTGGGTATCTTTTGTGACTTTTAAGAGAGAAAGATGTCTCCAACTTCTGAGCTTCATCTCTTTTTAAAATGGAAATGCCTAAGGAGGTATTGCTCCAGTCTTCCTAACACCTTGGCTCTTAACTTTGGGACCTAGTCCAGGCTGGAACCATTTGGTTCTCTCAGATCAGAGCAATTAACTAGATAAATAGCTACAAATCTAATTCTCATGGTAAGTAAAGAGTAAAATGTTTCTAAGGAACATGAAAGCAAGCATTTTCTGCCTTCATATTATATCAATACCTGTGACTAGGGAGGCTAGGGCTTTTTACAAGAGTTCTGGAAACTACAGAAAACTTTTATTTCTCCAAGCAAGCTACATCTACACTTCTACAAAAAAGAATAAACCCTTATGTGTTTAAGCCACTGTAATCACATTTTTGTTACTAGCATCAAAACAAACTCCTAGGGCTTCCCTGGTGGTGCAGTGATTGAGAGTCCTCCTGCCGATGCAGGGGACACGGGTTCGTGCCCCGGTCTGGGAAGATCCCACGTGCCGCGGAGCAGCTGGGTCCGTGAGCCATGGCCGCTGAGCCTGTGCGTCCGGAACCTGTGCTCCGCGATGGGAGAGGCCACAACAGTGAGAGGCCTGCGTACTGCAAAACAAAACAAAACAAAACAAAACAAAACACAAAACCAAACTCCTAGTTGATTCAACAGTTGACTCTGAAGTATCAAGAATTTAGATGAAATCCAGCTTTCAGCTCATAGGACAAGTGACCATCATAGTGCTAGAAACATACCAAGCACTGAATACAGGATTGTTGAATGCATGAAGAGATAAATGAATTAATTCACAACCAGTAGAAGCCACCCAAACTATCTATATTACACAGCAAGCAATGATAAAAGCACAGGACACAATATGACTGTCCTGTTTGGATTTTCCTTGCAGTTCTGGTTTTATTTCAACCCTAATCCTACACACATGCATTTTTCTTTAGAAACATTCAATATTACTACCCCAGTATTCACCTGACTGATTCAACGGTCCATTTAAATGTCGCTTCTTCAGGAACAAGTTGCAAAGGTATCTTGACTTAAGTTATTTTACTATTCATTACTTTAACACTCTTTATTTAATTTGTTGAAGAACTTATCACGTTAAAACTGCCTATATCACAGCTAGTTTGAAAGCTCAGTGAGAATCAAGGACATGTTCATATTACAAGTGACTAAATTCCCAGAATCTAGCTCAGTGCCTGTCTTCTCCACGTATTTATAAAGAAATGACTTTCTCTCTCCCTCTCTCTCTCAACATGTTAATCATAATTTTCTAACAATAGTCAGCAAATGGTCGGCCACAACTTTGGAGGCATTTTTCAGAGTGCATTATTTTCTGGCCAGGAATCACTGTCCTATAGCTGTCTACTTTGCAAGGTGGCAGTGGACAAAATTACACTCTGCAAAGGAGACAGGAGCAGATGATACAGCCTTAGGCTTGAGAACTGATTTCCTGCTTCAAATGTTTCCTGATTGAAGATTGCACACCTAGGAGGTGAGATGAGAGAGCTATTTTATAAAAGTGTCCAGCAGATATACTGCAGTAATTCCCACTGTATTCATCATTTACTGAATTGCTCACACACCAGAGGTATAATCCAATGTAAATGATCTCATCACCCATCAGTATGAGGGCTCACAAATCCAACTTGGCCTCAAGCTAAAACTTGACATTTCAAGGTTCTCAAATCCACAGTAAGTAAGCAGTATATTGATGACTTCCAAACGTCCCTTCTGAAACAGCCCCAGCTTTTGAGAAATGCAGGTGTTTGGGATCTAGAAACAGAAGTGGCCAGCTGCCCTTGAGGTACTTGGGGCACAGTTCCAAATTTCCTATCCCTGATTTGGCCCTGAGAGGGAAACATTTTGTGCAAAAGATAATGGAATTGACACCATTTGCATTCTGCTCATACACATACTAAAGAATGAAATTTAAAAGGCTCATTTTAAAGTATCCCTTCTTGCAGTTTCACTGGCATTGCTGTATGTGGGAAGACATAAGGCATTCTCATGCTTTGAAATCAGAACACCACAAAGATTCACCAGAGATTGTCAGGGACCTTGAGGGTCCATCTACGCATGAACCCACTCCAATAAAGTGTTACTGAACTTGAGGTAAGTCCACTAACCTTTCTCAGTCTGTGTTTCTTGATTATGACAAAAGAGGACCAGGCTAAATTGTTATAAATCTCCTTGTAATCTTCTGTAAATCAGAAGATTACACAACTCTGAACAAGATTATATTTAGAGTAATTTCATTTAGGGCTATTATTGGTCATCCCCTCCCTCAATTAATTCCCTGTAAATTGTGTGGTGTAATGGACAAAACTTGGGCTTGTCATATATACCTACAATCTAGTTCTTGCTCTGCCACAATACTTCCTAGCTATGTGATCTTGGACAAAACAGTTATTCTCCTTTTCAGATTTTATTATTATTTTTTTTACTGTTGAGTCTGTTACCATAACAGGCAAGGTAAAATGTGCTGTACAAACAAAACTGTCAGGTGTTCTTGTATATGCTAGAAGTGACTAATTGCAATCCTAGCTGTGGACTGAAGGGAAAATAAGCTTAACTTGAATCAAATAACAGATTTACTTATAGGAACCATACTCTGCTATCTCCTTATTATAACTTGGAAAATTATAATTGGGGTGAAGCATGGATATAGAATCTTTGTGTTTGTTACTGAATGCTTTTCTCTCTTTTATATGGTAAATGGGAAAAAAGTATAGATGGTTATTTGTAGAAACATACCTAATTTCAAGGGCATAAAGAAGTCGATTTTACTTCTCCATGTGTTTTCTTACTAACATCTAAACTCCTTTTAATGGGTAAATTCAATAGTCATATACTTTTCAAAGAAATAGAGACTATTCTGGAGGAGCTAGCTCACTGAGAAATTCAGAAAAAGGTAGAAATGATTGAGTTCAGTTTTCTTGCAAAGAATAAGTTTATATAAGAAAAAGAGAAGAGTCTACATAGGTTTCCTGAAAAGGGAGTGATGCAAGTTTACAATTAGAGACATGATTGAAGATTTAAATTGGAATAGAAAAAGACTGTCTTATTAATTGGCTGAAAATAGTTCAGTCCATTAATAACCAAGGATGCACTGAGATTTCTAAAACTATTGCTCATTTTCTAATTAAACCTGAAACTATTCTTGTGAAGTGTCCAGGAGCCAGCAGTAATTATCCCCATTTTGTGAATAAAAGAACACAGTGTCTGAGAGGTGAGGCAGTTTAAGGGTATAATCAAATCAGTAACACTTAAGAGCAAATGCAGAAGGTGATGAGTAGAGAGTGCCTTCTTCTTTGCATGTAGATACTGATAAATAGACAAATAGGCTGGAGTATGGTAGACAAAGTTGGATTTAAAACCAGAAAACTTAAAGGTAAGTGTAGTGTTTTCCAACTCATAAAGACCAGATTTGGGGTAGGTTACTTACATTATCTACACTATCTATGAGTTGGAAATAACAGCAATCACTTTCTAGCATTGTGGAAATGAATAAATGAGAATACATATGTTTGACATGATGGAGTAGTGATAGGGAACTCATGGCTCCCCCTTTTCTTGCCAACTCTTCCTGCAATGAGGAATGCTTGCCTGAAGTGATCAAGACCAGGAAGTCAATTCAGGCTCAATCTTAGCAGGTGGCACTTCCCAAGGATTTATAAGATTAATGCCCATAAATTTATAAGATTAATTCAGTTTCTAATCAGGATCTGAGCACTCAAAGTATGGAGTCTCCCTATTAAAATAAGAAGATGTCTATACCAAGTATCTTTTTCTCACTATATAAGAACTTCTGGGAGAGTTTAAGCCTCCCAGAGTAACCTGAGTAAATTCTAAGTCAACTGTCTTTACTCTTCCATTTTACATAAAAAGACAATGAGGCCCAGACATACCCAAATTAACAAAAATAAGAAGGCTAAGACTGAATTCTCTATCTCTTTCCTCTAAGATTACAGCCCTATCACATACCTACCACTTGACATTTTGAAAGTCAAATACATTCTTCCAAGTACAGAAAAGGAAGATGGACTTGAACCTCCCTTGGCCACCCAAAAAATAAATGTTCAGGATAGGCTGCCTGAGCCAGCAATATTCCTCCTTGGTAAAAGCTAAACTGTCAAGAAGTGTGAAATATAGAATCTACAGCTCCATCCTCTATAGTATAGAAAATATCATGGAATTGTACCAAGATGCCAAAAGAAAGTCTCGCATAAATGGCAAATAATGTAAGTCATACACACAGACTTCTACGCATGGTTTAGTCTAGCTCCTTAGAATTCCGCTTGTGGTTTGAGGTCAAAAGCCTTGAGGAATAATATTCATTTGTCTTGATTTCTTTCTTATGTGCATATCTTCCCTTCAGGGCCCGTGTAGAAATGGGTCAATATCAAGAATCAGGTAATCCTTGATCCTAGGGTTAATACCAACTTAAAGTCCTAAACAGAACAAGCATATACAAAATCCCCCTGTGAAATGTAAAGTGCAATCTAAAATTTCACTCCTAAACCCACACCTTCCCTTAAGATTTCTCAGTTCTTTTCATAAGGAAGAAAGTGATACATTTTAATTCCCTTTAACATTTTTTACTGAGCTAAGTGCAATTCCACTACTGGCTGGGTGGATATTCTCAGTTATAACAGCAACAAAGATAGAAGGTTGTGAAACCATGTACACTGTTAATAAACCAAATTATCAAATCTAATGATCTAACTCCAAAAGATTTTCCAAATGATGATATAATGTTTTGCAAGATTAATCAAGTGATTCTTTTGCTGGCGGTTTCTGTTACTCTTTGTCTTCCTCCATTCAATCCATGCCATTTGGGACAGGGATGGTTAAATAGAAGAGCGCAGAATGAAAAGGTAAATTCTCAGCCATTAAGCTTCAAAATATGCTTTTGAAATACATGACAGAGACAAATTTTTTAGGGGAAAAAACTTTTAAGTTGTAAGAAACTTGGCTTTGAATAACAAGACCAGAATCCTGACAGTTCAAGGAATAAACCCTATACAAAACAATAGACACAGAAGAATAAGTGATCAGTTTAATATTTTTTTCCAAAAACCCATACAAAATGAAGACCTGAAATTAGAATTGAGATACAGCCAAAGGCAAGAGAATTAGAACTTGGTATATGCCCCAGGAAAGGAACCTATACTACATTTTTCTAATAACTTCTTCCTCAGACTAATTTCCACGGTCAGGTATATAAAGAGATTCTTAAATGAATTTTAGGATGCAAAAATACAAGGAACTTGTATACTTCACCTTGCGCAAATTCCTGGGACTTGTGAAGTCGATAAATATCTTTTGCCAACATGGCATAAGGACCTATATAAGTTTCCTTAGGGCTGCTATAATACCCCCACAAACTTAGTAACGTGAAATAACAGAAATTTATTACCTCACAGTTTTGGAGGCTAGAAATCCCAAATCAAGGTGTCAGCAGGGCTTTTCTCTCTCTGAGACTCTGAATAGAATCCTTCACTTCCTCTTTCTAGTGTCTGGTGGTGGCCAGCAATCTTTCATGTGCCCTGACTTTGTAGATACATCATTCCAACATCTGCCTCTGTAGTAACATGGCTGTTGCCTTCCTGTCTGTGTCTTTTTTCACACTATCTTCTTATAAAGACATCAGTCATATTGGATTAGGGCCTACTCTAATGAACTCAATTTAATTAGACCTACAAAGATCCTATTTCTAAATAAGATCACATTCACAGACAGGAGAGTTTGGGACTTCAACACATCTTTTGGGGGGTTCACAAATCAACCCATAAAGGGCCATAGAATAAAAATTGTTGCCTGATATGTTTAAATGAAAGTTCTTAGACAACTGCAGAGAGCTTTTAGTAGCCCGGAGGGAAACTTGAAACCAACCAATTATTTCCATACCCGCAAAGAGTAATATGCAAGTGGTGAGAAAGAGTCTGGAACTATGGAGGATTCATCATAGGGATAATGTACCGCATTTTATGTGCCCAGACACCATTTTAGAACATGAATTTCTCAGCAGATGGAAGGGTATACATAATGAGGCCCATGACCAGATGGGGTGACATAAATTTAACAGGATATCAAGAGGGATAGATGACTAAGAATTACAATGTCCTACTCTACTTCCATTGATGCCGTAACACTACTTGAGACCTTCTGAAAGTAGATCTTAGATGTACCCTGGAGATAAACTGGAAAAACCCTGAATTGACTGAAAACCACTGAATTGAATGAATGAATTTACCTCAGATTGACTACGATTAAATATTTTCACACTAGAAGAAATGAGAGGCTCAAGAAAAAATTGTCATGTCTTCAAAGAAACAAAGAAAGCACCATTTCGTGGCACTCTTCATTTGTGATCTGAGATTTATATGTGTTACCTGTATAATAAAGTGGAAAAACTCTCTGAGATGCACTGGGCAAGAATATAGCAATACAGAAACTGTCTTTCATAGGACATGCTGCCAATGTGAAAATAAAAACATATTAGAGGGAAACACTGAAACATGGAGAACTGTAATTTCGCAGGAATCCTGTAGACTCTAAAGTATGTATCATAGAGGTAAAAACTATAATCAAACCTGGTTGCTTTTACTCTGGCAGTATCTATCATTTTTATTTCGGTAAGGAAAGATCGTTTGCACTACATTGATCAGGGTATAGTTTCTAAAGGCAGATTCACTGTACACACACAGCTCACACTCCATGAAATTGTGAACATTATATGTGATTAAAAAAAAAAGATACCATGTTTGTAAGTGGATTTATTTACCTGAAACATGAAGTAGATAAAACCACAACAGGTTTGCTGATATGGAGATTAGAAAATAAGAGAGATAGCTTTATATATAATAAATTTATGTGCAAGTCTCAGCTCTTACTAACTGATTGATTTGGGGCAAGTCACTTAATATTCACAAACCTTGGTGTCCTAAGGTGCCAAATGGCCATAATAATAGTACTAACCTCATATAGTCAGGAGGTTTAAATGAGATAACACGCATGTAGCACTCAGCACAGTGACAGGCACATAGTAGGCATCTAATAAGTGTTTGTTATTATTTTTATTCATTGTTTTTGCTCATCCAAATTAAGTGCTGTCTTCAAAATGACAACTGAAATAAGACAGTTGTATTTTTGTCTCAGTTTTAGAATTGTCTAATTATGTAATCTTGGATTTCTCAACTGAACTTCCAATCCTGCATATGTAACATGACTAGATTGGCTACTGGATGGCCTATAATGCCATGTCCGAGTCTGAAATTATATTGTTATAGGCATAGACAGTTGATGAGACACAGCTGCCTTAGAACTGTACCATTTTCTAGCTTTACAAGACTTTAACAATTACCTCATATCTAACCAAACCCAAGAATAGGTAAGGAAATAAGGTCCTGACCAGCCAAGTGACTTACAAAGGATTTCCTACTATTCATTCACATTTTCCACAATCCTTGATTCACTGGCCTTGATACCTACTTCTAAACATAGAGTATTATCCTTCTTTGTTATTAAAAGCAAAATTAGAGTTTTAAGCTAATCATTTAGTTACCACTTCTAGTTCTGTCAGGATGTCACAGTTTCCCTGTCAGCTCAAATTCAGCAATTAATGAGTGCCACTGTTGTTGTTTCTTCATTTCCCTTTTAGACACATAGTGTGTAAGACTCCCAGTCAACCTGTACTCTGAAGTCATCATTGTCTTCTTATACATACTTTCTTTTCTGTTCCTACTGAATCAATACGGCCATTATCACACTTCTGTTGTCTGTCCATGTTCATCTTCTTCTAAGTTTCAGCAACGTGAAGCCAGGGCCCATGATTTATTTACGCTTATGCCAGTATTTAGTATAATGCCTGGAGAATAGTTATAAATAACTATTTATAGTATCACTTAATAAATGAATGAGCCAGTGAATTTTATTACGTTGAATCATATAAAATTGTCTTTTTGTAGTTAAAAAATGAACAAAGATAAAAAACTTCAACTTACAGAGCAAATGCCAATTATAGACCTAATTTCTAACTCTTCATTTAACTGAGACAGATTTCAATATTGATGAAAGTATGTTATTCAATTCTCAGCTTTCCTTTTTTCTTCCACTTAAGCCCTTTCTGATTTCTACTTTAATCCTATTCTAGGACTATGCCTCAGTTAAGTTTTGTTCTTTTATTCAGTGAATCAGTCATTTGAAAAATATTTATGAGCATATTTGAAACAGGAACTGTGCTAGGCTCTAGGGATACAATTTTGAACAAAACCAAACATGGTTCATGTTCTAATGTAGGTTTTAGCCTACTTAGACAGACATTAATAAAATAATCACAATTACATATAGAATTGTACACTAGAAAAAGGAATATTGTGTTAGGAGAATGCATAATAAAACAATCAATCATACAATTGAGAGGGTCAGTTATGGCTTCCTTGAGAAAGTGACTCAAGTTGAAAATTTAAGGATAAATTGAATGAATCAGACTTAATACATACTGCAATAATATTTCTGTTTATAAAAATTGAGCCACTAGATACTATTTCAAGTTTAGCTCCATACAATCAATTTTTGACAGTGAACAATATATACAAAGTAATGGGAAAGAAAATAGTACATGTGAGAAAGTGAGAGAAAGTCAGTATGACTGAAGGATCTCTGATAAGAAAAGTATACAGAGACCAGAATATCTGGGGTCTTCTAAGCCATAGTTAATCTTAAGAGTGATGGGAAGGTATTTAAAGTTTTATAGCAAGTGGATGCCTTAATTATATGTGCATTTTTATTATATCACTCTGTCTGCAGTATATATGATAGTCGGGGGAAAGTAATGTGAAAATTCAGTTAACTGGACTACTGTAATAGTTACTGTGAAAAATCAAGTGGCATTAACTACAATGATGGTAACGGTAGTGATGGAGATTGGTGAATGGTAGTGGTGGTGATAGACTTGAGAAGCATTTAGGTTACACATTTGATGGAAGATAACAATGGATTAACTCTGGACATTAAGGATAAGAAAGAAGTCAGATGTGACTGGAAAATGTTATTTGGAAAATATAAAATCAGTTTTGGACATGAAAAGTTTGAGTTTCATTTCAGACATCTAAATGGAAATGTTGAGTATGCAGTTGGATAACCATATCAGAAACTGAGAGTTAAGGTCTGAGATAGATACAGATATAGACATATAGATGTATGTGGGGGTGGGGGTCATTATGAAGTACATGACAACTGAAGAATATATTGTGCATGAGATGGGCAAAGCACCAGTGAGAACAGGACCTTGAAGAGTTCAACATGTGGTGACAGGCAAGAGGAAAGTGAAAAGGAAAGGAAAATAAATGAGAAGCGCTCATAGATAAACATGAAAGAATAGAGGAGTCTGATGCCTTAGAAGCTTAAAGAAAACTAAGTTTTCAGAGGGTAGAGTGGTCAATTATGTCAAATTTTGCAGTGGATCAAGTTAGATGAGGATTATAAAAGTTATTGAATATGGTTAATTTAGGTCATGTGTCAGCATAGAGAGAGCTATTTTAATTTAGTCAATCTAACAGATTGGGTTATGGATGAAGTAAGTTATGAGAAAATAGAGATTTTAAGTATAGATAATTCACTGAGGAAATTTCATGGGGAAATAGAGAAGAGAAAAAAGATAGGGTGAAATTTGAAGAAATGTATGGAGAGAAGAAAGTTTTTTGATAGAATAAACCTTATTTAAAAATAGATATAGATAGATCAATAGGTCAAGCTTCAGTAGAGAATTTTATTTAACAATCCAATTGAAAAGGAGAAAGAGGACAGGGGTCAAACAATAACATAAGATTTTTGAGAATTCAGTAAAGAATATGGTGGGAAGGACAAGTGAAGTGATTGAGGAAAACTTATATAACAAGATAAAAAACAGTAATATATACATTATAAAATACTGACTACTGTAATAATAATAAGATGATGGTGATGATTATTATTGCTATTGTTTAGTGCTTACTATGTGCCAGTCACTATTCCAATCACTTTACACATTAGATGGGGATATAGGTAGCCTGTAGGCTTGATAACAAAAGGTTGAAAGCATTTCCTTCTGATGGCTTTATTATTCCTTATACAGTAAGAAGTGAGGTCATATGCTAATAGTGGTGGGATAATGGGCTTGACGAGGAGAGGTTGCCAGAAATCTGAGAAGCATGACTAAGTTTAAAAGTCATAAAAATGAGAACGAGTTGAAAACAGAAATATAGTGGAACTGTGAGGCAATGTTTTGGACCTACCTGAAGCTGTTGATCATGAATTTATAGTGATATCAATCTGCTTTGTGGTGTCACTTTCTCTAATATTGCTCAGTAGCTCAGATTTAAAAGAAAAAGGGAACCCTGGTACAGTGTTCATAGAAATGTAAACTGGTGCAGTCACTATAAAAATAGTATGGAGTTGCCTCAAAAAATTAAAAATAGAACTACCATATGATTCAGCTATTCTACTTCTGGGTATTTGTTTCCAAAGAAAACAAAAACACTAATTTGAAAAGATATATCCACTCCTATGTTCACTGCAGCATTATTTACAATAGTCAAGATATCAAAACAACATAAGTATCCATCAATGGATGAATGCATAAAAAACATGTGATATAGGACTGAGCCAGAGGAGATTAAGACGGCAGAGTAGGAGGACGCAGCCCTACCTCCCACCACTAACATATCAAAAATACAGCTACATGTGGAGAAATTCTCTCAGAAAACACACTGGACACAGGCTGAAAGTCTCCTATACAACCAAGACTGTAAAAAAGACCCACAATGAGTTGGGTAGGAGGGAAGAGAAGTGACCAGCTCAGACCTGACCCTCAGGGCTTCCGCTCCAGTGACTTGGGACCTGACCCCATCCCAAATAGTGGGGTGTTGGCCACTGAGCAAAGGAGAAGCCCTGGTTCATAGCTGGCTCTGGCTCTACCCAATCCACCTCCAGTCCTACCTAACAGCATGGTGATAGCTGCCAGCCCACCCTGGGGGTGACATGACTCAGGATCACTTCAGATCCAGCCCTCCCATCAAAGCCACTGGACACACACAGATTGTATAGGAACACTCCCACACAAGGACACCCCTTCAAGACTGGGATAGGTAACTGTTTGACCTAATTTCATAGAGAGAGGAAGGTAAGCAAAATGAGAAGACAGAGGAATTTGTTCCAAACAAAAGAACAAGAAAATAACCTTGGGAAAAAAACACTGAAAAATTTATCTGGTAAATTATGTAACTGAAATAAAAAACACACTAGAAGGAATGTACAGCAGACTAGGTGGTATAGAAGAATGCATAAGTGATCTGAAAGACAGAAGAGAAATCACTCGATAGATACAGATATAGACATATAGATGTATGTGGGGGTGGGGGTCATTATGAAGTACATGACAACTGAAGAATATATTGTGCATGAGATGGGCAAAGCACCAGTGAGAACAGGACCTTGAAGAGTTCAACATGTGGTGACAGGCAAGAGGAAAGTGAAAAGGAAAGGAAAATAAATGAGAAGCGCTCATAGATAAACATGAAAGAATAGAGGAGTCTGATGCCTTAGAAGCTTAAAGAAAACTAAGTTTTCAGAGGGTAGAGTGGTCAATTATGTCAAATTTTGCAGTGGATCAAGTTAGATGAGGATTATAAAAGTTATTGAATATGGTTAATTTAGGTCATGTGTCAGCATAGAGAGAGCTATTTTAATTTAGTCAATCTAACAGATTGGGTTATGGATGAAGTAAGTTATGAGAAAATAGAGATTTTAAGTATAGATAATTCACTGAGGAAATTTCATGGGGAAATAGAGAAGAGAAAAAAGATAGGGTGAAATTTGAAGAAATGTATGGAGAGAAGAAAGTTTTTTGATAGAATAAACCTTATTTAAAAATAGATATAGATAGATCAATAGGTCAAGCTTCAGTAGAGAATTTTATTTAACAATCCAATTGAAAAGGAGAAAGAGGACAGGGGTCAAACAATAACATAAGATTTTTGAGAATTCAGTAAAGAATATGGTGGGAAGGACAAGTGAAGTGATTGAGGAAAACTTATATAACAAGATAAAAAACAGTAATATATACATTATAAAATACTGACTACTGTAATAATAATAAGATGATGGTGATGATTATTATTGCTATTGTTTAGTGCTTACTATGTGCCAGTCACTATTCCAATCACTTTACACATTAGATGGGGATATAGGTAGCCTGTAGGCTTGATAACAAAAGGTTGAAAGCATTTCCTTCTGATGGCTTTATTATTCCTTATACAGTAAGAAGTGAGGTCATATGCTAATAGTGGTGGGATAATGGGCTTGACGAGGAGAGGTTGCCAGAAATCTGAGAAGCATGACTAAGTTTAAAAGTCATAAAAATGAGAACGAGTTGAAAACAGAAATATAGTGGAACTGTGAGGCAATGTTTTGGACCTACCTGAAGCTGTTGATCATGAATTTATAGTGATATCAATCTGCTTTGTGGTGTCACTTTCTCTAATATTGCTCAGTAGCTCAGATTTAAAAGAAAAAGGGAACCCTGGTACAGTGTTCATAGAAATGTAAACTGGTGCAGTCACTATAAAAATAGTATGGAGTTGCCTCAAAAAATTAAAAATAGAACTACCATATGATTCAGCTATTCTACTTCTGGGTATTTGTTTCCAAAGAAAACAAAAACACTAATTTGAAAAGATATATCCACTCCTATGTTCACTGCAGCATTATTTACAATAGTCAAGATATCAAAACAACATAAGTATCCATCAATGGATGAATGCATAAAAAACATGTGATATAGGACTGAGCCAGAGGAGATTAAGACGGCAGAGTAGGAGGACGCAGCCCTACCTCCCACCACTAACATATCAAAAATACAGCTACATGTGGAGAAATTCTCTCAGAAAACACACTGGACACAGGCTGAAAGTCTCCTATACAACCAAGACTGTAAAAAAGACCCACAATGAGTTGGGTAGGAGGGAAGAGAAGTGACCAGCTCAGACCTGACCCTCAGGGCTTCCGCTCCAGTGACTTGGGACCTGACCCCATCCCAAATAGTGGGGTGTTGGCCACTGAGCAAAGGAGAAGCCCTGGTTCATAGCTGGCTCTGGCTCTACCCAATCCACCTCCAGTCCTACCTAACAGCATGGTGATAGCTGCCAGCCCACCCTGGGGGTGACATGACTCAGGATCACTTCAGATCCAGCCCTCCCATCAAAGCCACTGGACACACACAGATTGTATAGGAACACTCCCACACAAGGACACCCCTTCAAGACTGGGATAGGTAACTGTTTGACCTAATTTCATAGAGAGAGGAAGGTAAGCAAAATGAGAAGACAGAGGAATTTGTTCCAAACAAAAGAACAAGAAAATAACCTTGGGAAAAAAACACTGAAAAATTTATCTGGTAAATTATGTAACTGAAATAAAAAACACACTAGAAGGAATGTACAGCAGACTAGGTGGTATAGAAGAATGCATAAGTGATCTGAAAGACAGAAGAGAAATCACTCAATCAGAAAAGCAAAAAGAAAAACAAATTTAAGAAATAAGAACAGTTTAAGGGACCTCTGGGACAACATCAAACATACAAACATTCACATTAAGGAGTCCCAGAAGGAAGAGAGAGAAAATGTCAAAAATGTATTTGATGAACTTATGTCAGAAAACTTCCCAAAACTGTGGAAGGAAATAGATATCCAACTACAGGAAGCACAAGGCCCAAACAAAGTCGACCCAAAGAAGCCTACGCTAAGATGTATCTTAGTTAAAATGGTGAAAGTTAAAGGTAAAAAAATAATTCTGAAAGTGGCAAGAGAAAAAGCAGTAAAATCTATTTACACCAATGGACAGATCATCCAGACAGAAAATCAATAAGGAAATAGTAGGCTTAAATGACACATTAGACCAATTGGACTTAACAGATATGTATAGGATATTCCATCCAAAAACAGCAGAATGCACATTCTTTTCAAGTGCACGTGGAAAGATCTCCAGGATAGACCACATGCTAGGTCACAAAACAAGTCTCAACAAATTTAAGAGAACAGAAATTTCATCAAGCATTTTTTTCTACCCACAATTGTATGAAACTAGAAATCAATTACAGGAAGAAAAATGGGAAAAACACAAATATGGAGGAGTAAACAACATGTTACGAAAAAAACAATGGGTCAATGAAGAAATCAAAGAGGAAATCAGAAAACACCTCAATACAAATGAAAAATAAAACATAACTTTCCACAATCTATGGGACATATCAAAAGGAGTTCTAAGAGAGAAGTTTATAGTGATACAGGCCTACCTCAAGAAACAAGAAAAATCACAAACATAAAAGCTTTTGCAAAGCAAAGGCAACCATTAACAAAATGAAAAGGAAACCTACCAAGCAGGAGAAGATATTTACAAATAATATGCCTGATAAGGAGTTAATATTCAAAATGTACAAAAAACACATATAACTCAATGTCTTAAAACAAACAACCAAATTAAAAAATGAGAAGATGGGAATAGACATTTTTTTGCAAAGAAGATATATAGATGTCCAACATGCACATGAAAAGATTTTCAACATCACTAATCATCAGACAAATGCAAATCAAAACAACAATGAGATATCACCTCATGCCTATCAGAATGGCTATCATCAAAAAATTTACAAATAACAAGTGTTAGTGAGGATGTGGATAAAAGGGAACCCTAGTACACTGTTGGTAGGAATGTAAATTGTGGCAACCACTATGAAAAATATTATGGTTCCTCAAAAAACTAAAAACAGAACTACCATATGATCCAGCAATTCTGCTCCTGGGTATATATATGAATAAAATAAAAGCACAAATTTCAAAAGATATATATGCACTCTAATGTTCATAGCATCATTATTTAAAATAGCTAAAATATGGAAGCAGTTTAAGTGTCCATCAACAGATGACTGAGTAAAGAAGACACACATGGAGTATTACTCAGCCATCAAAAAAAAAAGAAATTCTGTCATTTTCAAAACATGGATGGACTTATAGAGCATTATGCTTATTGAAATAAGTCAGACACAGAAAAGCAAATACTCTACATTACCAGTTATATGTGGAATCTTAAAAATAAAACAAACGAATGAATATAACAAACAGAAATAGACTCACAGATATAGAGAACAAACTAGTGGTTACCAGTGGGGAGAGGGAAGGTGGAAGGGCAGGAAGGGACTGAGAGGTACAAATTACTATGCATTAAAAAATTAGCTATGAGGATATATCGTACAGCACAGGGAAACAGCCAATATTTTACAATAACTTTAAATGGAGTATAGTCTACAAAAACACTGAACCACTATGTTGTATACCTGAAAACAATATAATATTGTAAATCAACCATACTACAATTAAAAAAAAAATTTTTTTAAAGTAAGCAAGTATCTCTCTTCAAAAGTCTGTGATGGAGTATAGTAGGAAATAAGAGTATTTCAGCTTTTCTCCCACAGTTGATGAAACAAGAAAAGAAGAGAAGGTCTTCTACATGTACTTTGCAGGTAGAAGAAACAACTTGGGTTTTACAAAAGCACAAAGCAAGAGGTACAACATTTGGTCTGATTTTATGGACAACAGGAAGCAAATCCTGGAGTGCCTTGATCAATGACTTAAAAGTTTCTTTTTACAAAGGACCAAATTTTTCATTTAGCAGGCATAATGCAGTATTAAAATGCAAATATTCCTCCGAAGATAACTCTAGGACTTAATTGTCTACTAACATTTAATACATAAATATACATATGCTATTTGGATGGATTTCAACATGACACTTAAACCTTTCTACAATGTACCTAGTATGTCCTCATACAGACATTGCTTTAAATCATTAATATGAGATTCATTCTTTTTTTTTTTAACATCTCTATTGGGGTATAATTGCTTTACAATGGTGTGTTAGTTTCTGCTTTACAACAAAGTGAATTGGTTATACATATACATATGTTCCCATATCTCTTCCTTCATGCGTCTCCCTCCAAGTTTATTGTTTTTCAATAAATTTTGGAAGTTTTCAACCACTATTTCTTCAACTATTTTTGTCTGCTCCTTTCTCTCTCAACTCTCCTTCTGGTACTACCATTACATTTAATGTTGTTTCGAAATTCTTTGAGATTTTGTTCAGTTTTCTTCATTATTTTTTCTCTGTTTTTTGGCTTGCATAATTTCTCTTTACTTCTCTTCAAAATCACTAATTCTTTCTTCTCCCAGTTTGAATATATTGTTGAGCTCCTCTAGTGAATTTTTTTTCAGTTATTGTAGAATCTCCCATTTAGTTGTTTTAAAGTAATTTCTATCTCTTTATTGATATTTCCTATTTGGTGCAACATTTTCATCATACATTCCTTTACTTCTTTAATTATGGTTTCCTTTATTCTGTGAACTTATTTATAATGACTACTTTAAAGCCTTTTTCAGTTAAATCTAACATCTTGTCACTCTAACAAGCAGTTTTTCTTGCCTGCTTTTTCCTGGCATATGGGTCAAACACTGACATCAGAAATGATTCCTTCAATGGAGCCAAAGTTTGATTGGATTTGTTTGTGGAACAGTTTATGCCTCAGAGCATTGTGGAAAACAATAGAGCAATCAGGTCTTTATATTTTTGTACAGCTTCAAGTTATTGTGAGTGTCCTTTCACTTCAACTTGAAGGGCTTCCTTTCCCATTTCTTGTAGGGCAGGTCTAGTTCTAATGAAGTGCTTCAGCTTTCGTTTATCTGGGAATGTTTGAATTTCTCCCTCACATTTTTAATTTTAATTTTTAAAAATTTCAGTTGTGGCAAAATTTACCATCTTAACCATTCTAAGCATACAGCTCAATAGTGTTAAGCAATCTCCCACATTTTTGAAGGACAGTTTTGCTGGGTATAGAATTCTTAGATGACAGCTTTTTCCCCCAATACTTTAAATTTGTCATCTCACTGCCTTTTTTTTTGTGGTATGCGGGCCTCCCTCTGTTGTGGCCTCTCCCGTTGCGGAGCACAGGCTCTGGACGCGCAGGCCCAGCGGCCATGGCTCACGGGCCCAGCCGCTCCGCGGCATGTGGGATCCTCCCAGACCGGGGCGCGAACCCGGTTCCCCTGCATCGGCAGGCGGACGCGCAACCACTGCGCCACCAGGGAAGCCCCGATCAGATTCATTCTTGAAGCCAGGTTTTAGGGAGGATTTGGGAAAAGCAAAAAACAAAATGACACAAGAAACACAAAAGTATTTATAGAGTGCTTGGATAAGATGAAGAGTAAGAACAGCATACAAAAGGGAAACTAGGATTTTTTTCCTTATTGCCCTATTTTGCTCTCAGTACTGGACCCAATTTAAGGAGTTTTAGACTATATTTCAGAAGAAAGGAGTAATATTAACTCTTTTAATCTGCTTGGGTGTTGTTTAGTAAATTAAGACCAAAATTATCAAATAGGATGCTATCTCATTACTTCACTAAGGCATAGGTGTCTATTAAAATATACGAGTAAAATAGTTAAAATAGTTTGAACACCATAGTTACATGCGAAAAACCTGTGTAGAAAATCCCAACAGTATGATTATTATATAAGATTTTATACACATAGAATCAAACTTGTAATTACTCTGTAATTTCACACCACGCTCAAACCAGTGCTTTAAAGTTTTCTTAATTTCTGAAATACCCGTTACCACTTCTAGCCTTCTCACTTACCCTTCATTTGTGAAGAACATTTACTCTGAGTCTTAACCTCATATATTTCTTGGTGGTTTTGGGGAAATCAATGCTCAGTACCATTTCAATTACTATAGCACAATATTTAAAGAGGATGAAATTACGTATTGCTGTCATTTCATGAGTCTTACTAGAATGGCTGGAGGTTTGGGGTCCTTCAATAATCCCCATGATGTTCCATCTATTGAAAGAATGTGATTCAGTTTTAAGACTTGATTATAGCCCCATTAGATAAATTTACTTTACTTTATTGTTCTTCACTGGATGACTTGTAAGCTCAGACATGCCAATTCCCCTTCTTGAATATGAACAATGAATGTGTATGTGTGTTTGCCTACTCAGAAAAAAAGAGAATAGTTCTCCAAATTGCCTTTAAAGTCCTTGGGGTATTATATTTCTATTTAAGAATACTTGAAAAGATGGGAAATCATCATGTTTGAATAACTGTTTCTTAATTATGTTACCAATTAAAATATTAGCAGACTTTTTTGAGTTAAACTAATATTTTCACTATTAAATGCACACTAAAAGTATTCTATATTTACTCTGTTGTTATGATAATGCAATCATTGTATTAATTGCATGACAGTCTAGAGGATATGTAGACATGTTTCTGATTAATCAATTGTCAATATTTTCAAATTTCTCCCAAAGCATTTTGACATAATGTGATTATGACTGTTTTTTGGACCTCATTACGCAGAAAAGTTCCTTCTTCATTTTTTCTTTCCTCAAGTAATGGCTTTCTTATTTTACAGTGGCTTTAATAATGATCAGAAATTTACTGGACACCAATAACTAGTAACTACACCAAACATATTAGCCCTAATTAGCCCTAAAAACCAGAAATTAGTTGTTTTAGATGATAAAGCCAGCGTTAATATTGATCACCATGCTGATAAGTCCTAGTAGTAAAAATAGACAATTTGATCAACAGCAATTAGTTTTGGCTTTTTACCCACTGTAATCATCCAGATTTATTTCAGCATAGTGTTAAAATCAATGTATTTTCTATTATTTAGATTGTCAATTATTTCTTTCATCACCCAAATGAATCCTGGCCTCTGGCCTATGCATTTATAGCAGTCCAAGCACTATTGACTGCATCTTATAATAATCTACTGGTTTGGTTAGTTTAGGAATTGAGCAATGTAAGGGCAAAGGTCTCATAATAATATCACTGAATTAATTCCAAACCTGTAGGAGTTCCCCAGGTCTAAGCCCTCCTCAACGAATCAGCTGTCACAATACATAACAACCATGATCATCAAAATCATAATGTAACTCTGATTCTATTCCAAATAAACTGTAATCACATATTCTAAATTCCGTATATAGCTGACTATTGAACAACATGAGGTTTGGTGCTCTGACTCTTGAACAGTGGAAAATCCGCATATTATTTATAGTCAGCCCTCAGTATCTGCAGTTCCACATGCCCAAATTCAACCAACCGCAGACTGTATAGTACTGTAGGATTTACTTTTGAAAAAAAGTAAATATGTAAGTGGACCAGCACTGTTCAAACCCACGTTGTTGAAGGGTCAGTTCATAAATTGAAAGAGGTTAAAACTCTCCTTTATGTCTTTTCTCAGTAGACAATGAACACAAATTTATACAGTTATGATATTACTGTTTCATATAAAAACTTTCATACTTAATAGGTATGTATATCTTATGTATTTACATCAGTAAAATAAAACAGTTGTCAGTTTTCTCCTGCTTGGACCTTTTGATTACTTCTGCCTGAAAAGCCTTCATCCATACTGTCAACCTGGAAAATATCTCCTTGCTTGTCAAGAATCAGCTCACCCATCACATTTTCTGGGTCATGATCCTGAATTAACAAGTTTGGACCAGCAAGTGCTGTAGGTAATATGTACAAGGTATTCAAAGGTTGGTGAAACTCCAATCTTGCTCTTAAGAAGATCATCTCACACTGCCTGAGTTTGGGTGAGCTTCAGCAAGTTACTTATATTTTCCATGCTTCAGTATCCTCAATTTAGAAGGTGAATAAAATAGTACCTATTGTAGAGGATTGTTTTTGACACCACTTAAGAATATACGTAAATCGTTTCAAAGAAGGCCTAATACATAATGGGTGCTCAATAAATGTTAGGTATTAATAATATAATCATAAAATCAATGCATAAACATCTTTAAGGGAAAATATTAAATGTACAAAAAGAAAAGTACAAAGGAATTACAATGAGGATTCAAACATGAGAAAAGACTGTACTAATCAGTAATCAGTAAAGGTTCTATCGCTGCATATAATGTGAGCTACCTGTAATTAGCATTAGTTAATATTAAAAGACTCTATTTCCCTCTGGAACACATTTCTCAAAGTATCTTCTTCAGCTCTTTTACTGAAGCATACTGGGGTAGGCCAAGTCACTGGCCAGCAACCTTTGCTATTCTTTGTAAAATAAGTTATCACATTCATCATTGCAATAAAGAACTATGTCTATTCCAGCACCATTATCTTCCCTCAGCAGCTGATTAAAAGGTATTCTATTTTGTCATTCATGAATTTTTCTACATATTAGTGGCCAATTGTGGCAAAGACTGTTGCAAGTAACAAATAATTTGTTATCAAACTATGTGTATAGATGAAACCAAAGTCAGACATTTTCTTGAAGCTGCTTGGATTGAATGACTCACCAGGGTTCAAAGTTTACACCCATTTATTCTTAAGGGTTACTCTGTGAAGAAAAATCCAGGCAATATTTTGCAAATCTACTCTAAGATATGTTCACTCTTTGAAAGATAAATTATTTCCCCCATATTTTCTATTATTATTCAGATAGCACTTGGAGAGGGAAGCTTTTAAATAATGATAAAACTAACACTTTATGATCTATACTTGTGAATTCTTTACCATAGCCCAGGGCAATGCATGCTTTAGGCCCTGAAAGTTTTCTGTTCTGTCCCTGATTCTGATCTTTGCATCCATTTAAATCTTTTTCCAGACTTTACTGAATTAAGGTATTTAAACAGGACTGATGTTAAGTACTAAATGAGAAAAGTACTATAAAGTTAAGGAGCCCAGTCAAATGAGTTTGAAAAATAAAGATAGATGGCAACTCTTAGACAGTCTTCTGCACTTGAACCACACTGTTCATGCTTAAGTTTTGTTTGATAACTGGCTCATTTGCAGACGTACATATGCTTTGGGAGGTAAATATAATATGCTAAACATGCTGTATATACTTGGACTATGGATTTATATTGGTTCTAGGCCTTCTCAGTGAAAAAAGCCAGAGTGTGCATGCATCCCATCCCCTGCCCACCAACACACAGTTGAGAATAAACTGATACAGACTTGGAACAATAAATTTTACTTATGTTAGATCTTACATACTTTTTTCCATACTGAGAACTCTCTTTTCTAGGTTAAAAAGTACAATATAATTAAATTTTTGTGACTATTCATTTGATTTATCCCATGTTGTGTGTTGAATTTGTCTCCCAAAAGATGTTGAAGTCCTAACTTCTAGTACCTATGAATGTGACTTTATTCTGAAATAAGTCTTTGCAGATGATCAAGTTAAAATGAGGTCATCAGGGTGGGCCTAATCCAATATGACTGGGTCCTTAAGATAAATTGAAATTTAGATACAGAGATAGACACACAAAGAAGGAAGATGATGTAAAGCCACAGGGAGAACCCTACCTACAAATCAATGAATGCCCGAGGCTACCAGAGTCAGAAAACACAGTCTCCCTCACAGCCCTCAGAAGAAACCTATCATGCTGACACCTTGATTTCTTTAGGAAGAGATTATTAGGAAAATATTCTTAATTCATTTAATTTTGATAATTCTTTGATCCCGTTGCACTTAAAAACAGGTTTTGCTGGATATGAAATCCTTGGCTCAAATTTTCTATCCTTGCATCTCATTTCTTCTGGCATAAAGTGTTGCTGTTGACAAGCCTGAATGTTATCTACCTTTTTCCTTCATAAGTTACTTTCTCTTTTTGCCCAGGTGTCTAAAGGATTTTGTTTTCTATGACTTTAAACTCCATTTATTTTACTGGTTATTTACTAGGACACCTCTTGATGTTGATCATTCTGGGTCAATATTCTCAAGTATGTGGCATGCTTTTTTCTAATATGTGTGTGTGTGTGTGTGTGTGTGTGTGTGTGTGTGTGTGTGTGTGTGTATTTATATATATTTATATGTTTTGGGAAAATATTCATAAAGGAAACTATTTAGTTTTGGTTATAGTTCCTTGCTTTAGGGTTCTTCTAATATTCCTATTATGCTTATGATGGACCTTCTTAGACTATCTTCAATATTATCCATTTTCTCTAACCTTTGCCTATTTGTCAAAAAATAAATCAATTGACCTTATACGTGTGAGTCTACTTCCAGTCTATCTGCTCTTGTATCCTTGATCCAATACAAACTGTCTTGATTTTTGTATCTTTACAGTAAGCTTTAAAATCAGTTATGGCAAGTTGGCAACTTTGTTCCCCCTTTTCAGAGGTATTTTGGGTGTTTTAGCTATCTTACTTTTCCAACACATTTCCAAATAAGCTCATCAGTATCTATAAAAAAGCCTCCTCAGATATTTATTGGAATTGTGTTGAATTTAAAGAACAATTTGGAGCTGAATGACACTTTTAACAATTTTGACGCATGAATATGATAACTCTTCAGTTATTTAGACATTCTTCGATTTCTCTGAGTAAAATTTTGTAGTTTTCAGGTCTTGTAAATAATTTGCTAAATTTATTCCTAATTACTTTAGTTTTTATTCTACTGGAATTGATCTCTTAAAATTTAATTCCAACTATTGCTAGCATAAAGAAATTTAACTGAATTTTCTGTATTGACCTGTATCCTGTGATTTTGATAAATTAACTTTTTAATTATTTAATTTCCAACAAAGGAAACCATAAGCAAAACAAAAAGACAACCTTTTTGGAAACAGATCCAAAAAAATATTGCTGCAACTTATGTCAAAGAGTGTTCTGCCTATGTTTTCTTCTAGGTGTTTTATATTATCTGGCTTTACATTTAGGTCCTTAATACATTTTGAGTTTATTTTTGTGCATGATGTTAGAGAATGTTCTAATTTCATTCTTTTCTGTGTAGCTGCCCAGTTTTCCCAGCACCACTTATTGAAGATATTGTCCTTTCTCCATTGTACATTCCTGTCTCCTTGATCATAGATTAATTGACCAGACATACAGATGACCAAAAGGCACATGAAAAGACGCTCATCATCACTAGTTATAGAGAAATGCAAATCAAAACTACAATGAGGTACCACCTCACACTGGTCAGAATAGCCATCATCAAAAAGCCTACAAATAATAAATGAAGGAGAGGGTGTGGAGAAAAAGGAACCCTTTTGCACTGTTGGTGGGAATGTAAATTGGTGTAGCCACTGTGGAAAACAGTATGGAGGTTCCTTAAAAAGACTAAAAGTAGAACTACCACATGATCCTGCAATCCCACTCCTGGGCATATCCAGAGAAAACCGTGGTTTGAAAAGATACATGCACCCCAATGTTCATTGTAGGATATTTACAGCCAAGACACGAAAGCAACCTAAGTGTCCATCAACAGATGGATGGATAAAGAAGATGTGGTATATATACACGATGGACTATTACTCAGCCATAAAAAAGAATTATGGATGGACCTAGAGATTATCATATTAAGTGAAGAAAGCCAGACAAAGACAAATATTATGTGATATCACTTATATGTGGAATCTAAAAAAATTAGACAAATGAACTTATTTACAAAACAGAAATATACTCAGACATAGAAAACAAACTTATTGTTACCAAAGGGGCAAGGTGGGGGAGGGATAAATTAGAAGTTTGGGAAAATATACATAGTACCATATATAAAATAGATAACCAACAAGGACCTACTGTATAGCACGGGGAACTATACTCAATATCTTGTAATAACTTATAATGGAAGAGAATATAAAAAATATATATATTTATATATATGTATAACTGAATAACTTTGCTGTGTATCTGAAACAGAACACTATAAATCAACTATATTTCAATAAAAAATCAAGAAGATTCGGTGTAAATATATACAATGGAATATTACTCAACCATATAAAAGAATGATATCTTGCTATTTGGGACAACATAGATGGACCTACAGCATATTATGCTAAGTGAAATAAGACAGAGAAAGATGAATACTGTGTGATTTCACTTATATGTGCAATCTAGAAAACAAAACAAATGAACAAACATAACAAAACAGAAACAGAATCATAGGTACAGTGAACAAACAGGTGGTTGCCAGTGGGGAGAGGAGGTGGAAGTATGAGTGAAATAGATCAGGAAAATTAAGAGGTACGAACTTCCAGTTGTAAAATAAGTGAATCACAGAGATGAAAATGTACTGTATGGGAAATACAGTCATTAATAATGTAATATCTTTGTATGGTGAGAGATGGCAAATTAGATTTATCATGGTGATTATTTTGTAACAGACATAATGAATCACTATGCTGTACATCAGGGACTAACACAGTGTTGTAGGTCAATTATTCTGCAAACAAACAAACAAACAAACAAACAAAGTCATAGAAAAAGAGATCAGATTTGTAGGTACAAGGGGTTGTGGGGAAGGGGGTATTAGATGAAGGTAATTAAAAGGAATGGATTTTCAGTTTAAGATAAATAAGTACTAGGGATGTAATGTACAACATTATTAATATAACTAACACTGCTGTATGTTAGATATGAAAGCTGTTAAGAGAGTAAATCCTAAGAGTTCTCATCACAAGGAAAAAATACTTTGCTTTTCTTTTATTTTGTATCTATATGAGATGATGGCACACCAGCTTCAGTAGTTGTGGCTCACGGGCTGTAGAGCACAGGCTCAGTAGTTGTGGCGCACGGGCTTCTGCCACTCCGCAGCATGTGGGATCTTCCCGGACCAGGGCTCGAACCCATGTCCCCTGTATCGGCAGGCGGATTCCCAAGCACTGTGCCACCAGGGAAGTGACGCACCCCACAAATGATTCCTTTTCCCTTCCTCCAGCCAGTAAGCGGCAGGGATTCTTCTCTGATATTTACTATGGGAATTTGGTCAGGCTCTTAGAGATCAATCTCACAATATTGTGCAGTCCCCAGGACTGGGATCCCCTGAAGTTTTTCACTCTCAGAGTTGTCCGCACAGAGCCTCCAGCAATTCGTCAATTACAGCGCAGGTTTTCCTACCCCAGCACTGGTTCTCTGGGTAGTTTGTGCTCATGCGTCTCTGTCCGGTAAGCCATGCCTCCCTGTATGCACCTGTCTGACTCTCTAATCTTCACGATAGCAGCTTGCCCTGTGATCTCTCCTCTCATAGATCCAGGAAGAGTTGATTTTTTCAGTCTGTTCAGCTTTACACTTGTTATTTGGACAGAGTGGCACTTCCAAATTCCATACATGTGGAACTAGAAACTGGAAGTCGGTTTTCAGGAATCAGAGACCAGGATGCTTCAGCCCCTTTAAATCTCACCAGTGTCCTATGCAATCACTCATTATGGATGAGCAAATCTCATTCTTTTACTTTCTGACCCAAAATTCACCTACTACGATTTCCATTGAATTATCTATTACCTATTTTTCAGATGTCCTGTTCTCAAGTCCTGCACAGATTCCAATATCACCTAGGTTATGGAACTATCTTCAGCTGCTTGTAATGTGTAATACGGGGTGGGGATAGCATGTCACATACTTTGGTTGCAATGTTGTCCATGCGTTGTTAGTCTTAATACTTTTACAAGGGAATTTGGAGAGATTTAAAATCTGTGTTGTTACTGCCACCACATCCCCAGAGTCCTCCAAACAAATACACTTTTGAGAGTGAAAGGTGATGGTATTATAAATTATTCTGTGCCAAAAGGCAGAAGAGCTGCTCTAGTCAAACTGAAATGTTTGGCCATTCTACCTATAATCTGTGGATAAAATAAATAATCCTTAGCTCAGTACACAATGTCGTTAAAGATTTGTACCTACTTCCTTCTTCATTACATTGCCTTCACTCGTGCATATACACTCTATTCATTAGAATGACCTACATGCAGTTTCTCAAATAAGCAGTTTCTTTTCTGAATTGCACCAAATTAATTGAAAGATTAACAGAGATATTTCAGCATGATTCACTATCTCTGAGAGATTCTGTACTAGTCATAAGATGCTTAGGAAGGCTTTCTGACTGTCACTTTTTCCAAGTTTCAATGCTAATCATGGAACTGAATCTTAAGTATTGGTGAAGGTGGGAGAAGTGTTACAGTGTTAACTCATTGTCACTTGCTTTTGCTGGGCTTAAGACACCAAACTTCAGCCTCTCCAAATTATGTCATGGTGTGTATCTTCAGACCAAAAGCTGAGCTCATGTGACTTAATGATCTCAGCAGTGGAAATAAACTTGTTTCTGTATCTTTAACCATTTAGTGTGGGTTAGCTAAATTTGTTATTCATCATATTTAGATGTTTAAAAGTAGAGGCTTATTTATTAGGAAATTCAATGGGAAAGTAGAAAGTAATAGCATCCATCGCTCATATTATCTAATCTCCTACTTTAGTTCCAAAAGCAAGATACTTTTATACTGTGGGAGACTCCATTTGGCAAAGGATATTAGTGACTTCTCTTGGACAATATCTTGTCCAAGAGAACAACAACTTAGCCTCTCTACCTCTTGTAGCTTGGTGAAGGGGAAGAGTCCAAGGAGTTGACCTTCAGGGCATGAATTAAAACATAGGACATACTTCCTTCAAGCCAAGCCTATGATTATTGCTCAGTTGCTTCATACAGCTTTTGTTGTGTTTCTGTCTTCATAAAGAGGCTATGCTTACCATTGGTCCTTCTTATCTAAAGATTGTGCAGAAGTCATAATTCATTTAAAATTAGTTTATCCACTCCTAAGACTAGTTTATTATTAAAAAATATCTAAATCATATGTAGTGAAGTAGAGTTTGTAAACTCTGAAGCAAAATATGGAACCATTTACTAAAGAGAATGAGAGTTTATCTGCTTTCTTTATTTAAAGGGAACATTCTAAGTCTCAACATTTTAACTTTTTGATGATTATTTCTTTATTTCCCATGGCAAAATAATAAAAATATTATTTACAAAATCCATCTATACTCTCATGTATATACATCAATATTTTCTGTAAATTCCATTCCATTTAAGATCCTTTAACCACTTTCCACCTACTCCTTCAAAATTCTTAATAACATTGTCTTTCTCATCCACCATGATTCTGCTAATTTTCAATGTTCTGTTTGTCCTTAGCACTTTGTACATACATCTGTGAACTCATGTGATAAAGTGGTTTGATCAGATTTTTTCTTGTTCTCCCAACTAGGCTCTCACTTCCTTATGGACATAGGCTATACCTACTCATCTTTAGATTTTCCAAGTATAGCAGAGTTGTCAGACATATAGACACAATTCAATACATTCAATAAACAAGCACTTATTTTATGAACATTGTTAAATTTTATATATATATATATATATATATATATATATATATATATACAAATAGTACATTATATCAACCAGGATCTATTCAGGGGAACTGAAGCCTTACCAGACATTTCAGCAGAAAGAAATTTAATATAGAAATTTGGTCCCATAGGTGCTGAAAAGCTAAAAGAGCCTAAAAGAAACACTGAGTAAAACCAGAGATAGTAATTGCAGAAAGTAACTATCATCTACATTGCTTGGGAAACAAAAAGGAAGAGGTGAAATTGCTGACATTTAGAAGATCAAAGAAAAACTCTAGAGACAACTCCTGCTTAGACCTCTGAGGTGGAGGTACTACCTTTGGGAGGGCATGCTAGGGTTGTCTCTCAGAGTCCTGCCTTTCAATCTCTATCTGGTGTCTCTTATTGACTGAACCTACCACAAGCCATTTGGCAAGAAGTCTAAGAAATGTAGTTTGTAGGGTTCCAGCCCCAGCGTCACAAATCAGGGTCTAGAAATGCAGGTGTGGATTTTAAGACGATAGGAAAGCAACTGGTATACCTGATTTGGTTAGAATTTGAGTTTTTTTGAACACAGTTTAGGTGCAAGGGAAGGAAAAAGAACTCTGATTTTTCAAATATCTACCAAGCACCAGATACCATTTTAAGTTCTAAAATATGAATCATTCAACAAGTAATTATTGGGCACATACTATTTCCAGCCACTGCAAAGACCCTTCAAGTGCAAGGGTGAAAAGATAGGCATTATCCATTCTTTCATGAAATTCAAAGACTTGAAAGAAAAATGGGCAAATAACTGTGTGATTATGATAACATGTGTACCTATCTAACTTAAATCATGTAGCCAGCTTGAAAGAGAGACAGAAAAGGAAACGAAGGATAAAGAAGTCATTCAATTTTTCCAGGGTCGTAGATACCAAGTGGCACAGACAAGATCTGAATCTAGAGCCGTAGGCCTCTGAGACTCACGTCTTTACTCAGGACACCGCTCTTCTTGCTAGGTGAGAGAAGTATGGAATGGCAGCTTATCTGTTGCTACTGCCAAGTTCTGCAAGCTCACATAAGGAAAAACTAAGCAATAAATTATTTGATTTGACTTTTTTTAGCTTCCTCCAAAATGGAAAATAAATATCTTACGTGGATATCCATGCCAAGGGAAAATTCATTTTCATTAGTCTTAAAGTTCTTATACTCTACATCTGTACAGCCACATTAGATTCTGCTTTCTTGCACTTGTGGCTAACTACACAATTATCCTGTTGATCAGTGGTTTAGGAAAAACTTTTTATTTTATCCTTTCGTATGATTCCCTGATAAAACATGGTGCCAGAATTTCAATTTCACCAAGAAGCATTGCTAGGGGCTACAAATATTCTCTTTTGTGCTCTATCCATGAATTTGAGGGTTTTGTTTGCTTTTGTCATTTGAAAACCTCAGCTCTTTCTGGTGAATGCCTAGTAGATGTATGAACTAAGTCTCTGGGAAAAGAAAGCAGAGTTCATTAGGGCTGAAAGGAATCTTTAGTGATTCAAACCAATTTACTCATAAAGAAACTGTGACACTGGAGAAGCTGACTTATCTCTGTCTTCTATTATATGTCTGTTAGGGGAAAGAAATCTATGATGTTTTGGGATTGTGAATACAGATACAAGCCCTTTCCACAATGTCATATAAGTTAAATACATTCAGGTCTTTGCAACAGAAAAACAGCAATTGAATGAGCTAGTGTAAAACATTTAACAATGCTTAGAGGCTTCAGTAATGAGATACAGTTTAGAAATTACTTGGGACCTAGGAAGTAATGGCCAGGGATCTCACTACTTGAAGGGGATGACCTGAACCAGAGAATTTGAGTTGGAAATAGAAATTCAAGGTTAATCTTTTTAAACTGGAGAATTCAACTGGGTTGAGATTACAGGATAACATTTTGACAGTTTTGGGAAAGCCATGGAAGTGTAAGCAGCCTCTTGACCTTAGAGCCTCGTTATATTTTAACCCCTAACCTTTACACTAGCTAAATTCCAAGACTCTTAGGCTTCTGCATATTTTCCAAGGTCTTTGCTCAGCCTTGCTTAACACACTGATTCTTTTCTTAGTTTAAGGGAAGGGAAATGGTGAGTATGTGATTAAAGGATAAAGACCTTTTCTCCATCAGTCTTGTGACTAGGCTATGTGACCAAGATAGCATCAGAAAAGGAGAACAGTGAAGCCAGCTAGTTTGCACACAGTGGAAAAATGATGAAGACTGACCCTTTCCCCAAATGATTAGCTGCTGTTATGTTCCCCCTTTTTTCCTTAAAGACTGTCATGGTGGAGCAGAATCTTTAGAGCTGGTTCTTGGACATGAGTCCACCTCCTCCCCAGGTTGCCAGCCTCCTAAATAAAGCAAACTTCTTTTCCAACCAACATTTGTCTCTTGAGTACTAGCTTTCGAGCCATGAGCAGCCAAACCTGAGTTTGGTAACAGAAGCAAAGGAAATTCACACCAGCATCTTGGTATGGAAGTCTGGTACATGAAAAAGAGGCTGAGAATGTTGTGAAGAGATGGATGTGGTCAGAGTAGAATCTTTTGATCGGTTATGTATATCTTGATGTGAGATCTTCATGAAAAGAGATAAGGTGAAGTTTTGCTCCTAGAAGTTACTCTAACTATTCAGTGCTATATCAACCGGTAGAATGAAGTTGCTTAATATTTCTTCTTTGCATTTCCAAGTAGTGTTTGAGTAGACATGGAATAAAATTCTTCAATTACTGAGATGATAGTATCTGGTATAAACAAACACATACTAAGCTTATGTCATAAATAAGTTATAATAGGCTAAAAATGGACCAAAGAAGGAAGCAGAAGCCCATTGCGAGTCCTCTAACTTTCTGAGCTAGAGCGATGATCTCTACAAGGAGAGCCCATCTGTTCTAGTGATGTTCTGAATTAAGCCATACTTAAAGAGTATCTTTCCTGGCTCTTGTTTTTAATTAGAAAGAGCTAGGTTTCAACCCCAGATCCTACATTAAACTAGGGTGACTTTAAGGAAGTTACCTAATTTCTTTGAGTCTTTCTCTCTTTCTCTTTACAATTGAAATATTTGATAAGGTTTTCAAAGATTTCCTATGATATTTATTGAGAAATCTGAGATGAAATCCCTAAATCAGTGGCTGGAATAGAATAGAAATTTGACACACCAGCATTGCTGAAGAAGTTTGTTTTGATCTGACTCAAAAGATAAGTATGCAGGTATTTTGCCTTCTAATGTTTAACATAGTTCAATCTTTTAGTATACCTTCTATTCTCTTGTTTAGACAAAAAATGGGAGAAATCATAAATAGCTCTCATTATGAAAAGAACAGATGAAAAAGTATTATAAGAAAAGGAAGGAGATAAGATGAAGACTGTAGTGGAGATTCACCATGGTAATACTTTGCACATCAATTAGCTTTGATTTGTTCCTTATTGTTTCCCTAAGGGTATAGTTCTTATCTGATGCATGAAGTCAAACCAAAGAAAGGGCATTTTCATGACTCACATCATGAGAATTTATAAATTATAGAGAGAAAAAGAAAACAACTCACAGTTCTCCAGTGATAGATTTACTTTCCTCCCAAGAGAAGAAAATGAATTGAGTTTTATCCATTCATTCTTTTATATAATATTTTGAAACACCACTATGTATTCTGGAGATCTAACAAAAGCCAAAAATAAAATAGACACACACCTGACTTATGAAGCTTATAGTCTAGTGTAGAGAAATAAATTAATCAAATGAAATCACACAAATATATAAACTGTAATGAGTCCTACTAGGAAAAAGTATAGTAAATGTTGACAAAATACATCTGGAGAATCTGAGTAAGTCCAAAGATCAGAACGACTCCCATGAGGAAAAGACAAATTGGCCAACATCTGAGAGATGGAGAGGGGTTAACTAGGTCAAAGGGTGGGGAGAGAACTCCTGTATTGGGGGCTTAAGTTAAGAGAGAACATGGGACATCTGAGGAATCACATGAGAGCACTGAGCTGGAACACAGAAAAAGAAGAGTGCAGAGGCAAAATACGATATAGGGAATGAAGAAAGAAGCCAGATAATTTAAAGCATGTAGGTCCTGGCAAAGATTTTGTTTCTTACATTAATTCTTGAAGGGCTTTACATAGGAAAGACATTATTGAAATTGCATTTTTAAATGCTAACTCTGACTATTCCTAAACAATTAACTGGAGGGAGATAGAAGTCGTTGCCAGGAGAAGAATGGTGAGGCTCTTGTAGTTGGCTCAGTAAAGAGATGTGGTAGCTTAAACTAGGCTGATAATGAAAATGGAAAGAAGTAAATGGATTCAAGCGTTATAAAACAGGTTTATTTGCTTAAATTTGTTGGTGGACTAGATAATGGGGAACAAGAGATGGTGAGGACAGCTAAGCATTGACTGGGGTCAGAAGAAGGAAGAAAGAAAAAGTAACCCTAAGTATGATAGTACCACTGTAAGTTGACATCACACTCTGACTTCCTTCCACATGTCCTGATTCTTCCAAGAAATCCTTACTGAGAGGGAGTAAAAGAAAGTACATGTAAACAAGCAAGGCATGGCCCTAGTAGACTGCCCTTTAGCGTCTTCTTCCACTAGGTGGAAAGGTCATATGTGTGGAAAATTTGATGCTGTGGATAATTTTGTGAGTATGTGGATGCAGTTTATGGTAGTTTGCCTCCACGATTTCCCCCCTCCCACACTCAAAGAGGGCTGGCACCCATGTGACCAACAGAATATGGTGGAAGTGATGTGTTTCAACTAATATTTATTGAATATATAGTATGTACCAGGCACTCTTAAAAGCCCTTAGGAATCAACAGTGAAATACTCAGTGAGTCAGTACGTGTAAAAGAAAAAACAGTAACACTTCTTATTTTATTATTTGACAATTATAATGAAGGTATACATTGCTGAGGAAAACTGTAAAATTCTATGTGATCTTTAATACAAATAATATTTGTATTAGTCCACATCCAGCATAATGCTCTGAACTTAGTAGGTACTGTAAATGTTGTATTGGATTGATCTAACAATAGAGACTTTTCTACATTTATAACTTAATCAAAATAGGATTAAAAAAAGGAGGATTCTGTTCTACATTGAATGCTTGGCTTTGCATACTGCACTTCATTCACTTATTGCCCACGAAGCCATAACTATTTCACACCTACATAGAATAAATGCAAGCCAGCCTGTACCTCTTATCTCAGGTTGATGACAGCACCTTAGAACAGCAGTTATTTTGGAACTAGTCAAGTATTTGTTCATATTTGGGCACAGATCACCCCTATCAGGATTATGTTTGTTTTCCAAGGACTATTATTTGTTGACATGACCTTTTCTGAAAAAGGACAAGAATGATGATGGCAATTAGCATCGAGTAGTGGAATCAATAAAGGACACACACACACACACACACACACACACAAACACACACACACACACACAGGGCTTTTAAAATCTCACTAAAAGATTGCATTAACAAATAAACAATAAACAATAAATATTCTACATAGGTAAATCTGAGCAAGCTAAACTGATTTCCTTAAATGTATATCAAAATTAAAGGCTGAAGGAATATGCTGGACCCAATTTTACCAGTCAGTTCTAGCTTGGGAAATTAATACATTTTGTACACAAAATATGCTTCATAGGATAAACCATAAGAAGGACAAGAAACCTAGAGTAGCAATGACTTGCAAAATGTTAAGTGACTGGAAAAATGATGGAAGCAAAATTAATCTGTCCTTATTTTTAAGCAGTTAATAATGATCTGCATAAAGAGGTAGACAGGAATGTTTTAAATTAGGCATCAAATGGACAGTGAATTGAATGAGAATAAGGTGATATTAGCAAATAATGGAAAGGTACCACTGGCTAATATATGGAATAACAACTCATCATGGAATCATAGACGTGAACCCTTTCTGTATGTGCAGGTAACCATGCCATACATGCTGCAATCTCTAGAGGGAGTGTGCAGACTGTGAGGAAGAAACCAGCGGAAAAAGTTAGCCAAGACATAATTTTTTAAGGCATTTTAAGTTACAAAACAGCAGAATCTTGATACTGGTGAGGGTCCTGAGAACATCTCAAACATTCAAAAAGCGCCTGTCTCATAAAATGCAGTAGAACAAGGCTTCTCTGGAGTTCACGTGTAAAGAGCGAATGCCACTCTGAGATGCAAAGAGTAGCCACATTCCCTCCTTCATTCACTAAGGACACACGCTCTAAATCTAGGGCCCATGACTCTAATTAGTGATTCAGTGAAGTGACAAATCATATATAACCATGTGTCATGCACCTTTGGGGTCATATACAAATAGTTTTACGAGTGAATTTTCAAAGTCACATTACAATTTTCTGGTGTGCTTATTAAAATGCAAATGTCTAGGTTCAGGGACTCTATATTTTAATAAGCACCCTATATTATTTGGCTACAAGTATCCTTCAGCCTACACAAGAGGTTAATATTAAGTGTACCATTATAAGGGGATACACTATATCTTGATACAAGACATCAAATAGAAAGATACGGTACCTCCAAGGATAACAGATTAGCAATTAAATTACATGTGAGCCGAAAACAAAAATAACATGTTGCATAATCAAGGCATTCCTGAAGGTTTTGGTGTAAATATAAGACAAGAAAAAGGACAGACCGATGGCCTCTCAAGTTTCTTTCTATGTCAGGATTTTCGTAATGGTAGCGATTATCCTGTAAGACAGTTCAGATTCTGTTGTTTTACCCTTTCAACTGAAAAGCAAAAATGCTTCATAGTGTAATATAAGAAACCATCCTTTTTTAGCTGAAGAACAAGTAATAATTATAGTTCTACAAATTGAGTAGTAGGATTTTATCAATTACAAAAACCAAACAGCCTGACTTATTATGATGACAGAGCATGTAAACAAATCAACATACAGTTTTCATTGAATGGACTATGCTTTAAAAAATATATAGAGAGCAGGTACTTAGATAAATGTCTTTTATTTTGTGGCTCCTCCAGTGGAACTATTTCTGTTGTTAAAGAATATAAGCTTAACCAGCATTGCCTCCTGCATTTCCTTCCTTGCTTCTCAATAGCAGAGAGAAATCTGCTGTAACTTTGGTACTCAGTGGAAAATGAAGAAGCATCAACTACACTGGAGTGGATTATAACAATGTATAATCTCAATAATTCTGCAGTATATGTGATTAAATCACAGTTACAACTGAGCAAAAGAAACCAAAGTAGGAAGAAATAAAATAAGGCCGATATCTCTTAATATAAGATTGAGAAGACTCACAGCTCAAAGCATACAATTTAATTGAAGAAAAGCAGTGTGTTCTTTTAACACAACCTCACTTTGCTCATACCACTGTTTTAGGGAATGCTTTGATTGCAACACTATCTTAGCTAGGGCTGTTTTATCTTTCACCTTATAGAAATGATCCACCATAGGGATTCCCATTAGGGCTGTTTGTCTAAAGACAGTACCAGCTGGAGGTGAAGCATTTCAAACCTGCTACTTCAGCCCACAGTAAGGTTGGCCTGTGAGTGAGGTCTTTCTCACTGCTCTTCCCACAGAGCAGGCAGACTGAGTACCAGTCAAACAGCCAGAATCAGAACAGAATCCCAAGGCACTCATGCTAACATAAGTTATGCTGCTTATGTACTCCAGGAGTAGTAGGAGATGGAGGGACATGTCTAAGTCATCTAGGGAGAGGTAAAAGTTTCGAACACCAAGTGCCGAGGTCAAAGGCAGAATCTGAAGTGTAAGAAAGTGAAGATATTGGGTACTTTCATTAACAGAGTGACTTTATCATTTCACTCTATCACCTCTTAGGAATTATAGGTATCAGTTAGAGGTCGAAGAACAAACTAAATTTTCTGAGTCCAGTTTAAAGACAACTTGTTAGCTATAGTATTCTCCCAGGGTTGGAAAGGAGCTTGATCACAAGGTCACTCACTAATCAGTCATCTACACTCTAGAAAGCAGAGTCTTCAGTGCTCTCCCAGAGCATCTTTTAGAATTAAAAATGATGTCTGTGGTTAACCTGGCATACCATCTTCAGTGACTGATTTTTTTTTTTTTAAGTTGAATTACCAGGGTGTTCTAGCTGACTCAACTTAGGATCAAGATATTTAGTGGGGATCGAATGGAACATCTACTCTGAGATTCCTTAAGGGTCTTTGAGGAACTTAATGAAAGGAACATAGATAGTAAAATCAGAATCTAGTCAGTTACTCTTGCTTGTGGCAAGGCTTATATTTAAAACCACACCATTTTATTCTCCATGCTTTCTGATTCTCATTCAAAAGTATTATGCACAATAGAAAATAATTAATAAAACATAACAAGGTTAAGATACTAGTCTATGCATGATAAGAGATCAAACTGTAAAAAAAGAGACAGCTATGGTCAAGCACAGAAATTGATCCAAATGTCAAATAACATTAAAAAATCAAACAAAGCTTTTCACCTGAATTTTTAGAATTCCTTAAAGCAGTAATTGTCCCATATCAGAAAACGAGAAGTCTCATAAAGGAGTAATTTTAAGTAGCCAGCATTGCATATAAAGCTCCTCTCAACCTTAAGATCAAAAACTAGAGGCAGGGGGAGCTTTTCCAGGTATTTCAGGAGACTGTGCAGTTTCATGGAAAAAGCACTGTTCTCTTGAGCTCTGGACTGTTTCTTAGTTGTTTGAGCTCAGGTAAGTTCCTCTGAGCTTCAGGGTTTTTTTTCATCCATAAGGCAGAAATTATAAGAACCACTAACATATTTCTAGACCAATGTCGTGAAGGTGTAAGAGGAAAGTAAGGTATATAAAAGTGTTATAAAAACTGAAAAGCACTGCACAAATTTAAGCTGTTATTACTTACCGGAGGAGACAGTCATATTTTCTGTGTCCTGCAGAACTCCTGCTGTTATTATCAAACAGTCTGGCTCCTATGACATCTTCGTTCTTCTAGTCATCACCTTCTTATCCTTTGACCACTTTATCCTTAGTCTGTCCACACAAGCAAATGCCATCCTCATTGGCATGCCTTCACAAACTAGTTAGGCTTCACAAGCCAAAATATACCAGCAGGTGATTATATGAGAGGCTTATGTTTCTTTTGGAAAGTGATCTTGTCTCTGGTGGCTTCTGAGATACTGTGACTTGTTGCTGGCTGGACTCCATGGTACACAGGAAACCTAAAGGTTGAGTTGGATCCTTCTCCGCCCCTCTATCACCTTGTACCAAAGAAATTTTGTTCAGTTCCACAGTCACAGACGTCTCTTCTGACCCCCAGCCAGCCATCTCAAAGTGATTGCCCAGAATCAAAAGATACTCCACAGAGAGGCGTTGAAAAATTCAGTTTCTGTGAGGAAAAAACAATATTAAAGAATCAATTTTCTATGTCAATAACTCCAACTTCTTGAGCACCTTCGGTGGGCCAGTCACTGTGCTTTTACACATGAGGCAGGATAATTTAAAGTATTAATTTAGGTGTTTCTTCCCTGCATTTTGCCCCTTATAATGCTCACTTCTTCCAACCTTCATTCAAGGGATGAGGACAGAAATTTTGCTTGCTTTCTTCAAAAAGTTTGGGGAAGAGTGACTTGTATTCAGAATTTCCTCACCCACTAAACAAATAATGCTGGATGCTCCTGAGAGGAACATGGGAAAAGGGTATTTGTACATATAGACTAAACATCTAGGAGAAGGAGGGTACTCTCCATACCTTTGTCAGTAAAACATTTTCTTTGGCTTGAGTAAGAAGCAAAGGAAGAGAGAAAACTCCATGGATCCTGAGAGCAAAGAAAATCTATTCCCTGGTTTTCAGCAACAAAAAACAACAGGGCTAAAGGAAAGGGCACCTGGGATATAGACCTCTAGAGAATGTCACCAAATACTCTACACTCAAGCTGGGCAATGAAGAGAGAATTAGAGAGCCCCGGGGTCTGAAAGGGCCATGCACACTGAGGCAGTGGACGTCTGTCTCCAAGGCCATCTGGGTTAACCTATGACCTTAGACAACAGCTAACTCTCCCACCAAGACCAAACAGCCAAAATCTTACCACTGTATGATATTCTTAAACAGTGAATATTGCTCCCTAAAGAAAGTGAGAATAAAATTTCATGTACAAACGGAATTGAGTTTTTTTTTTTTTTTTTTGTGGTATGCGGGCCTCCCTCCGCTGCGGCCTCTCCCGCTGCGGAGCACAGGCTCCGGACGCGCAGGCCCAGCGGCCATGGCGCACGGGCCCAGCCGCTCCGCGGCACGTGGGATCCTCCCAGACCGGGGCGCGAACCCGGTTCCCCTGCATCGGCAGGCGGACGCGCAACAACTGCGCCACCAGGGAAGCCCCGGAATTGAGTTTTTATCTTTGTTATCTCTACTGGCCCAACAGAAGAAGGGTTCAGAGTCAGAAATTACCAGTTAAAGAAAATGAAGAAAGCTTGTTTTCTTCCACCCCTGGATTTATGAGTCTAGATTAATTCACACTACATATTTAATGCCTCAATTAATCCCTATAACAGCATTATAAATTAGGAATTACTCTTTCCCTTGCTATACGTGAGAAGACCTAGATAGAGAAATTTAAGTAGCTTCTCAAGACAGCACAGCTAGTTTATGATGGTGCTGGGCTTCATCCCTAAGGCTTTCTGACTCCAAAGCCATCTCATCTTCTATTCTATAGTACCTGTACCATGAGGCTGGGCAGCCTGGGCAAAATTCAGTTTTGGCCAAGTACACTACTGATTCTTCTTAAAGGAAATATGAACCTGGAATGTACTCTGGCTCCTTCATATTAGTACAAAGTGAAAAAAGATTTTTGGGTTTTGGTCACAAAAGTAAACCCTACTAATCAATATAGTTCAAAAACACTTGCACTTGCCTTTTATAGCTGCAATTATAATTTTGAAACACTAACTAGATTTTTCATAGGCATTTTATATCCTAATTTCTCCACATGTGTGGGCCTGGGGGTGGTTCAGAAAGGACAAAACTCATGAGGGATAAAGATCCGTCTGCAGTCATCAAGTAATTTTCTGAAGATTAGAGACTTGGCTGGTCTAAAGAAAACTTTGGCAAGACCGAGGAGTAAAGGAGGCAGCTGGGGATAGTTCATGGCTACTCCCGGGAGTTCCACCTGCATCAGAAGGAGGCTGGCACCAGTGCTGCTGAAAGAGCTGCCACTGGAGATTGGCACTTATGTACTGAGTCCAAGGGGGAAACAAGTTGCAAGTCAGTGTGCCAGCTGGAAAAGTAGTGCCCTGCAAAAGGATGGAGATGAGCTCTTATGGAGGGTACCGAATAATAATTTCTAAAATGTGCAAGGAAGGTTGATATGTGGACATGGGGGACTGGAAACAGATGCAGGGCAATAACACAATCAAGCAAAATAGAAGGCTAGAAGGAATGAAGAGAAACATGTCAGCCTTGATTGATTTAAAAAACTTAGTCAGTTAGCATATTCCAGAAAGGGAGCCTGGTTTAGTTCATTTGGTATCAGTTATATTAAATCATCGGGTAAGAAAAGGAAAGATGGAGAAATAAGATCATTATGTAAGGAAGGGAAAGACAGTACACAAATACATGTTAAAAAGCAGACTGATCTGATTTTAATCCAAGACCTGACGCTTTAAAATGTATAACCTTGGCAGCTCTTCTGTAACCATTTTTAAATTATCAGTTTTCTCATTTGTAATATGGGTCTGATAACAAAGAAATGATGGCTGATTTTATTACTATTAAAAGCTATGACTGAATAAGCACTCGATATATTCTAGGCACTGCACTAAGCACGTTGAATGAATTCTCTTAAATTATTGTTCTAATAACTGAATGAGGTATCAAAATTGAAGCTCTTTTTTAAGGTGCCAGACTCATATTAGGTGCTCAATAAATTATGGCTACTATTAATACTGCCACTGAAATTATTCTTTTTTTTTTTTTTTTTTTTTTTTTTTTGCGGTACG